>NC_085136.1:208635936-208985936 GCF_035046485.1 Aedes albopictus | reverse complement strand
TTTGCTTTGGCTGACCAAGCCATGTGGGAAATTACACTGTTGAAAATGCTTTGACATCCATGTGCACAACAGAACATGTGCTCGATGAACAAATTGAGATTTGAAATTATGAAAAGAAATCCACGTACTCCGGTGAGACTCGAACTCACGACTCCCAATTCGCTAGACGGGCGCTTCTATTCCTTCAAGCTACGGAGTCACTCGACTATCTCCGTCGCCAGCAGGCCTAGAACTGAACTCGATTCCACAATCGCACATGGTTATCTTCTTTTCACAATCCAAACCCCCTTCGGATGGGATTAGATGAACATCTAACACATTGTCTGTTGTGCACATGTATGTCAAAGCGGGAGAGGAAGTTATTTTTAATTGTCGAGAGCTTCGGGCACTGCCTTCCAATCACTTATTGGTATGGCAATTAGTGTGCAGTCGGACTCTCGACGGGTCGGTCCTCGGCCGACCGAATACGGTAAGGGTGACCGTAGCACCTTACAAATGTCAATTTCTTGATTTTGCTTTGGCTGACCAAGCCATGTGGGAAATTACACTGTTGAAAATGCTTTGACATCCATGTGCACAACAGAACATGTGCTCGATGAACAAATTGAGATTTGAAATTATGAAAAGAAATCCACGTACTCCGGTGAGACTCGAACTCACGACTCCCAATTCGCTAGACGGGCGCTTCTATTCCTTCAAGCTACGGAGTCACTCGACTATCTCCGTCGCCAGCAGGCCTAGAACTGAACTCGATTCCACAATCGCACATGGTTATCTTCTTTTCACAATCCAAACCCCCTTCGGATGGGATTAGATGAACATCTAACACATTGTCTGTTGTGCACATGTATGTCAAAGCGGGAGAGGAAGTTATTTTTAATTGTCGAGAGCTTCGGGCACTGCCTTCCAATCACTTATTGGTATGGCAATTAGTGTGCAGTCGGACTCTCGACGGGTCGGTCCTCGGCCGACCGAATACGGTAAGGGTGACCGTAGCACCTTACAAATGTCAATTTCTTGATTTTGCTTTGGCTGACCAAGCCATGTGGGAAATTACACTGTTGAAAATGCTTTGACATCCATGTGCACAACAGAACATGTGCTCGATGAACAAATTGAGATTTGAAATTATGAAAAGAAATCCACGTACTCCGGTGAGACTCGAACTCACGACTCCCAATTCGCTAGACGGGCGCTTCTATTCCTTCAAGCTACGGAGTCACTCGACTATCTCCGTCGCCAGCAGGCCTAGAACTGAACTCGATTCCACAATCGCACATGGTTATCTTCTTTTCACAATCCAAACCCCCTTCGGATGGGATTAGATGAACATCTAACACATTGTCTGTTGTGCACATGTATGTCAAAGCGGGAGAGGAAGTTATTTTTAATTGTCGAGAGCTTCGGGCACTGCCTTCCAATCACTTATTGGTATGGCAATTAGTGTGCAGTCGGACTCTCGACGGGTCGGTCCTCGGCCGACCGAATACGGTAAGGGTGACCGTAGCACCTTACAAATGTCAATTTCTTGATTTTGCTTTGGCTGACCAAGCCATGTGGGAAATTACACTGTTGAAAATGCTTTGACATCCATGTGCACAACAGAACATGTGCTCGATGAACAAATTGAGATTTGAAATTATGAAAAGAAATCCACGTACTCCGGTGAGACTCGAACTCACGACTCCCAATTCGCTAGACGGGCGCTTCTATTCCTTCAAGCTACGGAGTCACTCGACTATCTCCGTCGCCAGCAGGCCTAGAACTGAACTCGATTCCACAATCGCACATGGTTATCTTCTTTTCACAATCCAAAGCACAAAGCAAAATCAAGAAATTGACATTTGTAAGGTGCTACGGTCACCCTTACCGTATTCGGTCGGCCGAGGACCGACCCGTCGAGAGTCCGACTGCACACTAATTGCCATACCAATAAGTGATTGGAAGGCAGTGCCCGAAGCTCTCGACAATTAAAAATAACTTCCTCTCCCGCTTTGACATACATGTGCACAACAGACAATGTGTTAGATGTTCATCTAATCCCATCCGAAGGGGGTTTGGATTGTGAAAAGAAGATAACCATGTGCGATTGTGGAATCGAGTTCAGTTCTAGGCCTGCTGGCGACGGAGATAGTCGAGTGACTCCGTAGCTTGAAGGAATAGAAGCGCCCGTCTAGCGAATTGGGAGTCGTGAGTTCGAGTCTCACCGGAGTACGTGGATTTCTTTTCATAATTTCAAATCTCAATTTGTTCATCGAGCACATGTTCTGTTGTGCACATGGATGTCAAAGCATTTTCAACAGTGTAATTTCCCACATGGCTTGGTCAGCCAAAGCAAAATCAAGAAATTGACATTTGTAAGGTGCTACGGTCACCCTTACCGTATTCGGTCGGCCGAGGACCGACCCGTCGAGAGTCCGACTGCACACTAATTGCCATACCAATAAGTGATTGGAAGGCAGTGCCCGAAGCTCTCGACAATTAAAAATAACTTCCTCTCCCGCTTTGACATACATGTGCACAACAGACAATGTGTTAGATGTTCATCTAATCCCATCCGAAGGGGGTTTGGATTGTGAAAAGAAGATAACCATGTGCGATTGTGGAATCGAGTTCAGTTCTAGGCCTGCTGGCGACGGAGATAGTCGAGTGACTCCGTAGCTTGAAGGAATAGAAGCGCCCGTCTAGCGAATTGGGAGTCGTGAGTTCGAGTCTCACCGGAGTACGTGGATTTCTTTTCATAATTTCAAATCTCAATTTGTTCATCGAGCACATGTTCTGTTGTGCACATGGATGTCAAAGCATTTTCAACAGTGTAATTTCCCACATGGCTTGGTCAGCCAAAGCAAAATCAAGAAATTGACATTTGTAAGGTGCTACGGTCACCCTTACCGTATTCGGTCGGCCGAGGACCGACCCGTCGAGAGTCCGACTGCACACTAATTGCCATACCAATAAGTGATTGGAAGGCAGTGCCCGAAGCTCTCGACAATTAAAAATAACTTCCTCTCCCGCTTTGACATACATGTGCACAACAGACAATGTGTTAGATGTTCATCTAATCCCATCCGAAGGGGGTTTGGATTGTGAAAAGAAGATAACCATGTGCGATTGTGGAATCGAGTTCAGTTCTAGGCCTGCTGGCGACGGAGATAGTCGAGTGACTCCGTAGCTTGAAGGAATAGAAGCGCCCGTCTAGCGAATTGGGAGTCGTGAGTTCGAGTCTCACCGGAGTACGTGGATTTCTTTTCATAATTTCAAATCTCAATTTGTTCATCGAGCACATGTTCTGTTGTGCACATGGATGTCAAAGCATTTTCAACAGTGTAATTTCCCACATGGCTTGGTCAGCCAAAGCAAAATCAAGAAATTGACATTTGTAAGGTGCTACGGTCACCCTTACCGTATTCGGTCGGCCGAGGACCGACCCGTCGAGAGTCCGACTGCACACTAATTGCCATACCAATAAGTGATTGGAAGGCAGTGCCCGAAGCTCTCGACAATTAAAAATAACTTCCTCTCCCGCTTTGACATACATGTGCACAACAGACAATGTGTTAGATGTTCATCTAATCCCATCCGAAGGGGGTTTGGATTGTGAAAAGAAGATAACCATGTGCGATTGTGGAATCGAGTTCAGTTCTAGGCCTGCTGGCGACGGAGATAGTCGAGTGACTCCGTAGCTTGAAGGAATAGAAGCGCCCGTCTAGCGAATTGGGAGTCGTGAGTTCGAGTCTCACCGGAGTACGTGGATTTCTTTTCATAATTTCAAATCTCAATTTGTTCATCGAGCACATGTTCTGTTGTGCACATGGATGTCAAAGCATTTTCAACAGTGTTTTGAGGTTAATGACATCACGGCATGGCGAACAAGATCACCGTAGTTTGTTTCTCGGGGAAAGCACATGCTAAGATGTAGTAGATAGTTAGGTACTCGGAAAAATTGTCAATGTTCACTAAATGAGTTAAATGAGTTAAATCTCTCATGGAATTCTGAATTAATGAATCAGTGGGTGATTTGGCTGGAAAATATTTCATTGCATTGGGTCCATTAGGAAGCAAAATATCTTTCTTTGGAGGGAAAGCTTTTCATTGTCATTGCAATTGACAGTCAATAATCAATATGTATTAGGAAATTGGTCGCAATAAAAACCACACAACAAGAAAAAATACTCAATGTTAAGCCATTGCATTATTATGCTATGGCTTAGCGATTGAACCATTTCTATAAAATTCTATAATTTAACGGAAAATATATTAGCAATACATGCTTCTCCTATGTTTTTTTAAATAGGTATAAAACGCGACATGAACGCGAATAACTTCAATATCTCGACTCGGAGTGGATGGGATCGAATGAATTTTAGACACAAACTGCAACAATCTCTACAGTTTCAGATAATCGTATCGAGCTCGATTTACCCCACTCTTCCTCTTTTTCACCTTTTAGGAAAAATCCTGGAGTGCAAAATAAATGATTTCGACACTGATTCTTCATTAGGGCCTAACTGACATTTTCGATTTCTCTTCATCGATCCTCTCTTTGTGTTATTAAGGAAAGTGTATTAATTTTTCCAAAGATTTTTTGGTTGAAATGCGAAGACGATGACTACATCTTGCTCTAGAAACAAAAAGAATAATGATTTTGTTTGTTTTGATCAAGTTATTAGCGAAAGAGAGAGTCGACGAAGAGAAATCGATCAAGTCAGTTAGGCCCTTATGAAAAATCATTGTCGATTTATTCAATTTGTGTTTGTGTAAAAATTTCCGTAGTATCGAATGGAGCTGGTTTGGCTCACCGCACGACCTTAAAAATTGAAAAATCTTCAAATAACCCCCAAGCCTATGTCAAATTGCCGATACTATGGAAGTTTTTACACAAATACGTGTTAAATAAGTAATTTTGCACGCCAGTCGGAAATAGATCAGGATTTTCTCAAAAAGATGTGTGAGAGAGAGAGAGAGTGGGGTAAAACGAGCTCAATACACTAATTGTCAGCATTGTGCGGCGAATGGCATCCTTCTTTTCTGGAACTATAGAGATTTTTACAGTTTGAGTCAAATCGAATCCATCCACCCTGAGCAGAGATATTGTATTTATTCGCGTTTTATGTACAAATATTACAGAAGAGGTACTAGAAGTGAACTGAGGTCAAGTAAAAAGAGGAAATTATAAAGAGATAAAGATTTTGAGAGAGCTTATAAGAAAGAGGTGTATCATATAAAAGCGGATGCCTATTTTTTCCACTGTGGCAGCGGTACAACTGGAATTAGTACATAGTTAGCCACCTGACGCTTACTTGAAAACTACTAAAATCGCATTGAAATGCCTTTGCAACGCCTCTGCAACCCCGCTGAAATGCTCTGACGCTTTTGGCAGGACGGCGAAAAGAATCGTCAAATGGAGAAGAGGGATGGTAGGTTCTCTACTTCTTAGGTAGGTTCATACTTTTTATCCCTCTATGTTCTGCCTTTCAGCAGTAGTTTGATGATGATTTTAAATGAATTGGTCAATATTTGACCGTTAGATAATGAGAGCTGCACGGATTTTTTTACAGGAGATCCTTGAGAATTTCTCCAGAAGTTCCTCAGAAATTCTTCCACGAGTTCTTCGAGATCTTTTCAAGGAGTTTCACGGGAAATCTTCCAGGAGTTCTTCGGGATTCTACCATGAGTTCCTCAGAAATTCATTAAGGAGTTCTCCTGGATTTTCTGCAGGAGTTTACCGGAAGTTCCTCCTTGAAATTCCCAAGAATTGGTGGAGGAGAAAATTTATCCATAAAATCCTCGGCATTTTTCCGGGAGCTCATCGGGAAATCCTTCAAAAGTTCTCCGGGAATGCCTCGGGATTCCATCCAGGAGCTCTTCGTGATTTTAGCCAGACTTCCTCAAAAATTTATCGAAGAATTCCTCAGGAATTTCTCTAGGAGTTCTACCAGATTTTACCCAGTAGATGCTCGGAAATTTCTCCAGGAGATCCTCGATATTTTTTCTGGAAATTTCTTCAGTTCAGTGAAAATTTGTACAGGAGCACATCGTGAACTTCCGAGGATCTTCACGATGATAATCTTAATGAAATCCTGAATAACTCCTGAAAGAATTCCCGAGGAACTCCTGGAAATGTTAATGGGAGACATCTAGATGCAATACTGATAATTTCCCGGTGAAACTCTTGAAGATCTCCTGCATAGATTCTTGAGGTACTCCTGGAAAAATTCCTGAGGAATTCCTGGAGAAATTTCCGAGGAACTCCTGAAGGAATTCCCGAGAAGCTCTTGAAGTAATTTCCGAGAATCTTCTAGAAAAAATCGTGAGAAAATCATGAAGAAGAAACTCCTGCAGATATTGCTGAGGAACTCTTGCAGGAATTTCCGCGCAACTTCTAGAGGAATTCACGGGTAACTTCTGCGGGAATACTCGGGGAACTTCTGGAAGAATTGGTGGGGTACTGCTGGAGGAATGACTTTCTTGAAAAAAATTCGGTGAACTCATAAAGGATTTCCCAAGAAACTTCTGAAGAAATTGTCAAGAAGCTCATGCAGGTATTTTTGAAGAACCTCCGGAGGAATAAATATTCGAGGAACTCGGTGGAATTCTCGAGGAACACTTGGAGGAATTCCCAAGAACTGCCGGAGGAACTTCTGAGGAACTCCCGGAAAAAAAATCGAGGGACTCCACTAGAAATTCCTGACGAAATGCTGAGAAAATTCTCGAGAACCTCATGTAACTCAAGGATCTCCTAAAGAGATTCCCGAGAAACTCCTAGATACCATGAGGATCTTTTGGAAAAAAATCGTAAGACAATCATGAACAAGTTTCCGAGAATCTCTTCCAGCAGTTCCTGAAAAAACTCCTGGAGGAATTCATGGGGTCTTTTTTTAAAAAAAAATCGTAGATCTCATGGAGCCTGAGGAGCTTCTAAAGAAATTTTCGAGAAACTCCTGCAAATATTTTCTAGGAACTTATAGAGAAGTTTTCGAGGATATCCTCGAGAAATACCGGAAGTTTCCGAAAAAATTCTGGAGAAATCCCCAAGAATTTCTGGAGACACTACTGAAAAAAATCAAGAAACTCTTGCGAGAAGCTCCGTGAAACTTCTAAAGGAATTTCCGGGGAATTTCTAGAAGAATTCTCGGGGAACTACTGGATAATTGTGCAAGGTACTCCTGGAGGTATTTCCGTAGAACATCAGGAATCCTAAACAATCTTAGAAAGTATTTTAGCAGGTACCTCAAATTAACTGTTGAAATCCCTGAGGGAACTTCAATGGGCATCGCGGAAGAACTTCTGGTTACTTGAAATGAATTTATGAAGGAATATGCTGCTGTTACTGAAAAAGTTATTTTTTCGTGAGAATATATGAAGAAATTACTGAAGAATCCTATGATTTCATTAGAGAAAAACAATATGAACCGTTGGAAGAATGGGTGATATTGCTAGTGAAACCCTCATAAGAAATATTTGGAGGAAGCTTTGGGGCGAATGCGTATTGGGATCCCTGAAAAACGTGCACATTCTGCATTACTTCTCGAATGCAAACTGCCTGGAACACATTTCGTTGACAACCGCTATTTAATAATTGCTTGACTCGTAAAGAATCTTAATTAAATGATCAAATTATTGTTTGTAACATTTTGTTTCATCGATTAACAACAATTCCCACCAGGTTGTCTCAAATTGTCAAATTAGCTCTTCACAAATTCATATCACTTTCTGCAAATAGAACAAAATTTTAAAAAATCATTGTCGGTAATTAGTTTCATTATATTTTTGTGTTGTGGGGGTCAAGTGGGGCCCATATAGCCGAGGCGGTAAACGCACGGGTATTCAGCATGACCATGCTGAGGGTGACGGGTTCGATTCCCGGTCGGTCCAGGATCTTTTCGTAAAGGAAATTTCCTTGACTTCCTTGGGCATAGAGTATCTTCGTGCCTGCCACACGATATACGCATGCAAAATGGTCATTGGCAGAGGAAGCTCTCAGTTAATAACTGTGGAAGTGCTTATAGAACACTAAGCTGAGAAGCAGGCAATGAGGACGTTACGCCAAGAAGAGAGAGAGAGAGATATTTTTGTGTTGGAGCGGATCTGGTTGGATGGTTAGAACACTTGACTATCACGCGGAGGACCTGGGATCGAATCCCACTCCCGACAAACTCACAAAATGTGAGTTCTTCCTTCGGTATGGAAGTAAAGCGTGGGTCCCGAGATGAACTAGCCTAGGGCTAAAAATCTCGTTAATACAGATAAAAAAATATATTTTTGACAGCTCTAAATTTTGGTGTCAGGTGGCTCATCTTAGTGTTCTATGAGCACTTCCTCAGTAATTAGTTGAGAGCTTCCTCTGCCAAAGATCATCTTGTCCAAGGGGGGGGGGACTGACCGGCCGGGAATTGAAGTATTGAACCCATCATCCTCAGCACGGTCATGCTGAATCCGTAAAACTTATCAATATATTTAAAAATGATGGTTTCCTTAGCATAGACTACCTTTTGTATTTTCATTGCTTCTGCAATGTATAGACGGTTATTCGACTATTTTTCCTTCTCTTAATTAGGAAAGTATCTAAAACTTGTTGATGTTGAATCTATTGATATTTTACCCATGAATGTTTCCTTCTTTTAAACATACGCTGTTCCTGCTAGTATCATTGCTGAAACAGTATTTGGCGCTGAAACTCAAATCATAAATATTTCCTTCTTTTTACGCTATTGCTATTGTTGAAATAGTTCTTGGCAATAATTGTAAAAAAGTGAAAACAACAGATCCGTTTCCAGTTTCATAACTCCTGAATTACAATTCCCGCTGAGATGACCATTCGACCTAAAGACCCTTCGGCCTAATGGCCATCGACCTAATGACTCAGCATATTTTTTTTATTTTGGGGCTTTCTCCTTTAAAAATGCGTTTACTAGTGTAATATTAATATAATAAAGTCTAACGAATCCCCTAGAATTCGTTATCACCCAATTCCATCTTACTTAGTTTATTTATAATTATTATGCACAGTTGAGTGCTCGGCAATCATCTAGGTAAAAATTCACATTGCTGATTGCTTAGCAATCCTGCATTTTAACAAAATGTCAAATGCTGCAAAAACCAGTAAAAATACTGAATTTCGATAAGAAACCATCAAACATTTGAAAACCCCCACAGCAGTATCTGTTTATTATACTGAATTGCGGTAGTTAAGGTTTGCCGGCTGTATTTCGGTAATTTGAACTTTTAGAAATCAGAACAGCTGAATCAATGATTCCAATACAATACAGTAGAGGAAAAATAAGTGTCTATGAAGGATTGTATTAAACATTCCATCCAAATGAAATTGCGAATGGCTTATGCTCTGAAAACACGCGCTAACGAGGGTCATGGAGGTCGCTTTTTCAGATCAAGGTTTTGGTTATGCCGCGATCAATTTTGAATACAGGGGATTTTTTTATTATCCTACAAATTGATACCAAGGTTCTCAGAATTCAATGATTTTTTTTTCACAGGTAGGGTTCATATATATATGAACAAAAACAAAACTGAAATAAATTAAGGTCGCCTAATTTTCCGGAAAACTCCAGTGGAAAACAATCATTTTCCGCAGACACCACCTACTTTGAAAAATCATAACTCAAGAACGAAGCATCGTAGACACAAGGTTTTTTGTGAAATCATAAGCAAAAGTTCTCAGCAATTAAAAAAAAAATACAAAATGAAAATTGTTTCCCACAAAATTTTCCACTGTTGAGAAAAATCGTTTGGAAAAGTCGGAAAAACTATTTTCGCACTCCGGGAAAATTCTAAAAAATATATTTTAACAAAGATAATTTATTGTAGTTTCATGAAAAAATATCATTGAAATAATTCAATTTAATTTTTCATACATTTTCTCATTTTTACCGTGTTAACTTCCTCAAATATCTGCACAATAATAGTAAAATTTAGCACCAACCCCTTCGGCGTATTTGTCTCACAATCGGGTCATATCTGTAGTATCCTGAGATCCTCCACCAGTCTGATTAAGATGCCAAAGAAACTTTGTCAAACATTTCTCTTCTTGTGAAATTAAGGGCAATTTAGTGAATTTCAAAGAGGCGAGTGTTTTTTCGTTAATAAACACTATCCATTCGTGATGAAACCACTGAACCTCTCCGGCTGTTGTGACAGCTCGCCAAAGTAGTTCAAACTTCTACAGATCCCTCGTGTGCGTTTTTGAAAAGCAGCACGTGATTCTTGAGGTTATCATCCTTGTACACATTTGGTGTCATTATCGTGATGTGGGAAAACGATGGCCAGAACACGAACTTCCTGACAAATCTTGGAATTCCAAGAAGGTTAATCCATGAACACAAATTTCAATCTTCCGGGGACACTACATAAATAATAGTTTTGAAGATACATATTCACATTTTTTGCGACTGTCGTATCTGACCACGCTAAATTTTCGACGTGTTTGTGCAAGATTTTTTCCTTCTCTTGTCTTCAATCTGAAACATCTTTTCGCTCGTTGCAAGAAAATCGATGAAATTTTCACCATTGATAGAGGACTAGTTTATGATCAGACTGATGTAAAAGAATGATGATGTTGGCGCAACACACGAACGGCGTGGTCTAGGCGCCCTCAGTAGCAGCAGCAGCGCAGCGGTACATTCAATTGATTTTAACTTCGCTTTATTCTGCTGCTAGTAGCAAGCAGCCCAACGTTTATTGTTCCCATCGAACTGGGCTGCGTGGTGCTAGCTTGCATGCGTATCGCACAAGCGATGCGCTCTTACATGTTTGTAATGTCCGTACTATCGCTGCCGCCTATAAAAGCGGCAGCTCTCCCTATGTGTAATTAGTTGTAAGCAAAGTACCACCACAGAGCAGGAGCACTGCCTCTCTGTGGTGCGCAATAAATCTGGAGTAATCAAGAAGAGTAGTTCGTTTCTTCGTCTTGTCCCCGGGAGTAAAATCACACAACGTAGGAGCCTAATCAACCGCTGGACGAAACATTGGTGCCGTGACCAGGATGAAGGACACCCCGGAGGACCACCGGACGGATTACGGACTACTGCGAAGCCTCTCTCTGGACAACTCACCATGGGCCGAACTGTCGCCCGCTAGAGTGGAAGCATCCACTGTTGGACCCCTGCGTCCCCCCTGTCGGACCCTTGCGTCCTCCGTCGGATCCCTGCATCCACCCGTGTCGGACCGTAGCGTCCCCCTGTAGGACCCCAGCGTCCACCCGCCGGACCGTAGCGTCCCCCCGTCGGATCCTAGCATCCATTATCGGACCCCGGCGTCTACCATCGGACCACTGCCGTCCACCCCTGGACCCATGCGTCAATTTGCCGGACCATTGCCGTCCACCCGTCGGACCCCGAGTGTCCACTGCAGGCCGCGAGCATCATCGCCGCCTGTCGAATCTGCCACCGCCGGACCCCCAGCGTCCATCCTTGGGACCCCAGCGTCCAATTGCAGGGCTGAAGAGTCACCCTGTCGAATCGTTCATCCTTGGAACCCCAGCGTCCACCTGCAGGGCCGAAGCGTCGACCTGCCGAAACCAATTTTCCTACGATCGGACCGCCAGCGTCATCAATCAAACCATCCATAGTCGTCTCAAACAGGAATCAAACACCACTCCGTGTGAAGTGAATCAAGCAATCAAGCCATCCGTCGTCGTCGCAAATGGGAATCAAACAAGTGACTGGAGATATCCCAATCCAAACCACATCAGTGTGAAGTGAGACAGCCGATCATCCCAATCAACCCAGTCGCGCGAATGATAACGACAAGCAGAAAAACTACCTGGCCGACTGCGCACATCGTCGTCGTCAACGTCCGAACAACTCAGCCCAGCCGAGCGAGCTCCAGCGCAGCGTGCCGACTACCTGCAATTGAAAACGGTCGTTTTCGGGCGGGAGTATGTTGGCGCAACACACGAACGGCGTGGTCTAGGCGCCCTCAGTAGCAGCAGCAGCGCAGCGGTACATTCAATTGATTTTAACTTCGCTTTATTCTGCTGCTAGTAGCAAGCAGCCCAACGTTTATTGTTCCCATCGAACTGGGCTGCGTGGTGCTAGCTTGCATGCGTATCGCACAAGCGATGCGCTCTTACATGTTTGTAATGTCCGTACTATCGCTGCCGCCTATAAAAGCGGCAGCTCTCCCTATGTGTAATTAGTTGTAAGCAAAGTACCACCACAGAGCAGGAGCACTGCCTCTCTGTGGTGCGCAATAAATCTGGAGTAATCAAGAAGAGTAGTTCGTTTCTTCGTCTTGTCCCCGGGAGTAAAATCACACAACGTAGGAGCCTAATCAACCGCTGGACGAAACAGATGATTATGACTATTTAGAGCGTCACAATAAATTATACGTTGCGTCCGGATTCTAACTGGACAATGCTTTATACGATTTATGATTCTTAAGTTATGGTTGACTTTCTTGAATTCTTTAATAGAGCTTATTCTTGTTTAAGCAATGTGCAAATGTCTTCAAAGCACATTGTGCAATGTTGTAATTACATGGTGACAGATATTTCCCTTACAAAATCACATTTTTCAAGTGTATCTGTATATATGGATAATTTTGAATTTCCACAAAGTTTCAACTCGTTAAAATGTAGTTGAACACTAGTAGAATAGTGTCACATTCACCAATTGGAAAAATGTTTGCGCCATTTTGAGTTACATACAGCTCAAAATAGCAAATGTTCAAGTTAAAAGAGCGGATAACTCGCAATAGTAAGCGAATAATCAACGGTCGTCTTCGAGAAAAAGTTGGAAATTCTTCCCATGAACATTTGTCTAGAGCACAGTAGGCTTTGAAATTCACACAAAGAATTAATGAAGGGGTCGTCCATAAAGATCGTTCCAAAACTCAAAATAGAACAAACAAATATAAGTTTAAAAAGAGTTTTGAGTACTGTAGAGTACGAGTTGAGTACTGTTCCTTTCAATTCCTCGTACAGTGAGACACTAAAGACGATCATATAGTTGAGGTCGAAATACGTATCTGTCGAAGGATGCAAATTTTTAGTATGTAATTAAAAAAACAGTATTTAACTAACACGCCCAGGTTCATCATCAATTAAAAGTAAAACAAAAGTTTTTTGGCACACTTTGGACTATATTTTTGTATAATATTTTGTCCTCAAAAAGGCACCATCAGGGAAATTTTTCAATCCGAAATTTCGCAAAAATTAGTTTAGAATATGGACGTCCTCTACACAAGATGCATTATAAAAAGCATAAAAAAGTTACCGAAGACACCCCATGGGTACCTAGTCACGAAAAAAGGTATTGATTTTTAATAAACTAATTTACACCCTTCTGGGCCACTGTGGATTGAAGGACCATTATTTTGGTTGAACCGTGATTGGTGGTGGAAACAGTCTTTAGGTGAATTCAATTTGAGTACCCCCGACTCATCGTTATCACCTAAATGGAGGTTCCAGTGTACAAATTAATGTACCGTGATTTCGGGTGAAATTGATCACTTTTCGTAGGTTTTGACAAATAATTTTTGAATACTTAACGATCTGGTAAAATTTAATGCATTAAAACAAGTACGACCATGGTTTTCATCAATCAACGTGGTTAAAAATTCTACTACATATCACTTTATTACAAAAATATCATTTGAAATAAAAAATCAAAAATTTTAATTTCGGGGTGAAATTGATCAGTCAGTGAAATGTTTTTGTAAGTGCTGAAAATATTTTTTCCTCCTGAATTGACCACCCCAGAATACGAAAAGCTATGCAAAATTTTTACAAGTCAACACATTTTTCAATTATTTAAGTTTGAAGTTTAATAAATCTTAATAAAATGCCTGGAAGTATGCAATTTCCATACTTAATACGTGATAACTTCCGGAAAAGTACAATTTTATGCATAAAGTTCAATATTCATAGAACTTTTGATGACGAAATCGGGTTTAACGAATACTTGACAGCTAGAAACATTCATTCGAATATTTATTCCTTGTGCGATACAGCTACGGTAACAAAAGTTTGAAAGTGTCTTTGAAATTCGCCCAACACGCAGTTTCGGAAAATATTGAATTTTATACAGAAATATGTGACTATTTGGCTGTTAAACATGTAAACTCATCATTCAATAACTCTTGCGCCAGATGATAAACATATTTTACAAATTGTTTTACGTTTAAAGCGTTATTTTCAACAAATAAAAATGGTCCTCTCGTCGATCAATTTCACCCCACTGATCAATTTCACCCGAAATCACGGTAGTCTTCAAATGCACAATTCAAATCATAGCATTAGTGTTAGCGTTATCGTTAGCGTAGTTACGGTATACTTCGTAGATTGGATATTAACAACATTCATATACCTTTTGCTAATCTTGCTCGGATTGCTTTTCGGAACAATTCAAATCATAGCATTAAGCACAAACTCATTTTAAGTGCACAAATCTCTAAAAAAAAACATGACCAACGCAACAGATCTTCTTAGTTTAAGCTAATAACAAGTTTGCGCACTTGTTGTTGATCAAAATAAAAATTACCCTATCGTTGGTTGTTTACTTCTTGAAATTTGTGTATTTGAGGTTCTGGTGTAATTTTGAACTGGGATTTCAAGACGTTAGTCCTTAACACTCGCTCATAGGGAACGTTCATAAATGACGTAGCATTTTTTTTACAAATTTTTGACACTCCCATCTCCCCTCGTACCATATTTTCACATACCTAAAACATGGCTCGTCACACTTTCACAGACCCCCTCCTTCCCAAAATGCTACGTCATTTATGGACGTCTTTATAGGATTGAACCACGAAGCCCATATAAAGACAACTGTGAAAGCGTGGCCAATCAAGGGAAACCTATACCTGATATTTATTTCTATTTATTTCTATATTTCCATATAAATAATGGACGCAATTTGGGTTCACTTCAAAATAGGAAGACTGTTCAGCAGGGTGCTCTCAAATTCACCATAATGAAGGATTGAACCGCTGTTTATTTTGTTTCTTATTTTGGATTTTTTGTAAGAAATGGGCACGTTTGATAACAAAAACAAAACAACCGAAATAATCGGTGCCGTAATCGTTTTGTTTTTGAATATGATGAATTTGGAAGCATAGGATTAATAACACTGCTCGACAAAATTTGGTGCTATGGGATGAGAAAAAAAATAACAGGGGTTTGGCACCCTAGAAGTGTCATAGTGAAAGAATTTTTGAAAAATATTGGACCGGGCCTTCACAGTTGAAAACCGAAGTTTGTATGGAGAACTTGGGGTGTTCAATTGATATGTGCATTGAAACGTGCCGTGTACATTTTTAGGCGTTTTCGGTATTTGGGTTAGTATCGTTATTGTCTAACGCCTAAATATATGCACAGCGCCTTCTAATGCACATATCAATTGAACACCCCAAGTTCTCCATACAAACTTCGGTTTTGAACTGTGAAGGCCCGGTTCAATATTTTTCAAAAATTCTTTTACTATGACACTTTTGGGGTCCCAAACCCTTGTTATTTTTTTTTCTCATCCGATAACAAAATTTAGTGTTGAACGGTGTAATGGCACCGTGATCCTATTTACATGCATTTCTTATGGGATGTAAGTGTACCAAATAGGATGCAAGGGAGACGAAATTTTAAGCAAACCAGTCTCTTTTTTCTATAATTTGAGCCAATTTTTAAATTTAAATGAGTGCAACCATCTTTTATGAACGTGATTTCTTACATAACATTTTTCCTGTTGATTTGCATCGGAGACGGTTAAAAACTAAGGTCTCGAATACGCGGGGTCAAATATTTGACAAGGAAGGAACTAAAGCGTAAAAATCTGTTAGACGCTAATGAAAATTCCATCGTGTCAACCCAGATGTTTGAGCCAGTAATGACCAATTTGAGATACTATAGCTATAACTGTAGAGAACGACTGTTGGTATTACGAAATTTGTTTTTCGACTGTGCAGTCTTGAATGAAAGCGTTGATTCTACTTAATCTTCGCCGACGTTTCGGTCCTTGGATCGGACCTTCTTCAGGGCTCGATTCTAACCAAAGTTGATTAGAATCGAGCCCTGAAGAAGGTCCGATCCAAGGACCGAAACGTCGGCGAAGATTAAGTAGAATCAACGCTTTCATTCAAGACTGCACAGCCGAAAAACAAATTTCGTTATAGCTATAACTGGTACACTTAGCCTGCATAATCAATCGAATCATTAGGCATTGAACTTATATGTCGGTATGCATTGGATAGAGTAACTAAATTTGTGGAGATGATCGAAAATACTATTCTGCCAGCAGACCAGTTCTACTGTGCCACATCAAACATGGGAAAGCAAACAAAAAATATATACGTTTATCAGATTCGATTTCAACGTAATATCGATCCACAATATCGCATTTCGACTTGACACGGTTCTACCCGAAAGCCTTCAACATTGAAATTGTTCTATATTTCAACTGCACGTTTCAAGGAGAATGTTCAACCTTCCTTGAGTTGTTGTCTATGGTTCGTGGTACTAGCTACACATAATTGGTATTCTATTCGGTGCGAAAAATCAATTTTACTGTCTACGAAAACATTGGCAAGTTCAAGTAGACCACCAAGCGACTGATACCGACCTTGCAATCACTTTGCTCCACTAAACCCAAAGCTACATCCATAGAAACAATGAATTCTCTAAAATCGATTATTGGAACAATAAACTCAACCCCCTTATCATGGAAATCAAATTATGTGGATCAGGTACAAATGGGTGCAACACATACACGATAAATTATCGTACCAGTACACTTGGCGGTAAAACTATTTCACTACCAGCTAAGAGGTATAACCACAGAAATGTATAACTTTTAATTACTTGTAAAGGCCAAATCGCTGGAAGCTATTCATTGCTCCAACGGTGCTACTAATGTAGCTATAGCTGCTGCTAGCACTGCTCCCACAGCGACTTTCTGCCATATCCACTGACCGGATTGCCTCCCCGGTTACCACCATAGTGCCCAAATATGGCGTTACCACTGATGATCGCTCAATCAGTAGTATTCGTCGCTGGGACCCTGCTGCAGCGGTCACTCTGTCCTGCATCAACATCGTCGTCGTCGTCGCGTTGTTGTCCTTCGCTTATCTTATTACACTTCATCACGGTTCTCTTCTCCACTTGCACTCTGTATTCCATTCCCAAATTGTGCAAGTGTGTATGTAGGTCAGCCTCTACGCTACCGCTTCATCGGACACCGCAGAGGACTGCTAGATTGCACGTGACCACCAAATGCCCCCGGTGGAACAAAATATTTTGGCTACAAGCCACTATCCCGAAGACACGACCGATACCTTCAACTGCACCGAATGCAACTGTTCCAGTATCGCTTGAACTCACAAGAGTTGTATGTAAATGGCAAATATCTTCCAAAAAATTGGCACACTTTCTGGGCCAAGTTAGACACGAAATAGGCTATTCAACACTTGTATTGCCACCGATCAGAACGCACCAGTACTGATAACAATAACAACGAGGGAAATGCTATGGAAACAGTATACTGTTCAGCTGCGGAAGGTGTGAATTGGTTTATTTTACGAGAAAACACCACGTTTCTGGGTCTAACTATAACAAGCACAGAGATAAATACAACTCTCTTGTTACGACACCATGAATGAATGAATGGAAAATCGCTTTCGTTTATATGGTAAAACCATTTCCACTACAGGTTCACTGAATGCATTCTCTCCTGTTTGTATATGGATACGGAAACTACTCAACTCCGTGTAGTTTCCAGCAACGAATGCTATTGAATGGGGCAACACACACCAAGCTTTTAGGAGGCCGCATGCAGAAAGGGGAATCCAAACGGAAACCTAAATAAAATGAATTATGGAGCTGTTTCCCCCTAATCGAATGGATTCTAATTCGTTTGATGTTTGAATTCGAAGCCTTTCGAAAGGGTGGTACAGACGTTGAACAGAATATTGTATGAAACATTTTGTACAGGAAGCATTGATGGATAAGGGGGTTTAACGATGGGTGGACAGGTTCGTTGAAATAGCAACGGTTTCAATTGCGTGATTTTATTTAAAGAAGCTCCTATTTTAGAACAATCATTTACTACTTTAATTGGTACAATCAGTTATAGTCAATTATTTATATTCAATCTCGGACAACTGACAACTTCCAGAATTAGCTACATGGGCCTACCCCAAGGTCCCTTGCCTTAAAATGTGTTGTGGTTTCTCTAAAAGGCCCACATGCAGAAATGTTGCAAAGACCATTGCAAAATTCTCTAAATAATCTGTCCACTTGGGCAAAAGGTTTGGGGATTGTGTTTGCTCCGCAAAAAAACTCAATTGATTGTTTTTTCTAGAAAGCGGAATCCAGCTCAATTGAAACTTAAACTTTTAGGATTAGAAATCGACCAGTCTTTGACTTCGACATACCTTGGGGTCTGGTTTGATTCAAAAAGCACTTGGGGTACCCAAACTAAGTATTTGGTGCAAAAATGTCAACAAAGGATCAATTTTCTTTGCACAATTACCGGAACATGAAGCGGTGCACACCCAGAAGACCTCATTAAACTTTACAAAACGACTATTCTTTCTGTTCTACAGTATGACTCTTTCTGTTTTTACTCAGCAGCAATCTGCCACCTAATAAAATTGGAACGAATTCAATATCGTTGTTTGCGTATTGCTCTCGGCTGTATGCACTCAACGCATAATGCGAGCCTAGAAGTCCTGGCCGGGGTAAAACCTCTCCAGAACCGCTTCTCGGAGCTCTCGCTAAGGTTACTTATCAAGTGTGAAGTGAGCAACACACTTGTTATGGAAAATTTCGAAGAAATGCTCAGTCAAAATTCATGAGAATATATCCTTTCTACATGTCATTTCATATAAGATTCCCAGGTTATAATCCTCCTCGTGTACACTTCACCAATGACAGTTCCTTTGTTGAATATGATCTATCCATGAAACAATGGAATCTGGAATACCAGATCAACTTCGGTGTATATCTATTCCCCGCATTTTTAACGAAAAGAACCAATCAATTCCGGTAAGAGATTCTTCACTGATGGGTCTCGTATAAATGGATCCACTGGCTTCGGCTGGCGTTGTTAAACGGTGTCCGGCCATTTGGCCGGATAACATTCTAGCTGCCAATATGATCATCAGAAATATTTCCTTCTTTTAATCATAGGCTATTCTTTCAAGTTTTACCATCAAGGGATTAGTTGGCGTTGAAACTGGGACTATTTTTGTCAGAGATTTTTCCTTCTTTGAATCAAATGCTGTTCTTTCGAGCTATACTGATATAGGCAACAGTGGCAAGATCACTTAAGTTCATCATTCTTTTGCGGCCAAATGGCATTCGGCCAAATGGCGTCCGGCCAAATGACCCTTTCGGCCAAATGGCGTTCGGCCAAACGGCATTCGGCCAAATGGCGTTCGGTCAAATGACCCGGAACCCTGAGATCCACCCAGACATTTTTGTAGCACTGCCTGACCAGTGATCATGTCCGCAAACGTCAATATCGTCGTTCTATTTACTACATTGGGTATTCCATCCGGACCGCAAGATTTCCTTATCTTTGGCCTTTTCGCGATAACAAGAAGTTCTGCAATGGATACCCATTGCCCAAGCGCCTCTGATTCTTCTTCGGTCTCTGTGCATGGGGTAGACTTCAAAAACGTTGGTCCTTTCAGCTTCTCTACCACGATTCACGTACAAGTTGCCCAAGAGTTGGTATTAACTTCTCAGCACAACTCTTCATGGCAGTTTGACCTACTTAGCCTTATCCTTATCGTAGGTTTAAGAGCTGCTTCCCGAAAGACGATTCGCCTTTCTTTTCTCTCAGCTCCATATACGACCCTCTGGACTCGATTCCTAGCTTGGTGGCAACCAGTGCGGAGAGTACTGAAATGTCAATTCCACCGCCGCACATTGGGCAAAATCAAGCCCAAAGGTGGAAAAAATTAATATCTTTCTTAATACAAGACAATATGTGATCATCAATGGCTTATTCGAAAGAAAATTTTCTCAAGAATTGGGGTGGTTGATTCATGTACGGGCAACTACTCTGAAGCGAATTATAGAGCCCGTTTTACCCCAGTTCCCCCTAAAATTTGTGAATTTCTGTTATTTTACGGCACTTGTTATGCTTTTAATTATTATTTCGCTGGGATACCATCGCCCTACTCCCACTGAGTAACGTTACATACAAAAAGTTATTAAAATGTTGGAATTTTAGGGTGTTGGGGGGTCAGTTAGGCAATGGTATATTTTCTAGGTAAAAATTCATTTTTTATTTTTTTATGATTTTTTACGTGACAATAACTAAATAAATGATCGAATACACATGATTTATTCCTATTTATTCGGGCTTGGTGGTCTAGTGGCTACCGCTTCTGATTCGTATGCAGAAGGTCATGGATTCAATCCCTGGCCCGTCCTTTTCATCCTACTTTGTATCTTTCTATCTACTTTCTCTCGCTCTCTCTTCTCTACATATACAACTCATGTATATTCATATGTTCATAGCCATCGCTAGAACCAGAAACGAATTGAAAAAAAAAATCGTTTCCCTCCCTTCCAACTTCCACTCACAGCACAGTGTATATATAACGCCTATAAGTTATGCAACCAAAGCGTGCTGTGCCGCTTGACCTTATTCACCTTATTCACCACACAATCTATCACGAACACTATAAATAACCCCTATCCATGGATCGTATCACCGACCCAACGGTGACTCCCCGATCTCCCATCCTTTCCGTCTAACAAAATACCCCAGTCCGTGCAGGTTGTGGGGACGCAGAGTGCTCTCGGTCTCTAGTAGCAACAACCAGTACACTCTAACATTCCTTTCCCTTCCCAGCTGACTATAAGGACTTGGCCGGCGCCGTTATTGATCAAATATGCATGAGCTGCTAAAATTGCACTTTGAGAATAAGTGGAATGTCCCAGCCCCTTATTCAGTTGGATCTCAGTGCAATTGATACCAGTTCAGATCAATCACGGAGGAGCAACCATTGACATGTATAGTCAGAATTGATCGTTTTTTTTTTGATCGAATACACATGATTTATTCCTAAAGAAACCATTTTTGGCGAGTTTGATCTCAAACTATTGGTTATATTTAAGTTTTCCCGCATACAAATATGAGTAGTTCCCATCCTTGTACCACCGATTCCAAACATTTCCAAACGATGAGCCATTACTTATATACTCCAAAAATATCCTAAATGTTGTTTGCGCATAGCCCCATAGACGGGAGGTGACGGCAGCATGTAGTTTTAGAGCTTAATTTACCCAAACTCCCCTATAAAACAACTTTAACTTGAAACTTCTATGCATGATATGAATTAATATTGATGAAAAGCTAACCAGTAATATCTCTGCATCCTATGAAATTTGGAAATCAAGGGAACAATGGGGTTAAATGAGAAAAAAAATTCAAAAAGCTTGAATGACCATATAAGTTGACAAATAGCTTGTTTGGCAGATAATTTCTACACGAATGATTCTTGTACTTACGACATTGCTTCAACGGGGTATAAAACCTGTTTCACCCCAATTTCTCTAAAAGTAGATTCAAATTGTTCCATTGCAGTTAATATAATATACTAGCTGAACCCGGCAAACTTTGTCTTGCCT
Organism: Aedes albopictus; assembly: GCF_035046485.1. NCBI lineage: Eukaryota > Metazoa > Arthropoda > Insecta > Diptera > Culicidae > Aedes > Aedes albopictus. Next base: position 208,964,344 of record NC_085136.1, on the reverse strand, counting down.
ATTGCGTTTTTTGACGTTTCAAGTTTCTATCCAAGACCAAGTCCCTGGTCACAAAACGTATGGAAGATCGATTTTCAAAAACTCTCAATTTTTCCATGTTTTTTGCCTCATAAACCTTCCTTGGGTGAAAACTAACAGAACAAAACTAAGACGATCAAAATCGGATCTGCCGTTCGTAAGTTATGCGCGGTCCCACGTATGCCACTGCATTTTTATATATATATATATAGATCATACATATTCAGTGTTGGTAAAATCACACTCAAAGCACACTCATGAACCGCTCCTGCGTGAGCAAACTCGCGCGCGATTCTGAATCATTTTCTCACGCGCGAGATTTTCATGCAAAATCTCGCTCTCACGAGTCAAGCGCCGAAATCTCGTTCGCTTGTAAAACGAATCCAAATCAATTTGAACGACATCCAATGTTGTTGTACGATAGGTTTGCTTTTTTTCTATCATATAATCCTAAAAACATCGATGTAAATAATAAGCACACCAAGAAATAAAGCAATGAGTGAAATCGCGAGTCAACTCATGCATGATTTTTTCAGCGGTGAGTTTGGCGAGTCAAGAATCGCGCGTGAAACAACTCAAGCATGAGATTTGAGAATTTGAGTTTTTACCAACACTGTTCATATTATAACATTCTGATTCCAATGAGTATACATGAAAGATGTTATAAATATGACGTTTGGGGGATAATGGGGCAAAATATGCTGCTGCTTATTTCTCGGAATTTTGGTATTGAAGATGAAGAAATTTATAATCAATGTGTGAAGTAATATTTAAAATCCATGTCGCACACTTCCATTATTCACCATTCCAAGCGTTTCATGATGAAGAGCTGTAGCGTGAATTTGAGAATATCCAAACTGATGCTTGCCGATAGACTTTATGGGGGTTGTAGTAACACATTGTAGTAAAAAGTCTCCAAAATGCATTCGTTATATTTTTGTTAACGATATAGCAACTTAAACATCAAATAGGTATTTATTTTGTTTTGCTATACACTAATAATATGACAGTCTTATTAAGCTTGGCCAAGTACACTACCCGTCATAAATATAAACTCAAAAAAAAAAAAAATAGCAACAATATTGTATCGCATTTACTCACCTTGATATCTCCAATACCTTACAAAGATGCTGTCTTCATCAATGTTATTCAGAAGCCCAAAAGCAACAACTTTTCTGAAAGCGGCATTTTTGTAGGTGTTCTGGTTTTAGAGATATCGAGGTGAGTTAGGGTGATTCAATATTATTGCAATACTTTTCGTGAGTCTCTACTTATGACGGATAGTGTATGTCTTTTAGTAATAGATACTAGATTACACACATCACATCACATCACATCACATCACATCACACATCACAGCACATCTCTTTGCACATCTGATCATAATCGAAGTCACCTTCATCTGGCGTTGCGTTCATTGAAGCAGAATCTTCCCGTTTGCAGCGGTAGTACAATTTAATCGTTTTTATAAAGACATACTGCCATTATATTTGACGAATTTTGCTCTGGGGATGATTTCCTTGCCAGATGTTCTCGAACAAACTTATGTCGTATATGTAGTCTTTCGCCTGCTTGTTCGCTAACGACGATCAGTGGTGGATATGGTCAATGCGGAAGAAAAGTTTAGTAATTAATCAAGTTCAATTGCGCAAAAAATAAAACTCTTCAGGTTAGATATAAATTCGTAAGGACTGTTCATTAAAGAAAGTGTACACCTGTTTTTCAATAGAAAATATGTATTTTCGAACAAATTCATGAGTTTATTTTTTATAAATGACAATCAACATACATGTGGCCAAATTCACGTGAGTTTGAACATTTACTTCGCTTTTCGGAAGAACGCTCGGACTTTCCTCTTGACACCTCCCATTAGATTCTGCACAAATTTCTCCGTAACTTTTCGTTGTGCCGCAGGCCAAATTTTTTTGAACCAATCAACAGAGCTTGCTTCTCTTCCATCTTTCTTAAGATGCCGCTAAATTATTGTCCAGTATCTTTCCACAGGACGCTGTTCAGAGAAGTTTTGTGGATTTTGCCATTTTTCGACAAAATTGACTTTTTCCGTATTGAGCCTCTCTAGTGTAGAAGAAGCGTAATAAGCGGATGCTAGATCCACCTAAAACAAAAGAGGATCCGTATGTTTTCGGTAGATAAGTGGAAATCGTTTTTTGATGCATTCCTTTTTGTTATTTTCACCATTGATTGTTCCCGTTGTGAAATACGAAGCACTCTTTAAGCCACATGAACAATTGGCTTGCCACACTAAAACTTTTTCCCAAATTTTTCAGTTCTGATGTGCCCTACATCATCCGGCACAACTGTCCCCTGCTTAGCGTTAAAATATTGCGATCCCGGAAGTGTATTAGTAAGCCAATTCTCGAAACGACAACTTTTTGGAACACCATTTGTGCAGAATTAATCTGCTAGTCGCAAAGCTAATACGACCTATCGCTCGAAATTTCTTACTTTTTCCGTTTTCTTTGAGTGTGTTGCCGAAGTGAACAATGTTTTTACACACTGAGCAAAAATTCACAATTTTTTGTTTAGTTTTAACTCTAAACTATTGGTAAACAGATGTCCACTTTCTTTAATGAACAGTCCTTATTGACTTGATTTTTTGTATTCGGCTAGATACTTTGCTGTACGTACTGTGCAAAATCGGACACCCTGTCCAAAAAGTCATGTGCCCTACATTACACACACTCAATTCTTTCTTTGCACGGGTTGTTTTTCGACATAACTCAATCAATTTTTAATCAATGCACATTAAAACTGACGGTCAGTACTATCCGTATACGAAAAATCAAGTCAATATGTTGATACACACATCAATTCTGAGGAAATGCTGTCGTTCATTTGACATATGTCAAGGGAATTTCAATAATGCCAAACCCCGGACCGACAAAAAATCGAACCCAAAACTCTCAGCATGGTTTTGCTGAATATTCGCGCGTTTAGCGCTTCGGCTATATGTGTTTTACCTATGCATCAATCAGTCATTAATGAACTCGTATGGATATTATCTTTCAAACAAGTTATTTGTCAACTTATATGGTCATTCAAGCTTTTTGATTGTTTTTTTTTTCATTTTACCCTAAATTTCCAAATTTCATAGGATCCAGAGATATTACTGGTTAGCTCTTCATCAATATTAACTCATATCATGCATAGAAATTTCAAGTTAAAGTTGTTTTAATTTAAAAACAATAAAAAATAAGTTTATAGAGGAGTTTGGGTAACCTAAGCTCTAAAACTATATGCTGCCGTCACCTCCCGTCTATGAGGCTATGCGCAAACAACATTTAGGATATTTTTGGAGTATATAAGTAATGGCTCATCGTTTGGAAATGTTTGAAATCGGTGGTATAAGGATGGAAACTACTCATATTTGTATGCGGGAAAACTTAAATATAACCAATAATTTAAGATCAAACTCGCCAAAAATGGTTGCTTTAGGAATAAACCATGTGTATACGATCATTTATTTAGTTATTGTCACGTAAAAATCATAAATAAAAATAAAAAATGAATTTCTACCTTGAAAGTATACCATTGCCTAACTGATCCCACAACACTCTAAAATTCCAACATTTTAAAAACTTTTTGTATGTAACGTTACTCAATGAGAGTAGAGCGATGGTATCCCAGCGAAATAATCATAAAAATCATAACAAGTGCCGTGAAATAACAGGAATTCGCAAATTTTAGGGGGAACTGGGGTAAAACGGGCTCTATAACTCGCTTCAGAGAAGTTGCCCGTACATGAATCATCCACCAACCAATTCTTGAGAAAATTTGCTTTCGAATAAGCCAATGATGATCACATATGGTCTTGTATTAAGGCTCAAATAACCATCATTTAGTCATCAGCAATCATCAATTTTTCAAAAGCAGTTTTCTTTCTCTAAGTCACAAAACCGTCATTGAAAATTATTTCACTGCGATCCAGATGGTGGCCAGAGTGCAGTGATAAATTTTTATTAACATTGGTTGAGATTTCAGCAAGAAAACTGCTTTTAAGTTTTTGCTAAACGATGACGGTTTGTTTCCTCTTAAGAAAGTTATTATTTTTTTCCAGCTTTAGGCTTGATTTTGCCCAATGTGTGCCGGTACGCTGGCCGATTTGCGTTCCTTGGCTCTATTTTCCTCGGCATTGTCGCTTCGTTAGTTCCCCAGCATTCTCCAGCAGGCTTGCCTGGCCTTTGCACGTGGCTCCTCGACAAGATCCTTCTTCTCTTTTTTCTTGTCTTACATTTAGCTTCGCCAGGGCTTTCAGTAGGTTGTAACCCCTTGCATTGGTAAGTCCGCTAGCCCATTTTACGACTCAAGCGTTGATATCACCTCTGATGACTTCCGGATATCATCCGACCAGCGTCAGTGATTGAATCCAACATCCTGTTGTGCTATACGTCCGACCACCTTGGGTGTGCATAACAGCTGCACACGGAGACTCTATTGCTTTTGGATACCACAAAACCATCATTTAAATCCTCGATCACTTGATTCAGCCGACTGATGACCTCTATCGTCGCTATCTGGGTCTATCTGTCATTCAGTTGCCGTTCTCAGGTGGTACCCCATATACGGTTCTGCAATGATTGCAACATCACACTTAGTCTCTGATGTCGATTATTACAACAGTTTGTGTGCGGTGTCGCAATAATTGATATAAAGTATCTTTTCACATGGTCGTTTTCATCCTCCGGCATGCACAGCACGCACCTGGGTTGACTCGTGCAATCCCAAGCAACTCACTAACATTGATTGCGATAATTTTTCAGCTGCGTTGCTGTACAATTATCAGTTTTTATCACTTCAAAAACGCGAGACAAACAATCATTGAACAGCAAAAAGTCAATGATTCCTTTGAAAGCTCAGTGAATCATCATGCCACCTTAACCCGGGAGCGGTCGCGTCGTGTACTGAGTACACGCACCATGGAAAATGCACGCTTGTGGTACACAGCGTGAGCGCGGCGTCGCTGCAGGTAGTCAAAGACGCGACTACTCGAGGGTTAAGGGCGACTTCTAAACGCCATGTTGAAAATTTGGGACACCCTAAGGGGCCATCCATTAAGTACGTCACGGTCCTAGGGAGAGGGGGGGTTTGCGAAAGTGTGACAAGCAATGTATTAAGTATAGGAAAAACCCGTACGAAGGGGGGAGGGGGGGGTCGAAAATTCCCAATTTTAGCGTGACGTAATGGATGCTCCCTAATCTACAAGAAAGGAATAGGCCTTTTCAGCTGACAGCTTCGTGTATGCCACTGTTTATAACCGCCAAACAAAGGCGCAAACGCTAAACTGTCATTCTCATAGGAGAACTGTCAAAAGCCAGAAAAATCAGCTGATTTTAGACGTCAAATGAAAAGCTTAGCTTAGCTTAGCTTAGCTTAGACTGACTGCACACATCTATGGTTGTTATTCCGTGATTGACCTGAATCAATAACAGTTGCACAATGAATCAACTGAATAATTGACTGGGAGTGGTCAATATTCTCACTGTGCACGCTTCAGAGACTCTCTTTAACGGTACAATAACGGCGCCGGCCACGTCCTTGCAGTCAGGTTGGAAGAGGGAAGGAATATTAGTAACAATCTTTGTTAAGTGAAGGCCCGCGTTTACCGCTGCGACTCCACCAAAGGCTGCAGGAAGGAGTGTTTGTTAGTAGGAAAGGTATCGTTGGGTCTGGATTCACTTTGATAAGTAATATGACCTTCGTGTCATGCTGGTTGCCGCGCTATTATTCGCTTCACTCGGAAAGCAAACAATCGATCACTCACGTCAGGTGATCGTTCAGTGTTGCTACTAAAGACACGACACAACGAAATGCTCATTCCCGAATAGCGAAAAACAAAAATCGAATGACCGAAGCAAAAGCGCGCGACACCGGCACCCGGACGAAATCCCAATAGAAATGCACGCTGGGCCCGCTGCCCGATTTTAGACGTCAAATGAAAAGGCCTATAAAGTAACATGGGCCGCTTAGGGAATAAACCGTCCATAAAGATAATGGTTTCATATGAAAATGAACGTCTCCACTCTGAACGAATATCATTTTAATTGAAACTGTTTAAAAAAATAGGTGGACGTAGTGTGCAAGTCATTTTTAAATAAAACAGTCTCACTGCTAAAATTCAATGCTCACTCAAGACAATTTCAATGTCGATATCAGAGTTTAAAATTTTCATTTTCAATGAGTGGATTTCATCGCAAATTTTGAAAATTTTCAACTGAGGGATCAAAATAAAATTCATCTTGGTGAATGAATTTTATCACTTATTCATTCATTTTTCTGTCACTGACAATTTTCACTGAGAAATATAACTAGACCGTAGCTCCCGATTATACTTGAAATCACCTCAAAACTTGTGTACAGTAGTTAATTAGAATACTAATTATCTGCTCTATGTGTCCATTAAGTCGGATTGGGATTGTGTGTCTTTTAACAGAAATTGAACATTTTACGACGTGCGAAAAAAATATTCGTGACAGAGAATTGAATGAATATAGAGAGGCTTTCAAATGACAATGAATATAGCCAAACACGAATGAAAAAATAAAAATGTCAATCTTCACTTTCAATCTTCGAATTTTTTACACTCTGGTCAAAATCCAACTTACCCGCCCAGCAGGATTTATCCAAATTCAAGCAGTTTAGCGATTGCAATGCGTCATTCTGGTTTCAAAGATATGTTCGGGCTTCCTGAAAGACAAAAGAAAAAAAAAACAAATTAGTACGCCTGGGCAAGAACTCCGATCCGAATAGAATAAGGCTGAGGAAAACAGTTTTGGCATGGTGATACATCATCGGTGGAGCGCAAACATTAATTGGTCACCATAGTATATTAATATTCCGTTGGTTGCATGACTGGTGAAGCGGCGGTTTACAGTCAGCGCGCAAAAAAAATCATCATGATTATCCGATTTGGAGTTCAATGGTAACCTAATTCAAAGTCGGAGAGAACTTTGGGTCCGTCCATTAACTATGTGGATTCTGAGAGCGAAGTGTACGGTCTATGCAAATTTTGAATACTTTGTATGGGCAAAAGGCTACGAAGAAGAGTCTGAGTTTACGTAGTTTATGGATAGCGCCTTTAGTATTTGCGCGGCCAAGCTGGAGTTTAAGTTAGATTCATGATAAACGACTTCAACGTCTTAATTGATCGCCAAAGTTATTCTCCAAGTTTCTACTATGAGGTTAATCATATGCGGTTGTTTTCGTACCGTCATTTTAGGCCTGTCGAAGAAAACAGTTTGTTAAGCAATGATTTATGTTTATATAGAGAGAAGTGTAGAATGAAACGACATAATTAAATTTCATGAAAAACGAATGGTAGATATTTATAAAAGTAGTTGTTAGTTGTTGCTATATATCCAGTTAAGTTTGTTTTCCCTAGAAAAACGCAAACAGTCTCAATGTTACTTTTTCATTTATAAACTGAATGTTTTATTTTCAAAATTGATAACCACTGAAACTCCAGTTAGCCTTGTTGATAGGGTTTTAAATTGCCAATTCGGAGATGGCAGGTTTGATTCCCGCTCTGAGCGGGAACTTTACTCGACTTTCCTGGGCATAGTGTATCATTGTATTTGCCTCAAAATATACAAATTCCTACAATGGCAGACAAAGAAAACCTCCTCCTCTCCTCTTCTTGGCGTAACGTCCTCACTGGGACAAAGCCTGCTTCTCAGCTTAGTGTTCTATGAGCACTTCCACAGTTATTAACTGAGAGCTTCCTCTGCCAATGACCATTTTGCATGTGTATATCGTGTGGCAGGCACGAAGATACTCTATGCCCAAGGAAGTCAAGGAAATTTCCTTTACGAAAAGACCCTGGACCGACCGGGAATCGAACCCGTCACCCTCAGCATGGTCATGCTGAATACCCGTGCGTTTACCGCCTCGGATATATGGGCCCCAAAGAAAACCCTTCAATTGATAACTGAGGAAGTGATCAAAGAACACTAAGTTGAAGATAAGCCGGACAAGTTCCAGTGCCAACGTAGAGCCACAAAGAAGAAGAAGAACCACCTAAACTAATCCCCAGAAAAAATCGAAACATACACCACAATCGTTTGCAATCGAAACCAAAGAAGAACAAACAAACAATCACACAATTTATTGCTTCGCATGTTTCTCATTTAATGAATGCTTTCAACCGCTACGTTATGAATTTCAACAAAGTTTCACTTTCAATTTGGCTCTTATCGGCATTCCGCTAGTTTCCTTGCTCACCGCATAGAACAAAGCCAATTACCCGTTGTCAAATTAAATCGCTCAAACGTCACGGAAATGGAATAATGATGATTCTTCGTGGAATTTAAAGTGTACCAGCACCGTTAAACGGGGTAACTTTGATAGTGCAACAGGCATTCTGTAGTTTATATTATAACTATGATTCCTCCTATCAGTTAAGGAAAGGCAAATGTAAATAAAATTATACATGTGAAAGTCTATCTTAAAAGTATTTTCATTATAACCGAGTTTATGTTAAACGTTCTGGGCAAAAATAAACATGGTTGATGTTTGTGTCATTTGTCAACTCCTTCAAGCAATCTGCTGTACGACATTGTTTATACTATTTTTTTCAATAAATGGCCTCTTATTCTCGGTAAATCCAACATAGTCGATCCCAAGTCTGAATCTCTTAACGATGTGTTTTTTTACGAACTGGCAACAATTTTGTAAATTGGGACATAAATCACTATACACCGATAAACGCCTAGAGGTATACAATTCCCTTGTAATTTCATGTAGTTCAAAATTTGTTCGTAAATTATTCAAAAACAACCTAAAAGGAGAACCCACCGTGAATAGCATGTAATCATATGTTGATGTACCGTTAAAAATATATTTTTACAAAAATAAATATTTTTGATAGCTATACTCACTGTGGTTTTCACTTAGTATACTCCACAAAGTCATTGTTATGTGCAGAATGTTGTAAAAAACCCATGCTTTGACATAAAAATTCAATCTGATATATTTCACAAGGCTTCTCTCATCATGTTCATACTCTTAACATTTCAATCTATGATTATTTTTAAAGTTTTTATGTGTTTTTCAGGGCACTATCAAAGTTACCCTAAAATAAAAATGTGATTCTCGCTCATATGAAAAAAAATATAAGTAACCCAAAATATTTAAAATTACGGGATCTTTCAATTGCAACTAATAACTGATACCCCAGGACTTGTTTTAAACATACAGGGGATAGACAAAATGATCGGGACAGGCAAATTTTTTATTTTTCAAAAAATGTTCAACTAGCTGTAACTTTTTGAAAAGTGCATCAAATATTCTCAAATTTTTACTGTAAGTTCATCAACTAGTTGTGTATCAGTGGTTCAAATTTGAAAATTCGGGCAATTTTCTACGAAGTTATAAATATTCTTGAAAAAAGTATAATTATCCGATAGCCAACTTTGAGCTGTTATATCTCCGCATTAAATGAACCGAATGTAATGGAATTTTGATCATTTATGACTTATATAATGAGCTACGAAAAACCTTTAATTAAACTTAAAATTCTCAACACGGAAGAAAACTATAACGATTAGATTGTTTTTCAAATGAAACACCAAATTATCCAAAACTTCAACATTGTTTCAAAATTCAAGATGCAAATTAGAGTTCATTTTTTTTTATCTAATTAAATTATATATAAATGTATTTCGAAGGAAAGTACCAAAACATCCGTCAATAAATTTGAAAAAATAATGGGATGCATATTAAAAAGAGACCGATTTACTAAAAAAAAAGTGAAATAAATGAAATCGTATAACTTTTTCTCCATTTTCATAAATGGTCAAAATTTCATTGCAATCGGTTCATTGAATCCGGAGATATAACAGCACAAAGTTGGCTATTGGATAAGTATACCTTTTTTCTAGAATCTTTATAGCTTCGTGCAGAATAGCCCGATCTTTCCCAAATTTAAACTACTGACACACAACTAGTTTAGTTGATCAACTAGTTGTGTGTCAGTAGTTTAAATTTGGGAAAGATCGGGCTATTCTGCACGAAGCTATAAAGATTCTAGAAAAAAGGTATACTTATCCAATAGCCAACTTTGTGCTGTTATATCTCCGGATTCAATGAACCGATTGCAATGAAATTTTGACCATTTATGAAAATGGAGAAAAAGTTATACGATTTCATTTATTTCACTTTTTTTTAGTAAATTTGTGAATTTTTTATGCACTTTTCGGAAAGTTACAGCTGATTGAACATTTTTTGAAAAGTGAGAATTTTGCCTGTCTCGATCATTTTGTCTATCCCCTGTATCATGTGAAATTATTAAGAAAATTTGCTGAAACACTATCAAAGTTACCCCGTTTCACGGTACATTAATATATCTCTGATAGTTGTAGCATTCGTGTGGGTTCGATTCTCGCTACAGCCTAGGATCTTTTCGTAATAGAAATTTTATCCTAGGGTGTAGTATTTTGATCCAAATACTAGTAGTTAGATTTACGAAAAGCAGATCAACGTTACGATATGAGTCGCGGTCGAACAAACCTAACGTAAGTAACCAATAGGCTGTAAATATGCACCTTTACAGCAGGTAATTTAATGAAAATCAGCCGTATATGCGCCTTGAAGTGCTGCTTTAAAGTTATTGTATGTTGAGGTTGAGAAAAAAAGGTTTTTTTTTCTTCTTTCATCCTAAAGTATGGGTTCAGGAGAAGCCAAGATATAGCGTTTTGCACCTTGTTCCCTTACGGGCGCGTAGTTTATATTTAAAACTTTAAACACGATTATCTCCATTTTTTTTTCAAATACGTCGATGAGGTAATTACTAATGCAAAATCAGTTTTCAACCGATTTCAACCAATTTTTTTTTTGAGTATTCGCTATTCATGTGTCGTGTCCTTTTTCGTACCTTTGAAAATCCATTTCAACAAAACTCAAGTGACATGTTGATGAATATCGCACTTTCGTACGTTTAACAAAAATCCATTGCATGACACCAAATCATGTTGTTAATCTGGCTTTCGATGTTTGAGCCTTGGAAAAAGCTCTTTAATCTTCCTAATGCATCGCGTTGGGAACACCTCTTTGACGTAGTGTACGGTTTGGGTTAAAAATTGCCCTAATGCACAAAAAGGGCTTAAAAACCGTAATCTTGAATTTTGAGCCGCCCCTTTGGAAGTAATTCTGTCATCTTGGAAAATCTGATCGTCATTTTTGGACTCCAGACTTCTTCCTCATACCAAAAATACCCATAGCCTAAACCTCCATTAAACAATCGTCATCTCAAATTTTAGGACACCATCTTAGATTTCAGATCGCCATCTTGGATATTCTGACTGCCGATTTTGGACTCCGGAGAACGGACATATTCTCCAAACTATATGTACCCATATTGCATGGTTTTAGAGCCTAAAACTCCATTAAACAACCGCCATCTTGAATTTGGAGCCGCCATTTTGGCTTTTAGAGCGTCATCATGGATATTTCGGTTGCTATTTTTAGACTACCCATATAGCGTGATTTTAAAACCTTAAATACCATTGAACATCGCCAGTTTTGGACTCTAGACTTCTTTCTCATATCAAATATACGCATGTTGCATGGATTTAGAGCCTGAAACATTGTTAAACAGCCATCGTCGTGAATTTTGAGCCGCCATCTTGGATTTTAGACCGCCATCTTTGATATTCTGATCGCCATTTTTCCAAATTTCTTCGCCATACCAAATATGTATACCCATGTTGCAAGGTTTCTAAAACACCATTTAACAGACAACATATTGAATTTTAAGCCGCCATCTTGGATTTTGAACCACTATCTTGGATATTCTGGTCGTCATTTTTGGACTACAGACATCTTTCCCATACACGCTAAAACCGCTCATGTAAACCTAGCCTAAGTTAAATAAATTTTGTAAAAGCTCGTAACAAAAGAAAAATGCAATGGTTTTTGTCGAACATTTGCAATTTTTTTAGTAGACATGTTGCAATATTGGTAACATAGTAAATACAAACTTTTAATCAGTATCGAAAGTACCTAAACTTATACTGTTGAAAATGCTTTGACATCCATGTGCACAACAGGACATGTGCTCGATGAACAAATTGAGCACATGTTCTGTTTCAAATCTCAATTTGTTCATCGAGCACATGTTCTGTTGTGCACATGGATGTAGCATTTTTAACAGTGTACACACATGGCTTGGTCAGCCAAAGCAAAATCAATTGTGGGTCTCTGCATCTGAATCCGTGCTCAGATTTGCTCTAGCACGTCGTAGTTTTAAGCTATACTGTAGTAATCCAGTATTTAAATCATGGTAGGCTGTGAAACTGACTTATGACGTATGACTCTTGAAGACAGGACATTCGCTAATAAACCACTAAAGAATAAAGAAATCCAAGTCTTTTACTTCGATTCAGAAGTGGGATAGAGTCCAAGCTGTTCAAGATGTTTTTACGGAGCCAGAAACCCTCGGAAATTCAAGATTCGGGAAATATCGGAAGCGGTCTTCCTTTGTCGGATCGTCAAAACTCAACCGATGGGAATTCAAGTTCTGGACAATCTGCAAACTTAGGAGAAGCTTCGGGCAGTGGAGATGGATCCAATGTAGCTGAAAACTTCACCAGAATCAACCATGAAGGAAAACGTGGCGATGAACGGCTTTTCAAAATGGAAGAAATTTCTGCGTTGCTGCCGGATTTTTCGGGCTCCACTCAAGAAAATGTGAATCATTTCATCAACATTGTACAACATACTAAACAAGTTTTCAAGATAAGTGAGGAAATTATGAAGCTGTTGGTTTTCAAATGCTTAAAAGGAAATGCTAAAGTTTGGTTTACTTCGTCACCGGAATTGATGTCAATGGAATTTGAAGATTTTCTTGCTAGTTTAAAGATGGCATTTGTGCTGCATGAGAGCTTGTTTCAAGTACGCAAACGTTTGGAATCAAGAAAATGGAGAGAAAATGAAACTTTTGGCCAATACTGCTGTGAAAAAAGAATTTTGGCGGTACCATTACGACTTCGGGAGTCAGAGTTCGTGGAATATCTCGTCGAAGGAATTCCAGATCAACAATTGAAGAATCAAGCTAGGATGCAGAATTTTTCAACAGTTGCTGATGTTTCGAGAGCCTTTTCAATGATCAAACTTCGTGGACCATCGACTTCAACTTCGCTCGTGTGCTATAACTGTAAGTTACCAGGACATATTGCCGCAAGATGTCGGAAAATCCGCCAACCATTCGAACAAAAGGATCAATCAACCCGCCGAAATAATCCATGGATGAGAGAAACTAGGATTGGAGCCGTTGATGCAACATCAGAGAGCCAGGCTGAACAAGATTACAACGGACTGGTAGATATAAAATTGACAGACAATGACCAATGTTTCACAGCTCTATTTGATACAGGAAGTCCTGTTTCTCTGATATGCCTTAAATTAGTAAAAAATTCAAAAATTCTTGATTTTGATAACAAAAAAGTTTACAAGGGTATCGGAGGAACACGACTAACCATTTTAGGTACATTAATAATCAACATTTGCGTTCAAAATGTCCATTGCAGGATTAAATTTTTGGTCGTTCCTGATTTGACGATGTCATCGTATGACGCTATAATAGGAAGGGATTTTATAATGAAACCTAACATTCAAACCATCATCGAGAGAAGCCGTATTAAAATTTCGAGAACTCCGGTGATCCGAAAGGAGGTGCATGGAAATAAAAATGAAATAAAACAAATAAGTTCCCTCGAAGAATCTGAAATATTGAAAAGTGTTGGAAATGTAAGTAGCGATCATATTGCAAAGTTTATGGAAATTTTTAAAATGGATTACATTTGTTCCGATAAGCCTAGTCAGCCAAAAACAAAATATGAAATGAAAATCTCTCTAAAAACTGGTACTCAGTTTCACTTCAAACCTAGAAGGCTAGCATATTCTGAAAAAAATAAAGTAGATGATAAAATTAAAGAGCTTTTACGTGACAAAATAATTAAAGAAAGTGATTCTCCTTATGCCAGTCCAATTGTATTGATTCCGAAGAAAGATGGCGTTGTTAGGATGTGTGTTGATTATCGAAAACTCAACAAAGATACATATAGGGACAACTATCCTTTACCACTAATTGAAGAAATTTTAGATAAACTCAGGAATAAAAAGATTTTTTCAGTTTTAGATTTGAAAGCAGGGTTTCACCAAATTAGAATTGCTCCAGAATGCACCAAATACACTTCTTTTGTTACACCATCTGGGCAGTATGAATATTTACGTGTTCCTTTTGGACTCTGTAATGCTCCAGCAGTATTTCAAAAATTTATAAATACTATTTTTAAAAACTTGATTGCTAAAGGTAAAATATGTGTTTACATTGATGATATAATAATTTTCTCAGTTACAATTGAAGAACATTTAGAAATAATGAAAATGGTTTTTAAAATTTTAAGCGATAATCTTTTGGAATTAAATTTGGAAAAATGCAAATTTTTGTTTACTAAAATTGATTATCTGGGATATACTATCAATCAGAATGGTAAACGTCCGAATCAATCGCATATTGAAGCTGTTTCTAAATTTCCAGTTCCCAAAAATGTTAAAGATGTGCAACGCTTTTTGGGATTGACAAGTTATTTTCGGAAGTTTATTAAAAATTTTGCTACTATTGCAAGACCATTGTATAACCTTTTGAAGAAAGATACAGCTTTTGATTTTGGAGAGGTACAAGTTAGTGCATATGAAACACTTAAACAAAAATTAGTCACAGCACCAATATTAGCTATTTTTAACCCTAATGCTGAAACTCATTTACATTGTGATGCAAGTTCCCATGGGTTTGGAGCCATTTTGTTACAGAAGCAAGATGACAATAACTTTCATCCAATTAGTTATTTTAGCAAAAATACTGACAATTTTGAATCTAAATTACATAGTTTTGAGTTAGAAACCTTGGCAGTTGTTCATGCCATCAAGCGTTTTCATGTTTATCTATCCGGTATGAAATTCAAAATTTTTACGGATTGTAATGCTTTGGCACAAACTTTAATTAAAAAAGAAATAAATCCTAAAATCAGCAGATGGGCTTTGTTTTTGGAAAATTATGACTACACTCTTGAATTTAGAGATGTTTAGCTTCATCGGCATGTAGATGCATTGAGTAGGCAAAATATGAGTAACGAAAAACAAATAACAAGAAAATCTCGAACTTATCAAATAAATGTATTAGAAACAGAAGATGTGGAAAGAAATTTGATACTCGCTCAAGAACAGGATGAGAAATTGAAAAACATTAAAACACACCTAGAAAACAGCAGTTTTCCAAACTTTGAGTTAAGTAATGGCATATTTTTCAGAAAGAATGATGGTAAATTGTTGTTAGTAATCCCAAAACTAATGATTGACAATATCATTAGAATGTGCCATGGTTTAAAAGGTCACATTGGTATTGAAAAGACGATGATTGAAATTAAAAAGCACTATTGGTTTTCGAACATGAGAAAAATAGTGAAAAAGTATATATCTAATTGTTTAAGTTGCATATTTTTTAGTCCCAAAGAAGGAAAAAAAGAAGGTTTTCTTAAATGTATTGAAAAAGGTAATCAACCTTTCAACACAATCCATTTGGATCATTATGGACCAATACAATTACCGTCGAGTGGTGGATTCAAATATATTCTGGTAGTTGTAGATGCCTTTACAAAATTTGTTAAATTTTATTGTACCAAATCAACCAACACAGAAGAAGTAATAAAACATTTGTCTAATTATATGAACTATTACAGTAAACCAGGAAGAATAATAACTGATAGAGGATCTTGTTTTTCTTCGATGAAATTTGATAACTTTGTTAAGAATAATTATATACAACATATTAAAACTGCTGCTTATACTCCAGAAGCTAATGGCCAAGCGGAACGTGTAAATAGAACATCATCGCCAATGTTAGCTAAATTAGTTAGTGACACAGGCTTAAAATGCAATAACTTGTTGAGTAAAATAGAATATATACACAATAACACATACAATAGATCCATTAAAAATTATCCCAGTGTTTTGTTGTTTGGTTTTCATCAACAAAATTTGAATGTTACTGAGCACAATTTGCAAACATTTTTAGATACCGTAAAATGGGGTATCTTTGATAATGCGGGTAACTTTGATAGTGCGACAGGCATGGTATAGTTTATCTAATAACTATAATTCCTTTAACCAGATAAGAAAAAGGCAAACGTAGATCAAAACTATACATATGAAAGTGCATCTAAAACAAATTTTCATTAGAACCGAGTTTATATTTAACTTTTTGGGCTGAAAATAAAAATTGATGATATTTCTGTCATATTTCAAACCCTTCAAACAATCTGCTGTACGGCTCTGTTTCAGCTTTTTTTTTTCAATGAATGGCCTCTTATTCTCGGTAGATTCATCATAGTAGATTCCAAATCTGGCCAAATCTCTTAACGAAGTGCGTTTTTACAAACTGGACTCAATTTTGTAAATTGGGACATAAATCTCCATACACCAATGAACGCCTAAAAGTATGCAATGCCCTTGTATTTACATGTAGGTAAATCCCTGTTATTCAAAATTTGTTAATAGAACATTAAAAAAATACCCAAAAAAAGAAAACTCACCATGAATAGCACACAATCATATGTTGATGTAACGTTAAACATATATTTTTACAAAGATAATGATTTTGGACAGCTAAATTTACTGTGTTTGTCACTCAATACTCCACAAACTCATTTTTATATGTAAAATTTAGTAAAAAATCAATGTTTTGATAAATAAAATCTCTCTGATACTTTCCACATGGCTTCTCTCATCATGTTCAGATTCCTAAGATTTCAATCTGTGATTATTTTTTAAGATGTGATGTGATTTTAGGGCACTATCAAAGTTACCCCAAAATGAAAATCTGATTCTCGCTCATATGGAAAACTCAAAGTCGCCCAAAATATTTAAAATCATCAAATCTTTCAATTGAAATTGATAACTGATACCCCAGTACTTGTTTTAAAAATATAAAAGTAGGGGAATTACTGTTACATAAAAAAATATTAAGAAAATTCGCTGAAAAACTATCAAAGTTACCCCATTTTACGGTACTTTTCAGAATAATAGCAATAACGATGATTTGAATACAGTAAGGAATAGAGCGAAAGAGGTAATAGAAAATAATCAAAATTATAACATGCTAGTAACAGATAAAAAACGTAAAAAGGCTACTGAGTACAAAGTTGGAGATTTTGTAGTACTGAAGATAAATTCGGCTTCTAAATTATCGGAAAAATATAAAGGTCCATATGTTATTAAAAAAGCATTGCCAAATGATCGTTACGTCGTTTCTGATATTGAGGGTTTTCAAGTTTCCAGCCTTCCTTATCACTCAATTTGTTCACCAATAAATATGAAACTTTGGTTATCTCCTGATGATTTGTTGAATACAGATTATGGTTCTATTGATGAGGGCATCAACTAGTCAGGATGGCCGAAATGTAGTAATCCAGTACTTAAATCATGGTAGGCTGTGAAACTGACTTATGACGTATGACTCTTGAAGACAGGACATTCGCTAATAAACCACTAAAGAATAAAGAAGTCCAAGTCTTTACTTCATATACCTACCTCAACTTTCAGGACAAAACATGCGAGTTTGGGCTTTTTTGATTGCTAGCCGGTATGCAAGGAAATTATTTTTTAAACGATATATGCAAAATATTTCGTTTTACTAAATCAAATTTGATAGTTTCTATCATTTTATGTTAGGTACATTAACTTGTACGGCAAATATTGTACCTGACATTAAGCAACGAGAACAGACATCTAAGTCCAATTCCAAAACTGTGTAAGGAATTTAACGGTCATTTGAAATGACAACACAAGTGACAAGTGTGTTTTAGACTGAAATGCTAAACATTGATGAGTTGCATATCATTAGTACTTTCGCCTTTCGCCCGTTAGATGTTACAGTTCAATGTTTATACAATTAGAAACGGGTTGAGACTCATTCATTTATTCTTTTTGAAAAGTTCAATTCATTGCAAAACTGTACACATCCACTTTAAAAGGTTTGTTCAAAATGACTTCAACAGTTTTAGTTTTGAAGAAATCCAGTGATGCACGATCCATTTGATGGTACATTGAAAATCCAAGCATAACACGAAACACGTCGGGTAGTGGCTTTCTATCGATTATGCATTCTCATTTGCATCGACCACTTTAAAGAACGGGCATTTTTACAAGACTGAAATTTAACGAAGTCAAATCCGTTCCATGTCTAAGGCTTCAATCAAAATTTGAAATATAGCTACACACTTGGCACGTTCCCACCCCTTAAAAAGCCGATGGTTCATAGTCATAATCAACATTTGGTGGGTAATGCAAAGAGCGATTGTTTTCGTCGTTACCACTTTCTTCGTCGGCTATGCATTCATTGCGAAAAATACCGCTATGAAGTTGGGACGGTGGTGATCGGAAGAAATATATAACGGACTGCTTCCGCCCCGGCACGATTGACTGACTTGTGATCGATTAGCTTCAAAGCACCTAGGCCCATACTGCTTGCGAAGGCGAAATAATTTACTTTCTCGCCTGCGAGCTATCGCTATCGGTTGATAAAACATCACCTCTTGACATGAACTCGTAACCACTACAAACTGGTCCTAGTGCTTGCCAGGGGAATCTCGGTCACCTCGAATGGTATCCAACGCTGACACGCAGCAAAGAAAGTCCCTAGAATGAAGTCACAAGTCATTCAGACAACCACAGCGTCCGACTCGATTAATGCCAGACCAAAGTGAGTTCAAATTGATGCTTCCACGTGGAAATAGCTAGGATAACGATCCAATTTACGGATGGGCTGCATCCATCCTATGCATTGGTTCCATAAATCACGACCCAATAAAGCAGCACTTTAGTCGTTGCAGCTCACAATCATCGTCAAATATAACTACGTAGCCTCGGGTTTTTTGATTGATTGCGGCGTGAAACCTAAATTGGATAATGAATGCATAAAGGCTTACCGCATATCACATACACCGCACCGTCCGATGAATCAGGAAAAAAGAAGGCTTTAAAACAAGCATGGTAATTGTACATAAATAGCTCAACCATGCAGAAAAAGTAGACACAAGAGCGTGGCGTGATCGTACTATTCGTTACAGCTTTTACGATGCACTACGATTCTCCCCCAAACAACAGCGACATCGTGAGCGATAGGTTACACTAGAATAGAACGGATCTTTCAATAATAGCCCTAACGCTTGAACTGTAGAACTATTTGTTGGAGGGAACTGGTGTATGCTTCCGTTGTTGTAACACGATGACACGCAAAGAATGGATGCAATGTGGAACTAGTGTGGTGTTACTCCCCAGCACCAATGATCCGTGGAACGTGTTCGTTCACTCTCGGCAGTTGAAGAGTATTTTTAAAACAATGTTGCATGACACAAAAGATACTCTCGGTCAACAAGTAACAAATAGGGCCAAATCAAGGTGCTACAAGACATTACAGTATTACAGTAAAATTTATTCCGAAAATGCGTCGTGCGTCGTATGAAGAAGCAAAGAGTTGCAGGCCCATCAGTTTGACCTCTTTACTTCTGAAATGTGAAAATGTTCATTTGGCTGACATACCTCTTTATGTGAACCAACATGCCTACCGTCGTGCGGGGCTTCTTTTTACACTTTTTTTTATGGTTTTTCAACTTAATGACATTATAACTACCAGAGTACTGAATGCATTTCCACAATTTTTACACATAATAATCGTGAGTATTTATGTATGTAGGATGTATGCAAAATTTGAACTACATCCATCAATAAACAAAAAAAGTTGTTCATACACCAATCGGGCACATCTCATATAGAACCGGATGGGGGCTACTTTGGACACTTCAAAATACAAACAAAACTGCATTTAAAATTCCATGGCAATTCAGAAAACCACTTTTGTACCAATACTGTAGCAACTATAGAGTAAAGTGGGGCAAAAGTTCGAGTGGGGCAAGAGTTTCTTTTGAAGTTTTTGAGCTCAAATTATATCTTTCGGGTGTCAAGGTTGTTCGAAGCCTTTTTGAAAAAGAGTCTTTCACTCCAAAAATTATGAAAATTGATCAATATTTCGAAAAGTTATGACAAAATGGTTGGTTTTTGATCAATAAATTGTAATATGCGATTGTTACTGTTAGCATAAATTGTAATATGCGATTGCTACTGTTAGCGAAATGCCACAAACACTAGATTCGAACTTTTGCCCCAGTGGTGGGGCAAGAGTTCGAATAAGACACACCCATACAAAAAGTGTTATAACTCAAAATTGAAAAGACATTTGGCGTCAGCAAAATTTTAGCTCATGGATGGTAGAATCACCACACGGTATTCATTTATTTGTATCTACTTAGAATTCTTGAAAAAAATGAATATTCAACTAGGGTCGAACTTTTGCCCCACCTTACTCTATCATAAATGATTTCAATAAATATATGCGTTTTTAGATGGTTCTGTGCTACCGTCGTTAGGGGTGAGAATGGGTCAAAAAAGGATACTCAAAGATTGTTTGTTAAATAACAAATGCAATTGAAGTAGGAATAACTTTTTTTCTATGTGGTAGAGTAAAATGGGGCAAAAGTTCGAGTTGGGCAAGAGTTTTTTTTAAGTTTTTGAGCTCAAATCAAATTATATCTTTCGGGTTTCAAGGTTGTTCCAAGCCTTTTTGAAAAAGAGTCCTTCACTACTAAAATTATGAAAATTGATCAATATTTCGAAAAGTTGACAAAATGTTGGTTTTTGATCAATAATTTGTAAAATGCGATGGTGCTTCCAACGCATGGAATGGAATTTTAATGAAATCGAATTCGATATTTTATTTTGGGGCGTAACTAGGTATATTTTGAAGATGCTTTAGCATGTATAACTTTTTGCAAAAAAATATTTGGAAATCATATTTTACACATAGTGGGGCAAAAGTTCGAATTGTGGGGCAAGAGTTCGAGTCATGTGCCTTTAGGTAAAAACCTAAAATTCTGCAAAATGTCCATGTTATCTCTTATCTCTAAAAATGATGGAATTAGTGAGAAAATTCGATCAGAGTTGGAAAAAAAAGTTGTTTTATCTGAATTTGGCGGAAAACTACTGATTTTTGGTGAAGGAAATTTAACCCTGATTTGGGTAAAATCCAGATCGAACTTTGAAGTGTATTCCAGTTTCAACATCAAATATTAATTGGTTTTAGGTATTTCAATTACCAAAGTGTCGAAATATTGTGCTACAGTTAGCAAAATACCATAAACACTAGATTCGAACTTTTGCCCCAGTGGTGGGGCAAGAGTTCGAATTAGACACACACATACAAAAAGTGTTGTAACTCAAAGTTGAAAAGACATTTAGCGTAACTTTGTTCAGCAAAATTTTAGCTCATGGATGGTAGAATCACCACACGGTATTTATTTATATTTATCTGCTTCGATTTCTTGAATAAAAATTGAATTTTTAACTAGGGTCGAACTTTTGCCCCACCTTACTCTAATGATAGTTTAGCAAGAAAGGATCACGTTATATGAATTGCTTACTTAATTACAAATTATTGAAAATCGACCCAATCTCACCCCTTAGAGGTGGTGAGAATGGGTCAAAGTATTTGAAATCGCCTACCTACGATTATAAGTTAATTTTATTGATCATATCTAGTAAACCTACTTAAAACACAATACAATGTTATCATGACGAATAAAAACTTAGGTAATTTTAAAAGATGATCCACCTGAAAGGGCTAACACAACCGAAAAAATGGTTAAAATTTGATAAAATAATGTTTGTATGCTGTATCGTTATTTTAGCAACCATAACCATCCTCATGTAGATTTTCAATCTCCATGAGAGAAGGGGGGATTACAATGAGGGAGGATCGCATTGAAAGCTTGATTGTATGAAAAAAACATGATAGTTTTAGTATACTGCATAAGAAATGTTAGAGAATCTCAAATCGATCATGTAGTCATAGCACAAGAATCAGTGATAAAGACAAAATTTGTTAGAGCAGCCTGGACAGCAATTCAGAATGATCACAAATAGGAACAAATAGGAATATATACAGAACAAAAACAAGAAGTTAAGAAACAGAAGCTGGCTAAAATAATATTAGAACCAAACGCCCTACAGTACGAGGAAAGGAACAAAACGTATGCAGAAGAGCTAAGAAAACACAAGACAATAGAAATATCCAATTTAGATACCACTGAAGCATATGCAAAATTCACAAAAAAAGTTACTACAAGTGCGAGGAAAGTACTACAGGAAACAAAAACGCCATTAACACCGAATAGGAAAAGAGCTTTGACGAATCTTATGAATGCTAGGAAACAGATGAGATTAGCTAAAGAAAGAGGAATAGGAACAGAATGGTACCGACAAAATATAAATATAAGAAGACAAGAATATGCAATCAAAGTAAAAGAGCACAATGAAAAAGAAGTTTTCAAATTTTATAATGAACTACAGGACTATGAGATAGGGGAAAGAATAAAAAGATCATATAGATTCTTAAAAAAAATTATGAAGAGCAAAACGCCGAAGAAGCCAAATATTCCGATAAGAAAATGGGTTGAAGAACTGAAATTATCCGAAGGAGTTCCAACTGACATCGAAATTGATAAAGAAAGCATAACAGAAGGGCCAAGTAGAGATGAAATAAAAGATATAATAAAAGGATTAGCAAATGGAAAAGCAGCAGGTCAGGATGGAATAAGAAACGAGTTCATCAAGTATGCAAATGAAGAAACATTAGAGGAATTATATAGCATAATCCGGAAGGTCTGGGAAACCAATAATATTCCTGAACAATGGAAGCAATCGATCCAAATACCAATACCAAAGTGTAGAAACCCAAAAGAGACAAATGATTATAGGAGAATAAGTTTATGTAACTTAGGATATAAAGTATACGCTAAATGGCTTTTACAGAGACTTAGGGAATATGCGGGAGATCCAGGCTATCACCAAGCAGCATTCACTAAAGATAGATCAACAGACGACCAAATATTTTACGCTAGGAGATGTCTAGAGGAGAGGTGGAACGGTGGCAAAACTTCAATAGTAGCATCAATAGACTTAAGAAAAGCATTCGACAATGTAAATTTAACATCAGTTCCTAAGGTTCTTAAAAAATTATCAGTTCCAAGTCATGTTATTAATAGAATAATGCAAGCACTTAATGCAGAAAAAACCTGTATATTACGGGAAGGAGTTCGTACAGAGGAAAAGATAAAAACAAAGGGGATTAAACAAGGATGTCCATTGTCACCATATATATTCACATTAGTCATGCAAGATGTATTGAGGGAAGTAAAGCGAAAGTATCCAAGAGTAAACCTATTAGAGCCGGATAATAATAAATTACCAGTAATCTTAGTATTTGCAGATGACATTTTAATAATAGCAGAAACGTTAGCAGAGATAGAAGATATTGTAAGAATACTGAAAATAGAATTGGATAGAATAGGATTGGAAATAAATAATAATAAAAGCCAAATCATGATCAGAGAACCAATGTCAGATAGGAATATCCCAAAAGTTGTTAAATTAAACGGAGAAGAATATGACGTCGTAGATCATATGAAATACTTGGGTGCATATTTATCTGATACGTTGAATAGACCACAGACAACAAGAAATAGGTGTAAATTAGCAATAGGGAGTAGCAAAACAATGATAGAGTTTTTGAGACGATACAAGCCGACATGGAGCCTAGCAAAATTAATGTATAAGACAGTTATCTCTCCAGCAATCACTTACGGTATGAAAACAGCTACAAACGAAATAGGAAATCAGTAACCAGGCACGAAATGCAAATATTGAAGGAAATGGTCAAGTATTGCAGGGACAAACCAAAAGGAAGATTAACGGTATCAAAACTATTAAATGGGAAAACAGCAGTTAAAAAGATAAGTGTAATGAGGATAAGTTATTGGGGTCACATACAGAGAAGGCCAGATGGGCACCCATTAAAAATAGCAGAAAAAATGAATTTCAAAAAGAAAAAGATAGGAAGACCAGCTAAAACATGGAAGAATGCAGTTAGGGAAGACAAAGATAGACTACCAAATGTTACAGAAGAAGATTGGAATAAAATTGTGAAAGATAAACAGAAGCTAAAAAAACAAGCGGAGGAGATATATAGAACACCAGGAAGCGAGGAAGAATCAGAATCAGGCGTAGAAGATTAATAAGATTTGGGAAAATTTGGCGGAATGCGGAAATGTCGAAGGAGTACGGGATTGGGGTGGTGGGTTGGGTTTTTGTATGGGTTTTTGTATCCTTTGATGTGATACGGGAGGAGGGGGTTGTTGGGGTATAGAGGGGAAGAGTTTTG
Organism: Aedes albopictus; assembly: GCF_035046485.1. Lineage (NCBI taxonomy): Eukaryota > Metazoa > Arthropoda > Insecta > Diptera > Culicidae > Aedes > Aedes albopictus. The sequence continues at coordinate 208,939,983 of NC_085136.1, read as the reverse complement.
AGGTGCGAGAGGGAGAGAGGGGGGTTGAAGTGTGGGTGGGGGGGGGGGGGGGGGTGGAGGCTGAAGGAGATGCGGGTGACGAGGGTGTTGTTATTTGAGGTATGGGTTGGGACTGTTTGAGCGGAACCTTGGACCAAGGGGTTGCGGACGAGGCAAGAAATGGATAATATAACAGCACGGTGTCCAAGGGAATCGCTCGGGCACCATGAACTGGAAACGGGGAAAAAGGAGGATGAGGTAAGGTAATATTATATTATAGTGTATAAACCAAAAAAAAAAGAACAATAGAATGACTCACATACACTATGACAAATCCACATCAAATTTTCCTTTTCATGTTTATCTCAGGTTCCTATCCATTGGCAGCGTCGTGCTGTAATTGCCCAACAAGCACAACGCGCAATATGTGCAACACCGTCTGATACGGCACGCCTACTCCAAAAGCATCAATGGACAGGAGACAGGATACTTTTGAACCCGAATTGACAACCATACTCCGGCCCCAAGTTAACCCACCAGGAATTCGTGCTTCACGACATACACAATGCAGGATAGGTGTATACGCCGAAAACAAAATAAAAATGTGTACTACATTCTAGAAAAATAAATGTAATTTAACCAAAAGAACTAAACATATCCTTATACACATATTAACCGTAATTAAATGAAAAACTCCAAAAAATAATGTATTTTATTTTATATACATTAAGTGTTTTGTCCTGTTATTATAATAACCAGAAATCAACAGTATATCTACTCACAGGATGTCCCTCTTTCTCTCTCTTTCTCTCTACTCTAAACTTATAGGCAATTACGAAACAATGGAGACAGAAAATGAAAAGAACAAAGCAGAAACAAACGAAAGGATAGGAAAAATGGACAAACGGAACGATGACAGAATACCGGCTATGGATTACGCGAAAAAATGGTGAGATCGAAGCAATTACTACTACAAACAAATAAATAAACGCAATGAACTAAATACGCGCCAGGTTTAAAGGATATGGCTTTAAACCAGGAAGTATGTGTGTATTACGATTATCCAATTGATAACAGTAATACAGACATGCGGGGCTTATTGTAAGTGAAAGTGGCTTCTGAATGGACGTGTCTCTCCAGCCATTCTGAAATGGGTCACTGGAACTGCAATAGAGCTATCATCCTCTAACTCCCGGACTTAAGCTGTTTGCAAATAGCAACAAATCGGCATTGCAGACAACTTACTTCCATAATACCACTGCCGGACAGTGGGGGTTAGAAGGAATACACACACACACACACACTGCATAAGAAATGTTTAACCAAACCCTCTGTTATAAACTCTTATGTACATGGCCTCTATATTGCTAAAGCAAATCACTCCATCTCAAGATAGAGGGTCGTTCGAATATTATGTTACACAACAATTCACATTATTAGACCCTCTCCCGCATAAACATTTAAACGGATTTTTTAATAAATTTTGTGTGAGTCCTAGCACAACGGTAGAGTTATTCTTCTTTCTTTAGTATTTTTTTTTTTTGTTTAGAGAGACTTTACCTCTGGGGCATTCGTCTCTGTTTCTTTAGTATTTTTATGTATTTTATGAATGATCCTTATATGGCACTCTTAATTTATAAAGTTCAAGTTAAATACTCAATAAGAAATCTCGTATACAGTAATTTAAAGTTCGTTCGGTTTCCAACATTGTGCTATGTTACCGGTTTTAAAGCTGGAGTCCGCTACTGTCTGGTAGTTTCACGATATTTCCTTGAAGTTTCAAAAATGAGTGGAGAAGAAGAAGGCTATTAAGTCTATTTTGTGAGCTTACGATATTGCAGCACACTAAAGTATAGCTGATGATTAGAGGAGCTATCCAAACGCATGGGTGTATTGTAACAAATGATTTTAGGCACTAAACGTATTAACACACTCGTTTGACGCTTCTCGACATATTTTTGAAAGAAAGCGTGCTTTTGTGAAGATACGGTAAACATGGCACCACTCTAACGTCAAATGGGGACTGGATAACAAGTTGAATTTTTAGTTAAGGTTATGTGCGCTCGATAATTTGCTTGACCCAATCTCACTCCCATTCTTAATATTTAGACATAGGCTCGAAAATATTGAATTTTTAAATAAAAAGAGCAATGACAGCCCGCTTTTTTTTCATTGCATCAACCAGGTAATACCTACAGCTAACCACTTATAAGAAAATTTATGGTTTAGTACTTGTGTTAAACATTACGAAGGAGATTTTTTTCAGAGTGATTTAGGTTTACTAGGTTTCATCACATAAGTTTAGCCACAAATTTAACAAAAAAAAAACGATTATTGCTAAACATCTTATTCTGTATCATGACGTGTAAAAACATCTCCTCTTTGAAATAATATAAATTTTTCAATATACATAAATTAGCGATAGTTGAGGAGCTATTTCAAATTTTATGTTTCTCCGTTTTGACCCAATCTCACCCCCAGACCCATTGTCACCCCCATCGACGGTACCTTAGGTATTATGAACAGCGTGATATTGTAATATAGACAGCCCTAAAAAAGGGACCATCAATCATTAAATGATAAATTTTATTTAGTTGGAACGGTCATTTATAATGTTTAACGATACAAATATTCGATTGTGCCTAGGTACTTTGAGATGGTATAAAGTTTGATGGAAAGCACTATCGGACCCAATCGAACTTCACATTTCGAGAGAGCAGCTTGAATATGAGGGGAGTATTGTATTCGTAAAGATAATAAATTTAGGTTTTGAACCACAAAGTCTTTCGAAAGCTTGAACTTTTTCTTGTGTTTACAGTATTTTTGGTTAGATACTCCAGTTGCCAGTTCTTAGAATATTCTATTGGTCAGACTGTATGTACAGTAACTGTAATGGTAACCTGCTCTACAGTGGAAGGGGGATGACATTACAGCAAGTTTGACGTAAAATGTGTCCTATCAGAGATGCAAGATGATTTTCTGCATCATTCGTTTAAAAATCTGTTTCCCATACAAAATTCAGGTAAAAAATCTGTATCCTATACAAATAAGAATGTATAGAAATATGTATTTCATATAAACGCAATCTGTACCGATGTTCAAAGATCTGTACTATACAGATAAATGTGTATGTATGGCATCTCTGTTCCTATAACATGAATACTGGAGATATGCTTTCATTTCTTCTTCATTTCTTCTATGCTTACAATGACGTCGCGGTAATGGCGTTAGAAATGGCCTCATTTTTTGTTAGTGTTCTAAAGACGCTAAACCAAGGAAAAAGTTCAATATACATTCATGCTGCATAAGTACGTACACAATTCCTAACTAATGCTTCCACCCAAAAGCCGCCAACCAAGGTGTATAATTTTCGTGAGTTCTTTTTATTCAGAACGCTGACTAGCCGGAAAATTCCGAAACATAGCTAGCAGAGCTTCTAAAGCACGAAAGCACGATAGGTCACTGCAATAAAGTGTCTGGACAAACTGCTTTCGAATGTTTCCTTCCGGTGGACAAATTACTTCTTTGGTTTTATGATAGATGGAAGCGGATACCGGCGCATGGCTGTGGGTCAATAAAATCACTAAAACAAGGAGTTGTTAAACAAGACAGCAAAATATACCGTTTTGGGTAATACTCAGCACAATAATTATTGCATATTTTGAATACGAAAACGAATCTGTAGATATCAATTTTCGATGTCTGTAACAAGTCAATTTAAAACTTTTAAAAATGTTTTTGTTCGCACTCAATTTCCATCAACATGCTATGCCGTGATTTATACTGCAACAAAGAAAATTGAATTGATAGCGTGCTGAAATTATTAGTTCTAGCAGACTAGTCACTGGTAATAGCTCACCACCTAAGTATAGTCTGCAGAACACTTTCACTTTCTGCATCAGAATATTCAAGCCTTCAACAGAAAATAGCACTATAAATGTATATGACTAACCAGATAAACACTAGAATGACTCTCGGTTATTCACTAAGAGTGTGCCATTATGACGATGGAAGATTTGAGTTACATAGCCACACCAATGCTATGTGCTTTTCCACTTGCTACCAATTAAGTCACCGTAACATTCGTCATAGCGTTTTCTACTGGGATGGGATGTACCCACCTAACTGGTGCTTGCGGCATTCCATTCCAAAACATTTTATGATGGCTTTAACGACCCGCCGGACACTAGCTTTGTTGTGTCGAGGAAAATGACTACAACTATTTTTGAGGTATATGAAATAAAACTGAAGATTAAGATATATGGAATCGATCGTTTTACTTGTAGAACCTTGCTATACAAGCAGAGGAATGAAATGGTTATGTTGTTTCAAACTGAAAAGGACGTGCCGACATAAGCCTCCACCAGCCCCGATCTTTCCGAGGACCCCTTCCAACCGCGGGCTCGGATCCAACCCAGTAGACCGATGCCACGATAGCAACGCTACCAGAATGTTCTCCCCGCGGCCACATAATCGCTGTAAGGGTCGATCTCGACTGCAGGGTACTGGTATGACCTACGTAACCGATGTTGGAACCTTGGATCACCTTTTGTATAGCGTCTTCACTAGCCATTCTCCAACGAGCTACTCCCCCTGTAGCTCCAATACGATGTGGGTGACAGCCGTTGAAAAGGCATTCCGGCCAAACTCATCCCTACACATCCTCTGGACGAGACTGCCTCGAGTTGTGTCCTCCCCGCATGTCTCCGACTTTAGGTTGTTCAAAACCACCACGCCAGTTTTGTGGTGAGGCAATTCAGTTTCCTGGATTTCATCCACTTCTCCACAACTGCGATCGACTGAGGCAGCAGTCAATTCCACTTCTAAGATCGATTCGCCGTAGACTTGCAGCGTAATCATTGGCGGAGCCAGCATTTTCTTTTTTCTTATTCACTCTCCTAAACATACAAGAGAAAGAGAAAGATAGAAGAGGAGGCAGCTTGCCCCCTCTTTCATCTCGCTTTTTCGCTTGCATGTTTTTGAGAGTGAGTAAGAAAAAAGAAAAAGCTGGCTCCGCTAATGAGCGTAATGTCGTTGGTGAAGCCGACTTCAGCCTCAACACCTCGTCGTACATGACATTCCATAGCACCGGACCCAGGATGGAACCTTGCGGAGCTCCTGAGGTAATAGGAAAGCACTTCCGTCCCACCTCTGTGCCGTGAACTAGTACTAGATTCTGGAAGTAAATTCTGAGAATCTTGAAAAGGTACCTGGGTATCCCCAGACGCAGTAGCACATCGGTAACAGCCGCCAAACTGGCGCTATTGAACGCGTTCCTTACATCCAGAGTCACTACTGCAAAGTAGCAAATTCCCCTCCTCTTACGCTGGAGTGCTATTTTGGCTGTCTTTGTTACCGACAGGATAGCGTCTTCGATCGACCTTTCCTTCCGAAAGCCGAAATGGTTGATCTTTTCGAGCAACTTCCCCGCCGTGTCGATCAAGCATACTAATCTACAACCGACGGGTCTCCAAACCTCTGGGAAAACTCCCTCGTCCAGACCTCAACAGATCTGGAGCTACTTTTAAGGCCAAGTTCAGAACTCCGTCCGGACCTGGGACCTTACCTACGCTAAGCGACTTTGCTATCCCCACAAGTTCCACACCGGTGACCCTCTCCTCATCGCCAGCCCCAGTCTCCGGTTGTGATACAAAAGAAGGGAAGGACTAGGATCATGTCACGGAAGAAGCTCTTCAATGATCCCCTCCAATATCCCTGGAGATTGCTCAGTAAGAACCATTGCACCTCTCGTCTGGGCCATCACGATCCTGTAAGCATCACCCCAAAGATTCGCATTGGCACTCTGACAGGGATCCTCAAACCAGCCCTTTTGATTTGTCGTTATTTCAGTGTTCAGCGCGACTTAAGTAGCGGCGAACACCACCCGCCGTTCGTTTCTCTCTTCCTCAGTGTATATCTGTGTACAAAGAACACTTTTGATACACTTTCTATTGGCCGATATTAAGATTTTAACACGAATCGAACCGAAATTCTATCCCATTGTTTGCTATTGAAAATAATGCAGATCGGTCCAGGTGTTCCGGAGTTATGGCCATTTAAGGACACACTTGTTAGAATCTCAAAATGGCCGCCACAATGGCCGGCTTTGGCACCTACTCACGATTTCGAGCGCACAAATCACTTCGTAAACAAATCAGCGCACATGCTCTTCTTACCTACCTTGTTGGCTACAAAGTAACTTTACTCCAATGCCGAGCGTATAGTAGAGCACCATCTTCGTCGGTCTTAGGCGATGTTCCTCCAGTTTCCCCGAACGTGTAGGGATCGTAGATCTTCTTCAACCGCGTGCAGCCAGCGAGTTCGCGGCCGCCCACGAAGTCGCCTACCTCTACCGGGTTCTCTGCTGAATATTGTTTTCGCTATTCTTTCTTCCGACATTCGCACTACGTGTCCAGCCCACTGAAGTCTGCCGTATTTTATACGTTTCACAATATTCGCATCTTCGTACACTTGGTACAACTCGTGATTCATGCGTCTGCGCCACACTCCATTTTCTTGTTTCCCACCGAGAATTGTCCGCAGCACCTTGCGCTCAAAAACTCCAAAAGCTTTTCGGTCTACCTCCTTTAACGTCCACGCTTCGTGACCGTAGAGGGCAACCGGAAGAATCAGCGTCTTATACAGAGCGAATTTTGTTTGCGTTTGCAAGTTACGGGACCTAAGCTGGCTACGCAATCCGTAAAAGGCCCTATTCGCAGCTGCAATACGTCTTTTCACTTCACGGGAAACGTCATTGTCACATGTCACAAGTGTTCCAAGATAAACAAATTCTTCAACAACTTCAAACACTTCCCCATCAATCACTACCTCAGCACTAACACCACTAGGCCTGCTTCTGTCTCTACCCGCTATCATGTACTTCGTCTTGGTAGAGTTAATCGTCAAGCCTATCCTCGCTGTCTCTCTCTTCAGAGGAGCATAAGCTTCCTCCACTGCCCTACGATCGATGCCGATGAGATCAATATCGTCCGCAAAACCGAGGAGCATGTGCGACCGTGTGATGATAGAGCCATTCCTCTGCACGCCTGACCTCCTAATCGCTCCTTCGAGTGCAATGTTGAACAATAAATTTGAAAGAGCATCTCCCTGCTTCAATCCATCCAAGGTCACAAACGACGTAGACACTTCGTCCGCGATCCGAATACTTGATTTTGATCCATCCAGCGTTGCGCGTATCAGCCTAATTAGTTTCGCCGGAAAACCATGTTCTGACATTATCTGCCAAAGCTCATTTCTTTTCACTGAATCGTACGCTGCTTTAAAATCAATGAACAGATGGTGAGTCTGCAAGTTATATTCCCGAAATTTATCTAGGATCATCCGCAGGGTAAACATTTGATCCGTCGTTGATCGGCCCTCACGAAAACCAGCCTGGTATTCGCCGACGAAGGACTCCTCAAGAGGTCGCAGTCTGTTGAACAGGACACGCGACAGTATCTTATACGCCGAATTTAAAAGGGTAATCCCTCTGTAATTGGCACACTCCAGTCTGTGCCCTTTCTTGTAGATTGGGCATATGAGGCCATCCAACCAACTGGTGGGCAATTCTTCATCCTCCCAAATCTTTATAATAATCTGATGGATTGATTGATGTAGCTGTTCGCTTCCGTGCTTAAGAAGTTCGACCGGGATCTCGTCCTTCCCAGCAGCCTTGCTGTTTTTCAGCTCCTTAAGGGCCTTTTTAACCTCATCCAGTGTTGGTGGTTCCACTGCTTGACTGTCATCCATTATGTTAATCCTGTTCCTGGGTGCTCCTTCGCTGCTACCATTCAACAAATCTTCGAAGTACTCCTTCCACCTGGCTGCCACCATTGTTTTGTCTGTCAGCAAATTTCCTTCCCGGTCATTGCACATGGCGGGCACTGGCGCAGTCTTGTGCCGCGCGCCATTGACAGTTGCATAAAATCTCCGCATATCGTTCCTGTCCATACTCTCCTGCGCTTCAGCAATAACACTCTCTTCGTGTTGCCGTTTTTTCCTGCGGTGGATTCGTTTCTCTTCTGCTCTTGCAACCCTGTACCGCTCTCTGTTCTGCCGGGTACCGGCCACTAGCATTCGACTTCTGGCGGCATTCTTTTCGTTCGTCGCTCGTTGGCAGTCCTCGTCAAACCAACCATTACGTTGGCGTCGCTGAGCGGTACCAATCACCTCTTGCGCTGTTGTTGTCACTGCTTCGTGGATACTTCCCCATAAGCTGTTGACATCTCCAGATCCGTTGGTCTCTCCTATCCTCTCATCTAGCTTCTGATGGTACTGTGCAGCAACCCCTTCGGCTGACAAGCGCTGGATATTGAAACGCATCGTCCTGTTGTTTCTTGAACTCGTGACGCTGGATAATCGCGCCCGAATTTTAGCGGCTACAAGATAATGATCCGAGTGATGTTCGGGCCTCTGTAGGACCTCACATCTATGACGTCCGAGAAATGTCGCCCGTCGACCAGCACGTGGTCTATCTGGGAGCAAGTGTCACCACTCGGGTGTCGCCAGGTGTGTTTTCGGATATTCTTACGTGCGAAGTAGGTACTGCTGATTGCCATCCCTCTAGCAGCAGCGAATGTCACAAGGCGCAGACCATTATCGTTGGTAACAGAATGAAGGCTTTCCGTTCCAATGACAGGCCGAAAGAAACTTTCTCTGCCGATCTGCGCATTTGCATCTCCGATGACTATTTTGACATGCTCTTCTTATTTTGAGCTTATTACGAGTGAGCAAGAACAGCATAATAAAATGCACTGTTGTTTGAAGCTTGCTTCTTGATATTTGTGCGTCTGAAATTCTGATGCATTGTTGAAGCGGGATTTCAAGACGTTTGTCCTTAAGTGATTCGGACCAGCACCGACGGAAGTGGCCAACTGTGAAACTACACAAAACCCTATCATGCGACATATCAAATCACGCCCAAATTGGGTAATCTTGCTCATAGTTGACGAATTTTATTCGTAGTCCAAAAATGGTAACCAGAAAAAAAAAATCAAGCCGAGGCCCGTGGCGTAGTTGGTCACACGTTCGCTTCATAAGCGGATGGTCATGGGTTTGATTCCCAGCCCCGGCACTTGCAATTTTTCGTCAGTTGCTCTTCCCCCGAGAGTGGCTGACATTGACCCTCTTCTGAGCCTACGGCTCAAACGGACCCGGATACCTGGACATCGGCGAACTGCAACTCATAATGGACCCCCAATCGGACTGGAAAAGGAACAACAGCCACCCATCCACATCCTCGTGCTCTTCATTCTACCATGAATAGAGTAGAACAGTGAAAGAAGCACGCAGGCAACCAGTTCAATATAGAAGAATAGAATAGAGTACATCTAGGCGCTGTACACAGTCTAGTGCAGCTGTCAATTGTTATCGCTCACGTAGTGCCCAAGTGGACAATAGAGCTGCAAATTAGGTTAAGTGATTAAGAATAATAAAAAAAAATCAAGATGGCGGTCCAAAATCCAATATGGCAGACAAAAATCCTAAATAGTGGCTGTTTTGTGGAGTTTTGAGCTCTAAAATTATGCAATAAGAGTACATTTGTTATGATGAAGATGTTCGGATGGTGACCAGAAAATTCAGGAAGCACCCAATATCCAAGATGGCAGACAACAATTTAAGCTGGTAGCTGTTTTGTGGAGTTTTGAGCTCTAAATAAATCCAACATGGTGGCCTAAAATCCAAGATGGCGGTCCAAAATTCAAGATGGCGGCTGTTCCATGGAATTTTGAGATTTAAAACTATTCAATATGGGTATACCTACTTTTTATAAACAATAAAAAAAACATTGATTTACATGCATTCTTTTTATTGATTTCGAAAAATAAAGCCAATTTGCAATAACTTTCATTCAAACATTTTCTTAGAAACGCCTTTTTGGCATGACAACAGTCGCTCAAAGTCGTGGGAAGGAAAGAGTTAAAGTAATTCCACACTTTTGACTGGTGGAGTATGTTCATTGTTCAAGATAATTTATTATCAATTATAACCTGTATACTGATATGGTAACACGTTTTCTCCATATTTTTATCAATTGCCATAATTAATCAGTCACTTGTGATAAGCACGTGGAAGCTACATTTCTTCAAATGAAATTCACACTACATCTCGAATTGATGATTGACGTATAGAACTGAAAATATGGGGCGCTTGATTTTTAAATTCCTTGATTTTATATAACGTTTAGTATAGTTGAATTTATAATTTTATTTAGTTAGAATTTATAATTTATTTAGTTTTATTTAGTTAGAATTTATAATTTTATTCAAAAAAAAAATGCAGTTCTATACATATAGACCTATTCTAATGATCAAAGACAACGTTTCACTGAGGTATAAATCATCGCATGGTACCTCGAAATCAATCAATCACTTTACATGTCCATCCAACACGACATCTATCATCAAGATGCCGGTGGAGCATGACTGCCTTCAGCCACAATTGTGTGATGAAGCGAGGAAACGTCGATTGAATCTATGAACGTAGGTGCAACGGGGCTCATCGGATTTCTGTTGCCCGCAACCAGCGAAATGCAAGTTCTCTGCGGGTGCATGGTTCGCGATAGTTGTAGGGTTTGGCGTCTGATTTGACGACGTTAGAGTAAATAAATAAAGATTTTAACGATTCCGAGGAGGAAGAAGTATAGGAAACCGTGACATAAATAAAGCAATTTTTGTTAACAAACGAAATGAGTGATGCTTGTTCAAGAAATCCAACGAAATTTTATCTAACCCTAGTAAGGGGTCAATATAAATAGGGTTATCTACTCAATTTAACGGGCCTGAGTCATTTTTTGGAATAGCTCCTTGTGCCCTCAAGATGGAACTAAAGAATTTAGAAAAAGTAAAAATAAAACTTATCTGGTCGAGCACTTAAGATTGTCGTCAATCTAAGCGATTCATTGAACCAGATGCATCTAAAACACTAAGGTTAATGAACCTGAACAAACATGATTTAAGCATTTACACTGGACTAGTAACAGGCCACTGCCCTTGCAAATATTACCTAAATATAATTGGGAAATTACAAGATAACAAATGTCGTTTTTGTAAATTTGAGAGCGAAAGCTCTGAACACTTATTGTGTGAGTGTGCTGCACTTTATCAAATGCGCCGCGGTTACCTTGATAAGGGCTTGGTGGAGCCTTGGGAAATCTGGGCCTCTCATCCCAAACAGGTATTGGATTTCATACGAAATGCAGTACCTGAATGGGAAACACGCCAATAGCTGTGAGGATGATCATTTCTCCATAGTGATGAGTCTTTTCAGTACGGAAAAAGTAAAGACGATGACACCACAATAGATCAAATTAATGGTCCCACTGGTACTATGTCCCCAACAGGAAAAAAAGGGGGTCAATACAATCCAGACAGGCACACTGTAGTCTACAGTTAGCCTAGTGGTAAGGCTTTGGATCGCCAATCTGGAGACAGCGGTTTCGATTCCCGTTCCGGTCAGGAACTTTTCTCGACTTCCCTAGGCATAGTGTATCATTGTACTTGCCTCACAATAAAAAAATTCATGCAATGGCAGGCAAAGAAAGCCCTTCAATTCATAACTGTAGAAGTTCTCAAAGAATATTAAGTTCAAGAAGGCAGGTCAAGTTCAGTGGAAACGTAAAACCTCTAAGAAGAAGAAGAATAGAATGAACGTGCACTACGTCATCGTGGGGCACAAAAACTTGCATCCTAGGAGGATTAATGATTATCATTATGACTTTTTCGTTATCCATTAACGTTTCCAAGACAAGGATCTGCGAACAAATAACACTCCCGACATACTCACAAAATGTGATTCTTTCTTCAGAAGTGAATGGATTCCGAGATTAACTAGTCCTGGGCTGAAAATCTCGTTATGTTAATAAAGATACAAAATAACTGGCAGATGGACCATGACAAATTTCGGGAGTATAACTTTGCATACTCGCCAAAGATTTTAAAGTTGCGTGTGATTTAGTGAAAATAAATGAGCTTTGGGAATAATATCAGAACATGGGTTTCCGGCGAAACTAGAAAGGTTGATACGTTCAACACTAGATGGACCAAAATGAAGCACCGTATTACCCCGCTAATTCCATATGGTTGCTGTCGAAGTTCCGGGGTACACTTTCAATTCGACCAACTGGTCACCCTACCCCACCTTGTTTATTGAAATTTGGCAACTCTATTTGTGTTTTTGTTTTAATTTTCCAATTTTGTTATTGAACACAAATCCATCAGATACTGTGGTAGTACGGATGGAAAGCTTGTTCTTTGTACGGTTGTTAGCTATCGGAGTTCGTTCCGGTTGAGCACCAGGTGGTTCGGGGTCAGATAGCACGATCTTTGGACTTCCGGAATAAGCGGCTGCAAGAGAAGTGACTGCGGTTGTGAGTAAAATCACAATATGGGATCGTTTCGCAGTAGGTATAGAACGCTGTGACATTTGAACATTTTATGATTCAACAATTGTCAAATAAACGGGGTACGAACACAGAGGACAGACATCCAATTCTATTCAGAAAGTTGTGTAAAGATTTGAATCCTTACTTGCGTAAGGATGCAATCCAATACACGATGAAAACACGAGCACCGCCAAACACCATACTGTCACAGTCAGTGGTGAATTGAAACATTTCAAGTGATGAATTACATTAGTATGAGAAACTAAGCGATTGCAGCGCCACGCTATTGCCACTCGTGTTGCCGATGGAATATTCCTTACACAAAACTCAGATTTGACTTGGATGTCTGTTCTCTGTGGTACGAATAAAAAGTATCGTATTTAAACGTGTCGAATTAGCGGGGTAAAACGGTATTCACATCGTAAACGTAATGTGTACCTCGTCTGTAAATTTAGATGGAAAAACAGTTATATGGTGGTGATGTTCTTTAAAATTGTCTGTTCAACATTGGTCTCATAGCGATTAGAAGGTCTGGCGTACATCGTAGGGCAGTGGAGAAAGTTTACGTTCCTCTAAAGAAAGGCTTCATTATCAACTCGACCAACACGAAGTGTATGGTTTCGGATAAAGACACAGGCAGACCTAGTGTTGAGGTATTGTTTTATGGGAATGTGTTTGAAGTTGTTGAAGATTTTGTGCTTGAAACATTTGTGACATGTGACAGTAACTACGCTAACAAAACATTTGTGACATGTGACAGTTTCTCGTGAAATGAAAATGCATATTGAAGCTACGAATAGGGCGTTTTACGGATTCCGAAACCAGCTGAGGTCACGTAACTCGCAAACGCGAACGAAATTTGTGCTATATAAGACGCTGATTCTGCCGGTAGCCCTCTACGATCACAAGGCGTGGACCAGTGAAAAAGCGTGGAAGGAAATTGACCATTGCGGATAATTTTCGTTGGGAGACTAGATCAAATCACAGAGAACAGACATCCAGGCTAGAACAAATTTCATCCAGTAAGTTGTGTAAGGATTTGAATCTTCACTTGAGTAAGGTTGCAAACCAATATACGATGACAACACTAACGCCGCCAAACACCATATTGCCACAACCAGTGGTGAATTGAAACATTTCAAGTTATGAGTTAAATTAGTATGGGAAATTAACCGATTGCAGCGCCACGCTATTGCCACTTGTGTTGCCGATGAAATATTCCTTTACACAAAATTCAGATTGGACTTGGATGTCTGTTCTCTGTGATCAAATGCTCAAAGAAGCGAATATAGTCAACCGAATTAATTACGACAGATTTTAGTGAGCCGGAATTCTTCCTTTTCTTCTTCTACTTAGCATAACATCCTAACTGGGACAACGCTTGCTTCTCAGATTAGTGTTCCCTGAGCACTTGTACAGTTTTTAACTGAGAGTTACCTCTGTCAATAAGCCATTTTACGAAGTAACAACGATGTTGATGATGATTAGGACCACCTGTTTCAACTTGCCCCGGTGTACCTTAGATGTTCTATGCACAAGGAAGTCACGAGGATTTCCATTACGAAAAGTTCCTGGACCGACCAAGAATGGACCCTGTAATCCTCACCATGGTCTGGTTCTACGGACTGGCATTGTCATCGACAGGCACAGAAGCGGATGAAAGTGAGATATGGTACCCTAACATTGATTAATAGATTTGCCATCCACCGTACAATGGTCCATTATTATTGTTCTATACCCATTCGAAACTGTGATCAGGCGGAACGATTACAAACAAACCGCCATCCACCTACATACTGAACTTGTGTCATATGGTAGCGATCGTACTACTTTGAAATTTGATATGGATCGTTTCAGCAAAGTACGTACTACGCCGTTATGTCGTATAAACTTCAACAGTTTCTCACATCGTTCCACAGCTACTACAACTAGATAAATGCATTTCGCTTAAATTTTGACGGCGGCTATTATTTGAAATGTCGGAAACCGATCTAATTGAATAAAACAAACAAGAACCGACCGACAGTTGTAAATGTACACAGCATGGTTGTACGTTTGAACGATCACGACGATTGATGAGATGTGGTAATTAAAACTGATAACATTGTCAGTTGGTAATGGAAATCAGTGATTGAAAACATCGAAAGCACGACGAAGTGTTACGTAATCGCCAACATGGCATGGCGTGTAAGAGATTTAGTGGCGTTGTTGGCTGCAAAACTAATTCGCGTGTCAGCAGCAGAATTGAATTTACTGAGCTGTGAAGCTTTGGGAATGGCCGATAACCGGTGCACACTCACTATGTTTGTATCTCAATCGGAGGTAGTGACAACCGCACTTTTCAACACATTTCGCTTTTTTTTCGTGTCCGCCCAGTTGCTTCTTCCTTCGAAAGTAAAATTGATAATGGTCGTTTGCCGTATCTCATTTCATCGGTATGCGCACACCCACTGCCACTATGTTTTACAAGCCGAATAATTATCAGACTTTTGATTCCGAAAGGTCTGTTCGCTTTTTATATAAATTTAAGCGCCTGCCTTTATACTTGAGCAGCTACTTGACGATGAGTAATGTCTCCCAGTTTCCACAACTCGCCCATGTCCAGCGAATGTTTTGAACGTTTTGGTGTAGGAACATCAGACGCACATATAAGCTTATACGATGTTCCACTTGATGGTGCCGGTATTATAAGTTTGTTTGTGCTGTTTTCTGTTTGATGGATTTAATGAGGTAATCCTCATTGGCATGCTACGACTCGGCATCGCAGAATGAGCAGAATAATAATTGCGATCAAGAATATTGGACATACCTACAGTTACGGCGGTATCGTTGTAAAATAGAAAGACAACTCAAACAGAATATCAGCCAATGTTAAGGATGCGGTTGCTAAAGTACAATAATGACCACATTTAGCTGCCATCCATTTTATTCGAAATTTCTCTAATACAAATCTAGAGATTCATCGAATAAATTGATCTTGCAATGTTGATTGCTTACTTGTACTGAAAACCGAGTAGCATTTTTAGACCAAGGCCCATGACGAATTTTCGGAGTTGTGCTCTTGAATTTTATATGACGTATGTGTAGATGTCTAAAATGACGCAACAACTAGTTGATCTTCTTTTAAATTGAAAATTCCACTGATTACACCCGTTGTAGTAAAGGTTATTAGTTCTAGTTACGCTTATGCGTTAATTGCCTCTTTTAGGTTCCTCTTACTATTTCATCACCTTCCTAATCGCAATTCCTTGGCAAATTCTCCCTCAGGGAGATGATGAAATAGGCTTATATATATGAGAATAACAAAAAATTCCCAAATGGAGAATAACGTGCCTCTGGAGGCGGCCGGCCTTCTGATACCTAAGCTGAATGCATTTTGCAAACTTGCTGAGTTTGAGAACAACGTGCTGAAATATCCAGCAATTTGGACTGAAAATCGGCAATATTGTACTGAAGTTGAGCAACATTCAGATGGTACTACAAGTAACATGATACAAACAATTGCGCCTGTGTCATATTCAAAAGACACTGTGAACCGTCATCTGACAGTATAGTAATGTGCTATCCTTGATCTACTGACGATCAAATACAAATCATTAATAATCCTATCTGATGATGCCATCTACTGACTGCAAACCTACATTTATTTTACTTTCATACATGCCATTTCTCCCATATTCGTTCTTGTTACCATTTGCGTTATTTATTACGAAAACGATTGCGGTTTGTGACACGAAACTCCGAAAATGGCACTTATCACTCCACCCAAACACGCGGCTGCTAGGTTCTTCCCTACCAGCATTGAAACAGGTTAACTGTCCTGCCCACGCAACTACCGTATATTTGTTTACTTGGCCGCATAGCGATTCCGATGGCAATATATTTTTATTTCCCTATGTCTGAATATCAACTGAGCACTGATACAGAGTGTGTACTCACTCAGGGCTAACGTATCAACAGTACCTCTCTAGTCCTACTAATAATGTAGGTTTTGCGTTTTTTACGGACTTGACAACTTCCGAACTACCTACGGATTCGAAGTCAAAGATATACACGCGTGAGGACTGACAGTTTACTATTCAAAGGTTCATTGCATTGGGTAGTAAAACATATTGCTTGCCTTCCGCATACACCCTAAAGCTATCGAATAGTGTTGGAGCGAACTTTCTCAGGAGAGCATAAATACTGAAAACATCATGCATTAAGTTCAGGCTCAACAATTCTGACATGGCAAGGTTAGGATTTATTAGATATTTAGATAATATGAATACATGAATACTCATTCGCGAACATAGATTGTAGAACTGAACTCGCATATACAAATAGAACAATCCTGATTTAGAAATGTTCCAAAACTACGATGAAATCAAGTTGGGAGTAGTATCACATTGATACAGACTAACATGCAGTGCGTTCTTATGCCCATTAAAGCTCAAACAAATATTGACGTTTGTCAGCTTATCCTTACGGATTTGGCCACCTTTTGAATGCTGTGTTCAACGTAAACTAATAACTGGAATGATATAGAGAGGTTTATGCAATTGTCAATGGTGACAGGTCTGTACGAAATACGACAGACCAAAGTGGGCTGGTGGCACTGTGCGAATGCTGAAAGAAAGAATTGCGAAAACAATAATCATCCACATCTACATCCGAACTGTACATGAACCAAAGAACCAAAAGAAATTATGAATACGGAGAAACCAGAGAAACATCGCCCAAAAACGACGCAGATGGAGGTCCACGGCTCCACTGTAAGCTCGTTGCTGTAGCAATCAAGATATGAAGGTAGGGTACAAATCAATCAAGAACGACAACCAACCATAATGTTTCCTTTTCGTTCAGCACTGGGAACACAATCAGAAGCTCACTAATCGATTGGCATACTTTCCTCCACAATATTAAGTGTTATTAGCAGGCTCTGATTGTGTTTGGCTTGATACATTTCCATTAACGTATTAAGAGTAACAAAAGCTGCGCAGCAGACATA
This sequence comes from Aedes albopictus, assembly GCF_035046485.1. Taxonomy (NCBI): domain Eukaryota; kingdom Metazoa; phylum Arthropoda; class Insecta; order Diptera; family Culicidae; genus Aedes; species Aedes albopictus. The sequence continues at coordinate 208,922,632 of NC_085136.1, read as the reverse complement.
GACTGGCACAGTAGCTCGAGTTTTACGGTACATGTATTATTGGCTGAAAATATCCCATTTATTATTGACATTTTTAGTTTCTGGAGATATATTCACAACTTGCCATGTTTGATTGATTACTGGATTGAATGGAAAGTTAAGTTCAATCACTGCAACTAACTTTTACGGCATTTAGCAGTATGTTGCTGATTAGTTCATTCACTTAGTAATTGTTCTTAGTAAGATGAACATTGCTTCAATCGTCTGTTGAAATTACAAGTATCTTAGGCAGCATCCATTTATTACGTAACGCTAAAATCGACGTTTTTAGACCCCTCCCCCACCCACTCCGTAACGCCTTTTTGTATGAAAAAGCTAAAAAATTTATATGGGTCGTCAAGTTCGGCTGTACTCCCTCCATCCCCCGTTACGTAATTTGTTGACAGCGTTTTGTCTGAATTGGAAACGGTTTCCTTTGTCCTTTTCCATATTCATATTAATTCCCAGGTATTCCATTCCCTGAACCAGTCTAGTGTACAGGTATGACCCACCCTTTTACTACAGTTGAATTAAGTTCTCTCTTTAGAGCTTTCCTTCTACCTATCAGCAGACGGAAACTACGAACACTATACTCGCATAAACAACCGGGGCGCTAATAATGGTCAAATTGGGACCACTTTATGACATACAAAGGTCAAAGTTCGACGGATGGTTTGTCCTTCGCTAATGCTGATTAGGTAGCTAGGAGGGCGGTATATACTATATTATTGTGTTTTGTTTCACTTTCTTTCTTTCTTTGTTTGGAGAACTACATCCTTTTTGGAGACTAGAGAACACCCACGGTGTTAATTAATCGATACAAGCACGTACACCGTGTCCAATAAGTTTTCATACAAAATACAAATAAAGAAAATATAATTTTATTTCAATCTGTGATTCTTATTTTCAAAATTAATGCATGTTTTGAAGGGCCACATAATACTGATTATATAAAGCATACGGTTTAGAATTACATTATTTTCTATTTGTTTTTATAAGCCTAGCAGTACACTTCCGTTTTCTGAAATCCGTTTGCTCCGGCACGCAAGAAAAATGTTCAAAAAGTTTTTCATTCTACGGTAGCTAAAAAGAGTTCATAAGGTTAAATTTTGAGTTTTTATCCAACGTATTATACCAAATGGATAAACTAAAGCTGAAACAATACAATTTTGGTGATGATATGGTAAGAAATTTGCTAGAAAGCTGCACTTGCGCTGATTTCCTTGAAAATGATCGTTATATTAAAGATAAACATCATAAAACTCAAATTTTGGACAAAATTTACCACAATAGGGATACAAATGCGTTTTAGAAGTGATAATGTTGTGAATCAACAAGATTAGATACAGCCATGCTTCTTTAATACAACAAATCTCATTAAAGCAGGTAAATGGACATTCCTGTTTGATTCACGTTTTATTTTGTACAAAATAAAATGGCTGCATATTCCACTAATAAAGAGTCTCATATTTTTTCTCTTTTGGTCATAGTTCTAGTAGTTCCTCAATGGTGAGGACAGGAACCTAATTTGTTTCAACTTCAAACCATTACTCGTTAAACTGTGACGAAATACCAAAGAAATGGCGTGCGTGCCAGCTGAAATGGACTTACGACACATAAACGATCAGCAGATAAGGATGAAGGACAGTTAATTCCAAAACATGTGCTGCATTTGGTCAGTGTTAGTTTGCCTTTCAATATATATATTTACTTTGATAATCTTAATTACAGATGTGAAATAAATTCAATTTGATTTTGTATGAGAACTTATTGGACACGGTGTATATACTATATAGATATATATTTATTGGCAGATTTTTTGTGGGGAATACATAAACGCCGTTCTTTAATTACGTAACGTTTTAGAAGGAGATAGGGTGTATCACAGAGTTACGGCTCTTGCATAAAACAAAATCTCACACGAAATCTGTTCCTCAGGGGACGGGGAAGGGTATATGTACCCATAGAATCAATTTCAATGCTACTTATCAGTGTGACGTACTAGGATTCAAGGCTTGAACATATCCAAACTCTACGCTTCACCGAACTTCAATTTTTGTAGACAACAGTCTACGAGGAAGGATGGGGGTATTGGTATATTTGGTATATGAACGACAGAAAAAAGAATCAAAATGGCTTGAAAAAAATCTAATTCGCATAACATTAAAAAAAAAAAAATCTATGTTTTAAAACCCAACCAAAACCAAACTCGTATTACAAGGGAAAGTCAACTCTATCTACCTATTTGTATAGCTAGTATGATACAACAGAAAAAAAAAAACAGAAAACGCACATCGTGATCATTTCCACCAAAATCATCACATATTTTAGTTTATTACCAGAATGATGAAGATCTAGTTTATTACTAGAATGAATGAGTGAGAGCCCATTCTCATCCCCAAATAGATAGGGTTTATATCTAATTTTAAATTCTCTAACTCTAACTAAGCACCGGTCATAAATCATCGGGTTTATTCTTGCACCTCGCGTGATGCTTCATGGTCAATTTGGTATCAATTACTTATCAATAAATTAGCTTCCATATCATTCAAACGTATTATAAAAGAACTACAATTTCCTTAACCCTCTAATGGATACCTGGGGTCCATTGGACCCCAGAGCCACTTTGAAGTGATCGCAAAAAAGTTTGGATTGACATATCGGCCTCATTTTTACACTACGTTCAAACTACACCGCGATGAGTTATTTGTGCAAAAATATCGATAGTTTCATGGCATACTATGGGTTATTTTGGATTTCAAAGTTGAACCGGGCGATTTTGTACCCCTGGGGTCCATTGGACCCCACGGCACGAATGATTATATCTTTTGATCGTGACTTCCTAGAATAATGCTGTCTTCGGCACAATTGTTCAATAGACCAAGGGCAATCTTATGATAAATAAATTGAATCGAAATTAGCTCAGTAGATGGCGTTAGTGTGTATTGAAAATACGAATTAAAAGTTATATTTTGCTCGAAGATTTTTATTTTCTGAATGTATGGATTACTGCACGAATTTATTCTGGCCTGCTTACTCTCACACGAAATTTGACGTTTGAGCGGTGTCGACACCTCTCAAACGTCAAATTTTCTGTGAGAGTAAGCAGGCCAGAATAAATTCGTGCAGTGGACCATAGAATATTCGTGTCTTCGGCAAAAATGTTTAATACATCAAGAACTATTTGATAATAACAGTTTTTCTGCAAGTTGGCGCTAATAAATACATATCCGCCCAGCATTCTAGACACTCCAAGCGCAAATGTCCGCCAAATGGAAACTTCTTTTGAGGTAAATATCTTAATACAATATGTCTTGACACAATATATTTACATACTGTAAACGATACCAATACTTCCTATTTGGTAGATAATTTACTTCAGATTTTCCTCATCTGGTGGCGCAAATGTAGCTGCAAATATAGCACATATAGATAAGACTTCTAATCCATATTTCAAAAATGTAATACACATGTACATATTTGTTACGTTGATATCTCTATCGAGAGAAAATATTCGAAGTTGATGCCTTCGGTGGAATTATTCATATGAATGTAAGTTTTCAATTTCAATAATTTCTAGTTTTATACAGGGATTCTTTCAATGATTCCTCTCAACGTTCCTCCAGGGCTTCATCTAGGAAATACACTTGGAACTCATCCGCATTTTTTTCCAGAAATTCTTCCCGGGATTTATCTAGAAATTCCTCCAAGTATTCCTCTTGGGATTCCTCCAGAAATTCGTCCAGAATCCTAGGATTCGTCGTCCAGAAGAAATTCGTCCCTCCTAGGATTTCACTCGGAATTCCTCCTGGGATTCCTCTAGGATTTTCTCCTGACATTCACCCTGGAATTTTTACAGGAACTCCTTCTGGGATTGCTCTAGGAATTTCTCCCGGAATTTGTCTAGAAATTTATCCCGGAATTATTCCAGGAATTTATTCCGGGTTTCTCCAGGAATTCCTCCCCGGATTCCTTACAGAATTCCTCTTGGGATGCCTCTAACAGGGGTTCTCAAACTTTTCTAGCTTGCGACCCACTTTTGATTTCCTAAGAATTTGGCGACCCACCAGCACGAAATTTTTTAAAACAAGTATTTTTTGCAAATTTGGTGTGCCTTTTCAAATAAATACATCTTATCACTTCCATAGGTTGTGATAATCGTTACGTTAGTAGTCCTCATACTGAAAAAAAAGATTTTTTTTTGTTTATTTATAGTGCTTTTTTTTTGAAAAGTCTAAGAAAGGTGAATGTGCCCAAGTTTGCAGCATCAGTTAACCTTAGTCTTAGAAAATTAAGATAGGATTCCAAGTTTCTAATATATGTTACCTGTCTGGCTCCAGATATAGTTATAATTTTATACTTCTGCAGAACTTTGAAATCTACTTTACAATTAAATATCGTTTGAAAATGTGATAGATATCCTCAGCGACTAGGTGAACATCAAATAGTTTTAGAATTAAAGCACTGCTGGATGGTCAGATGAGCTCCCCTTGACATTTTTAATGATATCCTTCATACACACTTATATTATTTCCATTTTTATTGAAATCACTTTTCAGTTATTCCGTTAAAGTTCAAATTATCAGCATTCATCTGAGCTTTACTGATGTTCGGTAAAGGTAAGGTTTCTTCTACAAATTTGATAATTTCAATATATTCTTTTAATAATAATAATATACTCCACACATGACTTATAATACAAAACTTTGAATAAAATTAAGCAGAACCGAAATTCTAGAAATAATTCATCTTGAAATTGATTCTCCAAGGATGTATTTGCAAATTAGAAAATGTCTAGCAATAACATTCTACTAGAGATTTCGCGACCCACCAAAAATCAGCCCGCGACCCACCAGTGGGTCGCGACCCATAGTTTGAGAAACGCTGCTCTAAAATATAAATTGTGCATTCCAATTACATTACTGAGCTATGTATTCGCAAGTCTGTCGGTTCTATAGTGTCTATATTTTTAAATCCCATGTCCTGCCAAAAACTTTGCCGTAGACACCATCTCTATAAATAATAAGTATCCCGATGTACAACAGATATGAAATGTAAAAAATGCTTATTAGCGCCACCTTATGGCAGAGTTCAGAACCAAATAGATTTTTATCCTACCTACCTACTTATCTTTCTAAGTAACCAGGATACTGATATCAGATATAAATGTTGTATGCTCACTAGCGCCGCCTAGTGGTGGAATATCAAATCAAACGGTCCATCATCTATAAGCCCTTCACCAATCAAACAACTTTGCTGAAGACACCAACTCTATAAGTATCCAGGATCATGCGATGTATGAGTTGTTAACTTCATAAATATTATGCATATTTGTCGTGATGTCTCTTTGGGTTCATTCAAATAATACGTAACGCACAATTTGACAGTTTTGAAACTCCTTCCTACTCCACGTAACAACTTTTCTATGGTAAATTTTAATTTTTGTATAAAGCGTAACACAGCGCTAGACTCCCTCGTTACCCCTAGCGTTACGTAATATTTGAACGAACCCTTTTGTGCTATCGCAAACATATATGTCACCCAGAAGTGCGATTTACCTTTTGTTATGTGCATCTTGTCCGCTTGCTTTGGTACGTTACATCCTGTTGATTAGGGGCGTTTTGGAGTGCTCTCTAGCGCCAACTATCGGAAATTTCCCTAACTAAATTGTTCATCATTAGATAGGCCTTAACTTACCTAACATCTTTGCCGAAAACATCAACCTTTTAAAAAGTTAGGATCACGAGATACGTGAGAATATATGTTGGGGTCCAATGGACCCCAGGGTCCCAAAACGGACCTTTTTTTAAGGTATCCTCTTGAGGGTTTAAAGAATAAAATTTAATATTCGTTCTTGAATTCTGTCCACGTCTAATTCACGCACGTGACACTGTGGTACATAGGATGGTCAAAAATTATGATTTGAAAAATCGGTCAAATTCTTCGCAATCCGAATCAAATGATAAGTTCAAAGTACGATTGAGCAAATAGGTTTTAAATTGAGATAGATGAGCTTTACAATAACAACAAAAATATTTCAAATACCGTCAAATGGGGTAACTTGCAACACTTTTCGACTTTGAAGCAATATCATTGAAAATCTAAATATTTGAAACATCCTGTGAAGCATCGTGTACGCTAATTACCCCGAGTAGAATACTATGCAGCACTTGGTTTACCAAAATACGTTGCCACCTAATCAGGAGGTGCGAAATACGTGTTTGTTGCAAGTTTCCCCATCTGTGGGGTAACTTGCAAAATAGGACATGAAGCTATGTTAGCAATCATTGAACAGCACTAACATTCTAGTATTTAGTCGTATTGTAAATTTTTGATGTTATGCATGAAACATACCATGAAAAGATGTACACTAACCAATTGACATATAATTTTCCATGAAAGGATTGAAAGTTACTGCAAGCGAGAGTATATCGTTTAGCAACAGGTCTCACGTCCCTCAAACACAAAATATATACGATTCTCGTGACTTAGCACTTATTACAAAATGTCAACAATGATTATTGTCATTTCTTGAAAAGGTAGAGTGAGTCATCTTCAAGTAGTTTTCAGTTTGAAGTGGTGTTTGGCAATTTCAGCTAAATTAACATGATTGAAACACACCTATTCTACTTTGTAAATGTCAAACTCGCTAATTTGGGTATTAAACTGAAATAATTTACTCCATCCATTCAGAATTGATGTTGGTGATTGCTTTACAGCGTTCATAAACAAAAATTGAACTTAACATGATGAAACATGAATGAAACTTCAAAATGTGGTATTTCCTAACAATGTTTGAAGGTCACGTGCAAAAAAAAAAATGTAAAAAATGAATTTTCATTTGAAAATAAACGCGTTACGTAATCAATAAATGATCCATTTCGGTTATTTCTGTCAAATATATCGTGAAATGAAGATAAATAATAGAAGGTTTCGTCAAATTCAACTGTTGCAAGTTACCCCATAGTGGTTGTCGAATATAATAATGATTTTTTGCATTACTTAGTCGATAAGTTTATCAAACTTTTATCGTTTGGCTAAGCTTACTATTAGGTGCCCTAACTGCAAGCAAGGTCATCAGACTTATCGCACTTACCATAAGGGAGAGGTAAAGCACGATTTTCATACTTGTTTTTATGGCATAAAATGAGCAATCCGTTTTAACAGTGTAGCTGAACCATAAACAAAGAAACAAAGCTAATTTTTATACTAAATCGATCTTTGATACACATAATCTCTATAACCGAAATAGTAGGGCATACTAGTTTTCATTATTATTAGAAAATGCTTCACATTTAGTGTATGTCATCGTGTTGCAAGTTACACCGCTGTTGCAAGTAACCCCGTTTGACGGTAAATATTTTTGCCTATCAGATCATAAATGGCACAGTGCAACGAAGAAATCTTTATCTATGGTTGTTAAATACGATGTTTCGTATGCAGAAAATCCTTGCACACATTTGCTTGCATCTAGAGACAAAGACAACTTGTTGTTTGCACTTTACCGACGAGAGAAAAGTGTTCCCAAGCAGCACACAAGTCACAAAAAAAGTGTCGACGGCACAGGTTTTTGGTTGTACAAGAGCTACATTCATGTAATTCAGAATAACTTGAAAATGACTCGTGTCCAACCAAAAACCTGCGCTGTCGACATTTCTTTGTGGGTTGTATGGATAACAGCTTTTGCTGCATTTTGTTGCAGTGAAATCCAACTTTGGCGAAGTAAAAATTGAACGTCGATTAAGAACAATTTGGCTAGTTGATGTGGTTACCTTCGTCGTACGCAAAACGAGAAAATTTTTCATCTCGTAAGTGGAGTGAAATTGAAACGTGAAATTTCGCTTAACTATTCGATTGTTATAGGCGCTGATGATTATTGATAGTCTACATCTTTTTCGCTTCCGTCTGATAAACCTTTGGCAAAGGTAAATTGGAATATTTGTAATTACTGGCTATTTTTCGTCTGATATGACGAGAATTGCGCATACGACGAAGTAGATTATACCTTATGTTTCCAAAGAACAACATGTAAATCAACTGTATATTGCCTGTATATCAATTTAAGTGCCTTCTTAAAACGTTCGAATCGGAGCAAATAGAAGCAAGTCAAAAACCCCATTTACAGAGTTCGAATTTTGGAATAAATGCTCAAAAGAGTTTAAACAACGACTAGCGCAAAAGAAAAACTTTAATTATAGTGGTGTAATTAACCTAAAAAATGCAAACATCCTGATGAACTAACCAACCCTTAACGTAGAACTGGGATGCGAAATGAATGTGTCTTTATCACGAACGTTTCTAAAACCATTTGAACGTAGACAGACTTCCTTGTGTTCGTCATTGGATCGCAAACTACAACGATTCCGATTGCGATAATATTTAAAATGCCAACCTGAAAACTTTCTGCTTTCGCGCTCAACTTCCAGTCTAGACCGTAGGTTGGAGGGATGGAGCTGGAATTCCATAGCACAGTAAACGCTGCTGTACGACTGTGGGAAACCAAATACCTAATTGTAACAGTTTTGATGGTATAATTTGTGCCCTAATTAACTACGGTTGAGTTAAACCCTTTTCACTGATCAAGGAGAAGGGTTTTTAGCGTGCCCCAGTCTAAAAGTAATCAAGGAATCGCGTGCCGTCGTCGCCGAGTTTTACTCATAGGGAATGGGGACTGCGTGGTTGCAAAAAAAAAAGAAACATTAGCTAGTTACAATATTTCCTATTTCCAGGGACTTTGTACTATCCCTTGCATTTAAATCAGGGGGATAAAAGCGAGTGACTCATTCTAGTATCCTGCGGTTTTACATGACAACTTTGGATGTGTGTTGCAAAAATCTAAAGGGACATCATTTTTCGCATTTATTTAGTGTTCCAACGCGTTTGCAGAACTATAAGAATAGCAATTTTTGGTAAGTTCCAGGTACCAACAATGATGAAAGTATCAATCTATGGATTGAGAATATGCTATGAGCTGGATGCCCCTAAACAAGTAATGAACTGCGTATGGAATAACCATGAAAAGTTATTTTCAAACCGTATTGGTAAATACATTTATGACTCGACAATTTCCTTGACCAGTCCACAAAAACATATAACGCTGATTTAAGCGAATGAAAAAGGCCAATCCAATATTGAATCAACGCACGAGCTTTTATTTTCGAGACATTGATATTGGCAATAAACCGTAAGGATACATAAAAGGATCGGCGGCTGCCTTGAATTAATCCACATAGAAGGAAAACACGCGAACATTATTCATGACTCAATTTAACTATAAAATTTGCAAAATGGTAGGGCCCATATAGCCCAAGCGGTAAGCACACGGGCATTCAGCATCACCATGCTGAGGGTAACAGTGACAGAATCGATTCCCAGTCGGTCCAGGATTTTTTAGTAATAGAACCTTGACCTTCTTAGAGTATCTTCGCACCTGACACACGATATACATATGCAAAATAGTCAATGATAGAGGCTCTCAGTTAAAAACTGTGGAAGAGGAAGGGCTCACACAACCAGTCCTGCAAAATATCAGTGTCAGTGCCTGTTTTTCAGCCGAAAATGAATGACTGCGGCGGTCATTTTCAGTTCCTCGATGTGAGAACTGACTGAGTCCGAGAGCTCCATTCGTGAGCAACCCAACAAGGTCAATTCCCAATCATCCACACACTACTCATGCTGACAGGCCATTCGTCTCAAGCGGTGGCTTGTGAGAGTGAGTGCCCTATACGTTACCACGGGTGAAAACACTCGACAACAGAAAATTGAATGGAAATTTAGCCCTGTCAGCTCTCGCTTTCAGCACGCTGCGTGCGAGTGTGAGTACCTATTTCATTTCGCTCCTGTGTTGCTGATCGGAAAGCAACATTGACAGGAAAAACAAAACGGAGAAAATGGAAAAAGCAAAATATCGCTATCATAGGGTACTGCAAGCACCTGATCTAACCTCACTTTGTCTGACAATTCAGCGAGCTTGTTTACAAGGTGTTAGAATTTTTAAGGAGCGGAGAAAATTAAATTTACGTTTTCCGTCCCAAAACCATTATGATGCGGAAATATCGATCATATTTCACTCTACTAGTACAAAACCAATCGTCTAATAGGAGGCAATCAGTGAAGTACTAGATTGAAAGTAGTGAGCTGAATTTTAGTATGGTGAGATAATCAATTCTCCATTTCTGCAATGACATGGAGCAAACAGCGTGGGTTATATAATTTCTTGACTAATTTTATGCTATTTGAGCAAAAGTTTGGGTAACTGTGATGTTGTATTACACTAGTTTACAGCATTTTTGAACTCGGTAAGCTGATGATTGTTTTTGGTGAAGAATCATGCCCTGAGTTCGAAAACGCAAAGGAAAAAAATTACAGTAGAGCGGAAATTTTTTCGACTTTCCATACAAGGTTGATGATTTGAAATCGATTTTTGTTCTATTTTTAAGCAAAGTCACTCACTTCACACATCTCATTCTCCGTAATCAATACTCCGATTGAGCTGAATTTTTTACTGTAACTCGCCTACATATAATATGTCAAATAAACGTTGAGAAAGAATTTTTAAATTATTTTTTTCTTATTGAAAAAAAATACATTTCTTCATATAATTTTGAAAATTTTGCTAAAATTTAAGGAGATCGTCCCCAAAACTCGCCAACATCTTGAATTTCATCAATCTGACGCAAAACCTGTATTCAGATGATCGAATGGTATTATATTCAGCTTTTAATTTATGGAAAAAGATTTCAACTTTGTTGAACAAAACGCAAGATATTTGAATTTTATTAAATTCCATATTTTAAAAAGTTGTAAAACTCGATTTTGAGCTAAAACTCAAAAACTGTTCTACTTTAAATTTTTTGAAGCACGGTTTCGAAATCAGCGCTAAATTATGCTTCAAATATTTTGGTCGTTGACACAAGTTCACGACTTTCGTTTTATTTTGTAAACTAGTGTTATTTATTTCTTGCAACTTCAACAGCACAGTTACCTAAACTTTTGCTCAAACAGCATAAAATTGGACATGAAATCATATAACCCACGCTGTTCGCTCCATTTCATTGCAAAAATGGAGAATTGATTATCTCACCATACTAAAATCCAGCTCACTACTTTCAATCTAGTACTTCACTGATTGCCTCCTATTACCGTTTTACTGAAATTGTATCGAAAAACAGTTTTGCCGGATCTCCGCTAGAGAATAAGGGCCGATTTCTTCACCTCGGCTTAACTGGTAAGCCAGGCTTACCCATATAGTTAAACATGGTTTAACGCTTAAGCCAGGGTGAAGAAATCGCCCCTAAGTCCTTGTAAACAAGCTCGCTGAACTGTCTGTGCACGGCTTCGTGACGTCATATTGCAGTATCCTATAAAGGCCTGTCGAAAAATTGCAGCACTGCACACAACACTGAGCTGAGAAGCCTACGTAACGTCCTACGTCCGTAACGTCCTACGTCCGTAATGTCCTACGTAACAGCAAGAAGAAGAAGAAGAAGAAGAAGAAGAAGAAGAAGAAGAAGAAGAAGAATAAGAAGAAGAAGAAGAAGAAGAAGAAGAAGAAGAAGAAGAAATATTTCAAAATGGTGAGTCAACATAGCTCTGGTGCTCACAAATACCTACTTCATGCTTCCACTGGCGATCGATTCGGTTCAGCATCCAGCGTTTTTCATCAGACGGTACGGCGGTCGACCATCACCAGAAGCCTGACGAGCGGATCAGTGAGATTAATGAAAGTGATAAACTCGACACTCTGTGAAAGTCTATCCTCGGAGCGATGAGTACGGCAGCACGGAAGATAATAGGCACTGCTCAAAGACATCCTAGGAACAGGTAGTTCAACGAGGAGTGCCAGAGGGTAACGGACGAGAAGAACGTTGCAAGAAGCTGCATGCTGGTTTCGGCAAATCGGCAGAGAGCAAAGACGGATCAGATATTCAGTGAGGAGAAACTAGTTACGGCAGGTTTTCGTGCGAAGCTGAAGTTCGTCGGTGGCTGAAGTTCATTTGTGCGACGCTTGACGAACCGATATCAAGTAAACGTATTGCGGATGAAATTTCGCCATCGTTCGTAACCTTAGACGGACTGAAGCAGGCGATGCTTTTTGGGGCCGTTCATAAACCACGTGGACTTATTGGGAAGAAGAGGGACAGGGGGGGGGTCTGCCTCTTTCGAACTTACTGTTCAACGTAGCACTGGAAAAAGCGTTAAGGAGAACTAGTCGGGGACCAACATATTTTGGACACAGCAACGCTTCAATATTTTCTGGACACTTACGGCAAATGGAAGTGTCCAAAATATATTGGCCTAACGCTGTATCCAAATCCAAAATACGTTGGTTCCCCTAAGCAAAAGAGCGGAACCATTGTTACGCGGTCACATATATGTTCCTGGGCTTCGCGTAGAACACAATGTTCAGCAGGGAGCCAGAGGTCGGCGACTGCGTGGGCAGGGACTGCGTTCGGGGAAACTGGAGAAACAATATTGCCCAAGACCGACGAAGATGTTGCTCCACTATACGCTCAGCGCTGAAGTAAAGCTACTTTGTATCGAGTCAGGCAGGTAACTTAATAATTGGAATTCCACAATGATTTCAATAACATTCTGTAGATTCAAGGTAACTAGTAAGTAAAACATAAACATATCGCAAATTAAAGGAACAACCTTCGAACCCCTTTCCCTTTCGAATCAACCTCCCAGCAACCTTAAACATATTCGCTGGTTCTCGTATCGCTCCCCAACCAAAGGGGTTGCAGCGAAAACCTCGACCTCGACCAACCAAACTCTAGCTGGCGGGACAACCATTAGCATTTGAAACTGCAATAACAACACATGGAAACAAAAGTTGTGTGTGGAGCCATCACATAGCGCAATAATGACGATGAGTGAACGAACAAGGAAGGGGTGACTGATGCCACTTGCTCGCCGTCCGTCGTCGTACGAACCGTACACCCATAGGCCGAAATCTATATTCAGAGAGTGCGATAGTTGTGCGATACTGTCGACGATAATGCATTAGTCCTGTCCTAACACTAACCGTGAAAAATCGATACAGGCGTATAAAAAATGCAGAAAGTTTACTTTTGTTTTTTTTTTCTCTTCTACATACATGGTGCAGTGTCTGAAAAGGTGGCGTGGTATGTGGTAATGTACTGGAGGTGATTCTAATGTCCTTATGGAGGATGTCACTTGTACGATGACCTTCATTAGATATTCATTCAAGTGATAATGGCAGAATAACGTGACAGCAATCCATACTACATGCAAAACTATCATATTGGGCCATGGGTCATTTGGACAGGAGGACCTATTTCGAGAACTTTACGTCTGTAGTGTTGTACTTTTAACAACGGCGCGCGTTCTGAAAGGTTAAATTTATAACAAATGGCTTAATTTTTTGAACAAGACGAGCAACCTACAGTAACTACGTGTCTAAAAAGCCAAGTTAATCCAATATGAATTTCACTGAATTATAGCGGAAAGTGTCCAAAATAGGCACCCTGTTCAAATGACCCAAAACATCAGTTTAGGTGATTAGGCTTTGTATGTCATTTGGTTTGGTAAATTTTCCTGGATATTTGTTCCCTAAGGGGACAGGACACGCCATGTTATTTTCCTATCGTCCATCTATTTCTTACTTCTTCTTGGGCTGCAAAACGGTGAGTCGATAAGGAGAGCGTCCAACATAGCTCTGTTCCTCACAAGTTCCTACCTCATGCTTCCACGGGTCAAGCGATGACAAAGACCGCCAGCTAAGAGTTGTGTGCTTAGCTGGTAGTGCAGCCTGGGCACTGTTGTCCTTTTGACTTCAGCCAGATTGAGGAGGTACGATTCGAGCGTTTGTTCACTAAGGAGGTGCGGCTCAAACAGCGTCTGTTCTGGCATCCAGCGGCTGAGTAAGAAACGCTGCACCACGCCCAGCTAGATCCAAGGTGGTAGCCCCATCAGCGTGGTCGTCCTAGTGTTGGTTGGGACGTTAAACAGAACTGGCACGATGGCCCTCCGGCGAGACAGGAGTGTTGGCGTAGGCCCAATAAGCCACCCGTAAAAATCCCCATTGCGAATAACATAGGAGAAAATACGACTCGAAACAATCGGCAAAGACCCACGCGACGAAATAAGGACTACGATTGGAAACTTGGAACATGGAATTGCAAGTCACTAGGTTTCGCAGGATGTGACAGGATAATCTATGACGAACTACATCCCCGCAACTTGGACATCGTGGCGTTGCAGGAACTTTGTTGGACTGGACAGAAAGTGTGGAAAAGCGGGCATCGAGCGGCTACCTTCTACCAAAGCTGTGGCACCACCAATGAACTGGGAACAGGATTTATAGTGTTGGGCAAGATGCGACAACGTGTGATCGGGTGGCAGCCGATCAACGCAAGGATGTGCATGTTGAGAGTTGAGGGCCGTTTCTTCAACTACAGCATCATTAACGTCCACTGCCCACACGAAGGGAGACCTGATGACGAGAAAGAAGCGTTCTACGCGCAGTTAGAGCAAACATACGATGGTTGCCCGCCGCGTGACGTGAAAATCGTTGTCGGCGACATGAACGCGCAGGTAGGAAGGGAGGAAATGTACAGACCGGCAATCGGGCGAAACAGCCTGCACGCCGTATCGAATGATAACGGCCAGCGATGCGTAAACTTTGCAGCCTCCCGTGGTATGGTAGTCCGAAGCACCTTCTTTCCCCGCAAAGATATCCACAAAGCCACCTGGAGATCACCCGACCAACAAACAGAAAATCAAATCGACCACGTTCTAATCGACGGTAAATTCTTCTCGGATATAACCAATGTCCGCACATACCGCAGTGCGAATATAGATTCGGATCACTACTTAGTCGCTGTATGCATGCGCTCAAAACTTTCGACAGTTATCACCACGCGTCGAAGTCGAACGCCGCGGCTCAACATCGAGCAGCTGCGTAACGTAGAAGTGGCTCAAGACTTCGCGCAGCAGTTAGCAGTGGCCCTACCAACGGAAGAGCAGCTTAACGCAGCTACACTTGAAGATGGCTGGAGGGACATCCGATCCGCCATAGGTAGTACCTCGGCTACAGCACTAGGCTTCGCGACTCCGAATCACAGAAACGACTGGTACGACGGCGAATGTGAACAGTTGAAAAACGAGAAGAATGCAGCATGGGCGAGAATGCTGCAACACCGTACGAGAGCGAATGAGGCACGTTACAAACAGGCGCGGAACAGGCAGAACTCAGTCTTCCGGATGAAGAAGCGCCAGCAGGAAGAACGAGATCGCGAAGCGTTGGAAGAGCTGTACCGCGCTACGGACACACGAAAGTTCTACGAGAAGCTGAACCGCTCGCGCAGAGGCTTTGTGCCACTAGCCGACATGTGCCGAGATAATCACGGGAATATTCTCACGAGCGAGCGTGAGGTGGTCGAGAGGTGGCGGCAGCATTACGATGAGCACCTCAATGGCGACGTTGCAAGTACCGAAGGTGGCGTGGTAGCTGATCTAGGAGTATGTGCACAGGACGAAAGACTTCCGGCCCCTGACCTCCAAGAGATTGAGGAGGAGGTTGGCCGGTTGAAAAACAACAAAGCCGCTGGAGCAGATCAAATACCAAGCGAGCTTCTAAAATACGGTGGAGAAGCACTGGTGAGAGCACTACACTGGGTCATTACCAAGATTTGGGAGGAGGAAGTATTACCGGAGGAATGGATGGAAGGTATCGTGTGCCCCATCTACAAAAAGGGCGACAAGTTGGATTGCGGGAACTACCGCGCGATCACACTACTGAGCGCTGCCTACAAGATACTCTCTCAAATTTTATGCCGCCGACTATCACCGATTGCAAGACAGTTCGTGGGGCAATATCAGGCTGGATTTATGGGTGAACGCGCTACAACGGACCAGATGTTCGCCATCCGCCAGGTGTTGCAGAAATGCCGCGAATACAACGTGCCCACGCATCACTTGTTCATCGATTTCAAATCGGCGTATGATACAATCGATCGAGAACAGCTATGGCAGATTATGCACGAATACGGATTCCCGGATAAACTGATACGATTGATCAAGGCGACGATGGATCGAGTGATGTGCGTTGTTCGAGTATCAGGGACACTCTCGAGTCCCTTCGAATCTCGCAGAGGGTTACGGCAAGGTGATGGTCTTTCGTGCTTGCTGTTCAACATTGCTTTAGAGGGTGTAATAAGGAGAGCGGGGATAAACACGAGTGGGACGATTTTTACGAAGTCCGTTCAGCTGCTTGGTTTCGCCGATGATATTGATATTATTGCTCGTAAATTTGAGACGATGGCGGAAACGTACATCCGACTAAAGAGTGAAGCCAGGCGAATCGGATTAGTCATTAATGTGTCGAAGACAAAGTACATGATAGCAAATGGCTCCAGGGAGGAATCACCGCGCCCGCCGCCCCGAATTTATATCGACGGTGATGAAATCGAGGCGGTTGAAGAATTCGTGTACTTGGGCTCACTGGTGACCGCCGACAACGACACCAGCAGAGAAATTCAGAGGCGCATTGTGGCAGGAAATCGTGCTTACTTTGGACTCCGCAGAACTCTACGATCGAATAAAGTTCGCCGTAACACGAAGTTAACCATCTACAAAACGCTGATTAGACCGGTCGTCCTCTATGGGCACGAAACATGGACCCTACGTGCAGAGGACCAACGCGCCCTTGGAGTTTTCGAACGGAAGGTGTTGCGTACCATCTACGGCGGAGTGCAGATGGAAGACGGGACTTGGAGAAGGCGAATGAACCACGAGCTGCATCAGCTGCTAAGAGAACCAACCATCGTCCATACCGCGAAAATCGGGAGGCTACGGTGGGCGGGTCACGTCATCAGGATGTCGAATAGCAACCCGACTAAAATGGTTCTCGATAGTCATCCGACCGGTACAAGAAGACGTGGAGCGCAGCGAGCTAGGTGGGTCGACCAAGTGGAGGACGATCTGCGGACCCTACGCAGAGTGCGGAGCTGGAGACAATCAGCCATGGACCGAGTGGAATGGAGGAGGCTACTATGTACAGCAGAGGCCACCCCGGCCTTAGCCTGATCGGTAAGGTAAGGTAATCTATTTCTTACGATTTGCTTTGCGATTTTGAAGGTATGAATTACGATTTCTATCTTGGTTTCTACTGTACTGATGTAGCTGAAGCTTGAATCGATTGTGCACAAAAAGTGAGCAAGCATGTGACCGAATTTCCTTTACGAAATAGAATCTGAGATTTACATCTTAGTACCTAGCAGCAAAGCAATGGCGGCTGATTGCAATGATGTAGCGTGTCCCCTTAAAGGTCAAAATTCATGATCTAAGAGCAGCAAAGCAAATGTTTCACACCTGTTATAGACCAAAGTGGCCACTTATAGGCTCGTCGGAAGCCCGTAAAAATAGTCTTAAAATTTATCATGATATCGAGACCGCTACAATTTCTTCCAAATACAATCAGAATATATGATTCAATTACAAAATCAAAGATTTCAAAGGCTTGCCCAAGTTTTGGACCAATGTGACCAATGATAGGGCAACCAAAATTATCCTTATAATTTCTGCAGGATTTCCTGCTGGTTTTCCTTGGGGGTGTTGCTTACCTAATCCTTCGGTCTATCACATCTTGTATTTTTTATACTCCTGTATATTAATGATAGAGATGTGACACCTGATGCTGAAAGGGCACTGATTATCTGACGATCCAATTTGCCCGGATTGTGTGTCTCAGAAGATTATTCCAAATAATATTCCGTCAAAGTAGGGTCTGGGACCATTTGGGTAGGAGCACCTATTTTGGGCACTTGCTGCTATAATTCAGTCAATTTTAAACCGATTGACCTGAATTTTTGTACATGGCTAGATACTGGGCGTATCAGATCGTTTTTCAAAAATCAAGTCAATCGGTTCAAAATTGACCGAGTTATAGCAGCAAGTGCCCAAAATAGGTGCTCCTGCCCAAATGGTCCCAGACCCTATCACAAAAGAGTATTGTGAACAGTTTGCACTATTGACGGAATTGAGTTGATCTCTGAGCTGTAGATACAAGGCCAAGTCCCCCTGGCAAGGTGCCAAACTGGTAAGCCTGGGTCATTGTTTATTGTTAAATGTCTGGTGTCTGTGATAGGATTGATGTTGGCTTATAATTCGTCATAGTAAAATAAATTAATAGGATATTAATTGAAAAAACATTATTAACATAAACGTTAACAAATTAGTTCATGGGTTAATGATCGGACTCAAATAATGCCTAATAAACCAACTCGATTTCTGATGCCTCCAACATGATTTTAGCCACAGTCACTTGATCTAACAGTTGACTACACGTAGTTCAGATTAATTCAATAGCTAACAGTGGCCACCAGTCACCACAATATGTGTCTTCTGTAGTCACTCAATTAATATGAAGATGTTATAGTAAATGGTAGTAGTTTATATTAACAATACCTATTTAACTATTCCTCAATCCTCTATAAGATTTGGTAGATAGCTTGGTAGCATTGATTGAAACACGAGAGCTCTTACATCATGTTATTATTCGCACGGTTAATTATTTATGAACAATAATATTATTGGCGAATCCTATTTAAAATAATAATTGAATGGTAATTTTTGTTAAACCATATTGAAATAATCACTATCATTATCACTGAATGCAATCCGCTCAAGATCTTCTCTACATTGTATTTTGAATTACTGGAGGTTTTACTTACTAACAAATTTGTACGCTATAACAGTATCTAGAGAATCGTGGAGAGTGAGAAACCTGAACCTATCTAGTAGCAGATATATTCATATAGATTGACAATTATACTCTTCATTATTTTCAACCATTGCAACATTATACTAATATGTGCGGGCCGCCCATTTGCGGAGTTGTGTGGCCCATTATTCTCTTTCCATTCCAGAAACGACCGTTTTGAAACAAGAAGTGTCCCAATGGCCAACACAAACTAACGGGACTTGTCTGAAACACACAAGCTAAGTACAAAAATTTTATAATCAGGCACTCAACTCTTTCTACTACTTATTTATTTATTTATTTATTTATTTGTGTTTACATCAACAGACTTTCTGTAGTCCCAATGATATTAAGAACTTAAAACTATTTAAAAATGTCACAAATCACAAACAGAAATTACATAACGAGTCACATGTGTACAATATTTCCTACTTAAAATTATGTCAAGTTATTGAAAAAGTCAGTGAACCTTCGCTTTATTACGTTCCTTGTCAGATGGAAGTCAAAGACTGATGCCACACGGTTGAAAATACGTTGCAAACCTAGTAGAGCACTTCTTATCCCGTAATTATTACGGCGAAGTGGAAGCCTCAGCATCGAGCTGTTCCGCAGCAGCCGTGGTTGAACATTGATGTTCACTTGTCGTAATATAGAATCACAATCTATTCGCCCTTGAAGAGTATCGGCCACGGTCAAGGCTCTACAAACATCCCTTCGTACACGCAGAGGTTGCAAATCAATCAACTGACACCGCCTTTCGTAGCTCGGAAGGCGAAGCGGGTCCCTCCATGGTAGCCTACGGAGCGCGTATCGGATAAATCGACGTTGAACTGATTCGATTCGCTCAGTGCCGTTATTGTAGTTAGGACTCCAGACTGCTGATCCGTATTCCAGCGTTGATCTGACGAGGGAGCAGTAGAGCGTTTTCAGACAGTAAATGTCGGTGAAATTTTTCGCAACTCTGAACACAAAACCCAGGGATCTCGATGCTTTATCTACGACAAAGGATATGTGGTGAGAGTATGTTAGATGCGAGTCCAACAGCACGCCCAGATCTTTAACACACTGCACTCGTCCGATAGGCGTGTCGAATATCTTGTAGTCGAAAGGCACTGATTGCTTTTTTCGCGAGAAGGAGATGCATGAACATTTTTCAGGGTTAACGGTGAGACGATTAACTTTACACCACTCTGCGAAACAGTTGACCTGCTCCTGAAGTAAGCGGCAGTCTGTAGTTGAATGGATACGCAGGAATAACTTCAGGTCGTCCGCAAAGGACAGCCGAGGAACTTTGAGAACCAGATGCACGTCGTTGAAGTAGATAAGGAAAAT
This sequence comes from Aedes albopictus, assembly GCF_035046485.1. Lineage (NCBI taxonomy): Eukaryota > Metazoa > Arthropoda > Insecta > Diptera > Culicidae > Aedes > Aedes albopictus. The sequence goes on along the minus strand of NC_085136.1, from coordinate 208,902,555 downwards.
CAACGGTCCCAGATGACTACCTTGTGGTATACCTGACGTAGCGCAAAAACTCGACGAGCGAGAGTCTCCTATTGCCACAATCAATTGACGTTCTGTGAGATATGAACGGAACCATCTCAGGAGGCTACCACCAATTCCAAGTCTATCAAGCTTAGCAATCGCAATGTCGTGGTTGAGCTTATCGAATGCGGCAGATAGATCAGTGTATATCGCATCCGTCTGAGTGCGCATAGTCATACTATCGGTGATATACGACGTGAAACACAGCAGATTTGTGGTTGTAGAGCGACCAGTAGTAAACCCGTGTTGATCCGCACTTATATATTGTTTACAATGCGCATTAAGGAAACCCATAACAACCAGCTCAAACAGCTTCGCTACCGCATTGAGTGATGTGATTCCGCGATAGTTGTTAACATCTCGCTTGCTTCCTTTTTTGTATACAGGAAACATCTCAGCCGTTTTCCAGCACGATGGAAAAATGCCAGTAGACAGAGAGAGCTGAAAGATCAATCGAAGTGGTTCCAGCAAATGTCCAATGTTGTTCTTCAGGAAGACAGATGGAACACCGTCAGGCCCCGGCTTGAACGAAGTTTTTAGCTGTGATGCCGCTTTCGAGATAGTGTCCACGTTTACACTAGTAATAATGAGCGTTTGATTAGCCAAGGGAATGTTTCGTGCTGCGCTGGCGATGTGATCAGTGGAAAGCTGTTCGTTTTCAAACACACTTGCGAATTTTGTAGAAAACAGATTGCAGATTTCCTCTTGCGTTGAACCGATTACGCCGTTCAATACCATGGACGATGGCAACCCTGCTTCTTTACGCTGCTCGTTCACGTGGCTCCAGAAGGATTTCGGATGCGATTTAAGCCGTCGCTCTATTCTCCTCTGATATCGTTGGAAGCAGAAACGACTCAAACGCTTGTATTCGTAGTTCAATCTTACGTAATAGTGTTTCAGTGGCATAGTGCGAAATTTAGAAAATCGTTTAAGGGCTGCCTTTTTGGTCCTTTTCAGCGATCGAAGATCACTGGTCATCCACGGAACCTTGAAATCAGTTCGTACGACTTTCTTTGGAACGTGTCGATCAATGACATACCCCAAGATGTTGGAAAAGGTTTGCGCTGCGATGTTCACGTCGAATGCATCTAGGATGAGCTCCCAATCCAGGTCAGACAACACTTCAGCTATGCTACGTATATCAGCTCTCCGGAAATCGTAAGACACAGCAGATCGGTTGTTGATAAAATCGCGAACGACATTTGTTTCGATGGCGACTAATAAAGGTGGATGATGGCGAACAACCTTAACTAGAGGAACTGGTGCCATCGAGATACTAGGAGCAGTACTGCGACCACTCACAAAACAGAGGTCAAGCACACGGTTGCTTTCGTTCAAAACGCTATTGATTTGAAATAGAGTGGCGGTACTGTAGCTGTCTAGAAGATTTACTGCTCCGACGTGAAAAGTAGAGTGCTCGTGATCAGGACGAAGAAAACCACTGTGAGTTGGGAACCAAGCTATGCCGGAAAGGTTGAAATCGCCCAGCACCATCGTTTCGTCACAAAGATTTGCGATATTCGTAACAACTGCGACAGAGTTACAATGTGCATCGATAAGATCCACATCTCGAACCCGATCCGGAGGGATGTATAACGCGCATAGGAAAAGTTGGCGGTCGCCAAGCTGAATTACCACCCAAACTTGTTCAATGATGTTCCATGAATCGTTCTCGATCAGCCTAGCTTTTAGCCTGGAATGAACTGCTACGAGGACGCCTCCTCCAGTAGCCTTTCGACTGTTATTTGCATTCCTATCGCAGCGGAAAACTTCGTATGCATCTCCAAAAATGCAGCTAGAGGTAGTACGGGGGTCTAGCCATGTTTCGATTAAGACGATGACATCGAAGCACTGGTCCAACACAGCTAAATGGTAGTCTTCCAGGAGGCCGTTCATCCCGCCTACATTTTGGTAGTAAACTGTAATGTCCGAGGGGTCAATTTGCCGAGGGGTCGCAGCACTGGAAATCGGGAAGCCATCATGTGGAGAAGTAATAACTTGTTGATTATACTTGCCGATAGCTGAAGTTCGGAAGACCCCGTCAACCATCCCAAACACAGGACCGGGACGACTGCTGGTCGCTGGCGGGAAGGGCTCGACTGTGCTGGGAGGATCAGGGGCTTCCTCAAGACTGGCGGCAAATGTGCGTCCCGGTGTCGAATCGGAGACTACGTTGGTCGAAGCTGAGCAGTGGGTGGAACTGTGACGAGTTCGAGCAGTGTCGGATGTCGTTTGTCTGGAAGGAGTACCGTCGGTTTTCCTGCAAACCGAAATGCTTTCAGGTGGCGCAATGTTTATTGGTTCACTATACTTGCCGATGCTAGGAGCTCGGAAGACCCCATCAACCGTCCCAAACACAGGACCGGGACGACTGCTGGTCGCTGGCGGGAAGGGCTCGACTGTGCTGGGAGGATCAGGGGCTTCCTCAAGACTGGCGGCAATTGTGCGTCCCGGTGTCGAATCGGAGACTACGTTGGTCGAAGTTGACCAGTGGGTAGAACTGTGACGAGTTCGAGCAGTATCGGATGTCGTTTGTCGGGAGGGAATACCGGCGGTTTTCCTGCAAACCGAAATGCTTTCAGGTGGCGCAATGTTTATTGGTTCACTATACTTGCCGATGCTAGGAGCTCGGAAGACCCCATCAACCGTCCCAAACACAGGACCGGGACGACTGCTGGTCGCTGGCGGGAAGGGCTCGACTGTGCTGGGAGGATCAGGGGCTTCCTCAAGACTGGCGGCAATTGTGCGTCCCGGTGTCGAATCGGAGACTACGTTAGTCGAAGTTGAGCAGTGGGTAGAACTGTGACGAGTTCGAGCAGTATCGGATGTCGTTTGTCGGGAGGGAATACCGGTGGTTTTCCTGCAAACCGAAATGCTTTCAGGTGGCGCAATGTTTATTGGTTCACTATACTTGCCGATGCTAGGAGTTCGGAAGACCCCATCAACCATCCCAAACACAGGACCGGGACGACTGCTGGTCGCTGGCGGGAAGGGCTCGACTGTGTTGGGAGGATCAGGGACTTCCTTAAGACTGGCGGCAAATGTGCGTCCCGGTGTCGTATTGGAGACTACGTTGGTCAAAGCGGTACTAGGAATTCGGAGGACCTCGTTGATTATCTCTATCTCAGGACTAGGACGACTGATGGTCTCCGGCGGGAAACGTTCGACTGCATTGGGAGACTCCAAGACTTCGTCAGGGCTAGCGGCAAACGTGCGTCCCGGTAGCGAATTGATGCGAATCACAGTAGAAGCTTGATGTAGCAGGGGTAACGGAACCGCTTGTCTGGAAACCGAAAAGCTTTCAGGCGATGCAAAACTTGATAATTGATTGTACTTGCCGGTTTCAGGAGTTTGGAAGACCTCATCTCCCAGCTCACACGCAGGACCGGGACGACTGGAGGTCGCTGGCAGGAAAGGCTCGACTGCGGTGAGTGGAATAGAGGCTTCCTCAGGGCTGGCGGCAAAGTTGCGTCCCGGTGTCCGGATATTAAGGATGCGATGGTAATTATTTGGAGAAGACGAAAATACATAGTCTGCGCTGCGTCTAGGTTGCGATAATAGCGTCTTGTCTGGTATCAACACATCGGTTCGACCCCCGTGGTTGGAGTTGAGTATTGAGATGGTCCAGGCACTGGAGAAATTGTCACGGTCGGCGAGTCCAGACGAGGTAACCACATGTTTTTTGAGTTTCCGTTTTCAAATTCGCGGAACAGAATTCCCTTAGGCCATGTTTCTGCACTCAGTGCAATTTCACGCAATTTAGGATCTAATCCAATTTTGTACGAGATGAAACTCAAGCGACTCATGTCAGCATCCTTTTTGATCAGCGGCACAACCTTAACAAGGTCTTCACATTGTACACAATCCTTGACTAACTTTTCGATAGATTCTGGTTTAACGCTTGGATGGATGCGAGAAAGATACAGCCAGAACAGTTCTTTGGGTTCGGGAACTGTAAGAACCTCGGTAAAAGCGTTGTCCTCCGTTGCCACTTTAGTGCCACCAACAAGTGGTTTACTAGGCGAGATTTCATGGCGGCGTCGTTTCAGTGGAGGTTGACGTGGGGGAAGTTCAGGCTTCAAGAGTGTCGGAGTTGACAATGCAATCCCCTTTGACAACTGAGCAATCTGCTGTCCTTGCTTAGCTATTTCCTTCCTTAATTCAGCATGGGCCTGTTCTTGCTTCTCGGTAATCGCCTCGAGCGCACAGCCAAAAGACACCATGGCTGATTTGAACCGACAACATTTCATGAGCTTGGCGCATTCATCGCACATCCAAGCTAGATTTGGACAAGATTGAACAATGTTCATGAAAGGTTTGTTGAGCTTCGCGTTGGCAGAGCACCGTAAATGGATCATCCTGTCACAGAACGCCATACAAGTAACTGACTCTTCATCTGATTTAACAGGCTTAGCGCAATGATCACACGCAGTAGACATGATGAGACAGATTTTGTTACACCGGTGGAGATGCTCTAACTTGCACGCAAGAGTTGGATGCAACAGCGTAGCTATGTCTATCCGAAAAGTACGGTAGCCGGAAAAGTGCACAAAGGGAACAGCGAATAGGAAAACAGAGTTCACTGACGAAATCAAAACGACGTTTTCTCTATCAATTCACTATCAATACGTAAATTTTCACTGCACTAATGTTCACACAACCTTTAACTACAGGTCAGAGCAAAATGCGACTATATTAAAACTGTTTGACACGGGTAAACACAGTGGTAAAGTTACAGCAGAAAAATAACGATACGGAACGAAATCAAACAAAGAAGAATCATTGCTAATAGATAATGCAATATGCATACTTCAATATTAGTTATTTGTTTGTTTACGCGTTTATTTATGACACTATTGGAGCATTCGCGTCGCCGCGGAATAGTTTTCAATATCTTTTTTCACATTTTTCAATTCACTTTTAAGTATCTAACACAGCTATTACAATTATGTATTTAAACTTGTATCTTAATTGTGTTCATTATTAATAGTAGTCTGAAAATTCAAGTCTAGTGATTTTTTTTCCAAGGAATAGAAAGAGTTGGTGTTAAAATCAATACAATACTTGAAACTGAAAACTCCTTATTCCCCCCTATGGGTTATAGGGAGGGGCGGGACATTCGAGCCTACTCATCAGTGGAATGGACTTGCTATGCTAATCGGTTTTGCATAGGGCAGATACAAGTCTACTGGTAGACGTATCGCCCAGCGATACAACGCAGATTGGCCACGGCCCGGGGTGCGTTGGATTATAACAGAATAACAGATTTTTTCTGCTGGTTTTCCTTCAACCAAACTCTGTATACAAAAGATTTTATGATTAAACTTTTTTTATGTAGTGATAGTAAACTTTTATAAAAAGGTGATACACTAGAACAAAATGAGGGGGAACCCTTCAAATGTATTTTTTTGCCTAGACATTAGGCCGTCCCTTATTTTGCAAAAAAGTGGAAATGTTATAGCTATAAGTTCGTTAGTGGAAAATTATCGTTTTAGCTAAGAATTGATCGTGTCAAAATTTGAAGTCCGTACCTCAAGGCAGAGATGCATTTTGAACGCTCATGATCTGTGAGCGTGCCAAAATTGTTCCCCTAAAGCTCTCAAGAGCATGTTCAAAGTTTTGAACACAATCTAGATTACTAGATTGAACACGGAGCGGTGTTCAAAATTGACAGCCCAGAAGCGTCATATTTGGGTTGGGAAATTGGAATAAGTAGTTTCCTATCAACGAGGATGCTGCCCTTAGCTTTCGTTAGGTATCGTATGCCATTCTCATTATACTAGGCCGGGGTGAGCTCTTCGATCCCATTACAACGATATTATGGTGTGCTCAAGGGTGAGCTCTTGGGTGTACTTCTCAGCTCTGTATGGACCATCCGATGCGCAGTAAGAACTACGCCATAATACCGTTGAACACAAATAGATGTCCGAGCTTGGCCGGATGTAGTGAGAAGTGCCCTTTCGTTCGATACTTTTCATGGAGCAGTCGAGTCTCCGTCGGTTGTCCCCGCAGTGTGGGGCCCACGCATTATGCCGCGATTGCTCGGATTGTCCAAATAGATTACTAATTGGTTCTCACATTCCATACCTTGAACAACCATTTAATTGGTCAATCATTAAATTTTCACTTAGAAACCCCATTTTGCAGTATGCTAGGGTTAGCATTTGCAGGAAGAATAGCTGTATGACACATCCAGTAGCAATTTGTTGCTATCAGTTGCTACTAGCTACGAAGAGCACTGTGATCAGGCGCCTGAAATGTTTGAACATGAACACGGCTCACGTGAGCACAGCTCTTGAACAGAACATGAACAGAACGCGTTCAAATGCATCTCTGCCTCAAGGTACTAAAGTTGTCAAACATTGTATGGGATTAAAATAACATAAAATTGTTTTCGACACAAAAAATCGCTATTCTACTAAAACTAAAGGGCCAAAAATGTGCTCAAAATTGCGATATCTCTACTCGTTTCTGAGTTATTGACAAAGAACAATCGAAAAATCAGCATTTTTGACCACTTTCTTAGATCCCGAAGGAAACCTACCCTATTTTGATCAATAAATCAAAAACGAGTAGAGATATCACAATTTTAAGCACATTTTTGGCCCTATAGGGTCCTAAAACCATCGGTTTGGCGTATCTTCATGTTTTTTACAGTCCCATACAATTTTTGACAACTTTGGGCCCCTTGAGGGAACAATTAGCCTTGAGATACGAACTTCAGATTTTGACACGATCATTTCTTAGCTAAAACGATCATTTTCCACTAACGAACTTATAACATTTCCATTTTTTGCAAAATAAGGGACGGCCTACTAGACATTCGTTAAGCTGAGGTAAATAAAAATTTGGCATTGGCCCAAAAGCGGACGCTTCGGTCCATAATAAGATTGAACCATTTACTTTGTAAAAAAGCGATCTAGATAAATTTTATTGAGATAAGATTTTTTTACGGATGTTCCGGATCTTAAGGTGGACCTGGTTGTTCTCCATTAAAACCAAATGGTCCTCAACAATGTTATGTAGGATAGTATCCCATGACTAAATAACACTTCTCCGATTCGATATTGGAGACTGGTAAGCAAAATGATTAAAGATCCTGAAGCATTTGTTTAAACTAGAAGAAAAAAAAAGCAAAAACAGACATATTTGCATTCTTTGAAAAAGGGGGAAAAGGTTTATTGGGGTGGCATAAACGTTGAAAGTTAGTACAACTATTCCCCTTTAATAAAAGCCCAAGATTTTTTTTAATCTGTTCATTCTCTTATAAGAGCAAATAGTTTGAAAATTTTCGGTTCAGAGTATATCAGAAAGAATGAAAGTAGGGTCTGGGACCATTTGGGCAGGAGCACCTATTTTGAGCACTTGCTGCTATAACTCAGTCAATTTCAAACCATTTGATATGAAATTTTGTACACGGATAGATTCTGTGCGTATCTTATTATATTCCAAAAACCAAGTCAATTAGCTGAAAATTGGCTGAGATACAGCAAACCCATTCCATAAAACAATAAATACATGTCGCCCACATATTACTCCAAAATTCCCTATATAATAATGTTGGCATGTTAGTCATTCAAACAATTTGAGTGTTGCCTAAAAGTACCAAAATATCAAATCAGGTGCAATTATAGAGATCTAGAGTGAGGTGAATATTAAGTAGGGTATGAGACCATTTGGGCAGGAGCACCTATTTTGGGCACTTGCTGCTATAACTCAGTCAATTGCAAACCGATTGACTTAAATTTTTGCACATGGCTAGATACTGTGCGTATATGATCGTGTCTCAAAAATCAAGTCCATCGGTTCAAAATTGACTGAGTTATAGCAGCAAGTGCCCAAAATAGGTGCCTCTGCCCAAATGGTCCCAGACCCTAGTTGTCTGTTATTGTCGTCTAGACATTCATCGGTCTACAGTGATAGGGACAGTGGTGCAATATCAGTAGTCAACTGACAAGAGTGATATTGCGCAGCTATGGTGAAGATCCGGGTCCATGGCACCAGATCCCTAAATCCGGCCCTGTCCAGAAAAAAACAAAGACGACTCAAATCGGACGTTTTGTTCGCGACCTATGCAGGAATACCGCTGATTTTTTTATATATCCTAAAATATTGACACAAAAACGCAGGGTTGATAATAATTAAGATATAATCAAGGTCACTACCATAATTGACCGGTATCCAGCAGTTAACCGTATTTAAGCCATTTAAATGCATCCAACCGGGTGTCACAACAATATTGATAATACCATAATCGGTAATTTAGCAAATAAACACACACAACACATGGTACCTGGGTCTATGCCATGTAAAGAGCCAGCTTCGCAACATTTACCTTGTTTGGGTGAGTCACACGGCGCGCGGTTCACTTCGCTGCAGCAGTAGGCTAGGTCGACGACAGCCGCCAGCCAGTCCAGCTCCTAGCAGTGTTCTCCGTTTACTTGGATTGCTTGCTTGTTGTTATGTTGTAGGTACCTTTCTCACTCTCGTCTGAAGGCTCTTTGATATTCTTCACAGATTGGTTTGCTGGTTCCAATTGCCTTTTTTTTTTCTTGTTTAATTTACACTTCTCTTGGCCATAGGAAATTTCCACACACTTTCATTTGGCTATAACACTAGCTCTACTAGCAATCGAACAATTTGTTTATTTGATTTTTTCCCACTCTGGAGTTTAAGATCAAAAATGTTACAGAAATAGATGACAAAGCAAAACACACATGCAAAGCGCATTAAAGATTCTTCTCTCGTAAATGGGAGGCTGCTCGAATGCGGCACGATTTAATGATATCGATTTTCCACGAAGCAACCTATTCCGGAGCCGGATGGGTCTCTTTGGCTGTTGCTGCAGTTGCTTTGCACTGCGATTGTCACACTTGGCAGAAGATGATTATCGCATTGATTTTTGCTTCTTTGTGTTTATTTGCTCACATTGAACTTCTGCGCTATTGTTGGTTGAACGGAATGGCAGTTTGCACTAAAATCAATGATTCTGAACCAATTTTCGAACTGGGATTTTTTTCTAAAACCTATTAGTACCGCATGAAACGCGCCTAGCAGCACCACACACTGTTTGTCGAATCTGAACGTTGTTATTCCGAAGTACCGGGGAGACCAGACAGGAAATGCGATTTACTGTTTACCGCATGAGGGGAAGCAAATAGAATGCAAACACAATTCAACAATTTGGGCACCGCAGCACTAAATTTACGTTACTTCACAAAACACAACACAGTTTCAATTTTAACGAGAAAAATTTGATACACATTCCGCATGAAAAATGATCAACTTGGGCCAAGATATAACATTAGCTGCTAGACACGCTCACGAGGGCCCATACACATGCGGTACAATCAGATGTTCGAAGCAAACTGCGGCTACTCTCTAGCTGGTACTGCGTTCGTTTTGTATCATCACGTTACTCTCTTTCTCTCGCACATTGCTGATGGTATTGGCTGGTTGTTGAGCAATGAGCGTTGTTATCGGAACCTCCAGACCAGAGACTCCCAAGATAAAAACCCACTCCCACACATTTGAAAGTTGGTTGATCACTTACTGAGTTCTACCAATTTCATGAGTTTTGTTTTTTCCTAAACGGTGCTATGTTTGAAATAAAAATTTAATTAATATATTTTGTTTTATTAATTTAGTTTGCCAATATTTCATATGCAAAAGAATCAGTTGTAAATAAATTTTAAGTCAAGCCGATGGCCAAATTGCCAAACTTGTAATAAAAATTTGTCATGCCAAGGTTGCTATGATCCACGTTGTGTTGGTCATTTGTTGGGCTTGTTTGGCCAAATATTTGTCATGTCGAATGAGAACATACGAAAGGCTAATTTTAACAGCCTGCTATGTCCCAAAGTAAGTACAGTGTGATGCATTCCAACTTTGAGGTGTTGTTTTGCTTCGATGAATTCGGCTCAAATTTTATGTGCATAAACTGGACATAGGGTAAATGTGCCCATCGTTGTGGTATTAAGGTAAATTCATTTTAAAAACAATGTTCGTACCGTCTAATGAAGGGTTGCAAAACGTTAGTTGGTAGTTTTCTACCCAAATTTGCTTGGAAAAATATAAAAACTATCGTTTCTCTCTGTTTTCGATCATGAATCGCTTACCACAACATTAGGCACACTGTTCCTATTATGGAGGTAAAATTTAATTTTGGTTCCTATTGTTGCGGTATCCCATTGAAATCATATGGGATACCGCAACATTAGGAACACTACCGCAACAATAGGAACACAGCAGCAACAAATTTAAGGAAAATATTTTTTTTAATAGGTTTTTGGGCAAATCTTAAGCACACAAATGGTGCAATCTCATAATTTGAGCATAATACATCTATTAAAAATACCTTTTGATAACATTTCAGTCGAAAAAGTGCTCAATTGCCACTACCGCAACATTAGGTACTACCGCAACGAAGGGAACAATTACCCTAAATATGCTGACTTTTGCTTATATGAACTATGGGAACTTTTGTATTTTCGGATGTTTTGTTCTCTTTGTCATGGTTTTTTTTTTGAAAATTGTTAAACTCAAAGTTGTCCTCAAACCCTTCCCAACCAAGCTGAAGTATATAAGCAAGTTTCAGGCAATTTGGCCGAAAAAAAACCCATGACGAAGAGAACAAAGCTCCCAATAACACCCAAAGTCACAAGTCACTCTGCATAGGGCAGTAGTAATGAAAACGTGCAAATTTCATCAAACAAAAACAAAGGCTTTCCTTTACGCTACTGCACGGAAAAAAATCCATTCCCAAGATCATGAATATGACTCATAGTTTCCCGATATTTTTATGATTTTATGTTATAAATATACACCATGATTAAATTTTATGATTTTATGAATGATTTCACCATAACGCTATGCACCCGTTATTGTTTTGGCTTTCGACGACCAAAAATGGGAAATGTAATCATGAAGCTATGATTAAATTAGCTGGGATCATGAGTAGCATTCATGAAGCCAAGAATAATTTTCATAAACCTGGATGCAGATCCTGATGCTTTACCACCACATTCATAAAATTATGGTTGGGTGAGGTAGAACCATGCATATAATTCATGGAATCAAAAAATACTTTTATGATTCCGTCGTCGTCGGACCTCAATGCTTCTCAGTCAAATTCATAAAATCATGGTTAATTTTGATGGTGCCATGCATAAAATTCATGGAATTAAGAATTACTTTTATGATTCCGTCGTCGTCGAACCTCAATGCTTCTCAGTCAAATTCATAAAATCATGGTTGATTTGGATGGTGCCATGCATAAAATTCATGGAATTAAGAATTACTTTTATGATTCCGTCGTCGTCGAGCCTCAATGCTTCTCAGTCAAATTCATAAAATCATGGTTAATTTTGATGGTGCCATGCATAAAATTCATGGAATTAAGAATTACTTTTATGATTCCGTCGTCGTCGGTCCCAAATGTTTTTAATTAGATTAATAAACGATGCAAGCTAAAACCATAAGAAAATAAAATACGTGATATCTGAGCTCATTTCTATGATTTTGGGACCTATCCATCATCCTTTTTTTTTCTACGAGCAAGCAGCACTTTTTAGTTGGCCTCCTGTTAGTGAAGATATGTCATGTTCAAATATAAAAGAGAACAACAATGATCGAACTCACCGGATAATCATATTTGGCTGGTTTACTATTTTTGTCTTTGGCTGCTACATACAACGGGCTAAGGATGCCCTCCAAACCATATCGATTGTTTACTAGTTAGTTCACATCACTTGCTGAGTCTCCGAAGTCGTCGAACGAAGGATAAACCGGAAAAATAGAGCGAATCACCGTAAATTAGCGCTCGCGATTCCTACTTTGCTTCACCCTCCGTACATAAACTCGGAACTAAGACGGATGGCACAACGAAAACGCGAACTGGGCACTGTTTACTTTTTGCGCTTTTACTTTTTAGTCAATCAACTCCCAACAAACTGCCGAATCTTACGGGCACACTGTTTTGATGTTCCATTTCCTGATATATGCACATTTATTACTCTAACCAAATAAAAACTTTGCAAAAATAGCAGGTTCAACTTTTTCCACATGTCTGTGCTGGACGACCGCGCGATTTATATAGTTGCATATGGCAGATAAGTGTAACGCTAGGAAGCGACCATGAATATAATTCATGAAAATGATTGTTTCTATTCATATTTCTGGTCAACTCATTCATGATATCATGAATCTTAATTATGATATTATGACTTGGCAGACATCATAAGAACATGATTTTTTATTCATGATGAGGGGAATGGATTTTTTTCCGTGTGGTAAATAAACAAACAAACAAACAGCAGCAGTGTTTTTCTTATCATGTACATATTGTAACATGAGTTATCACATTTTCCGCATGTTTTTTTTTAAATTTCTGCTGTGGATTTGTTAAAGGTTCTTTAACAAAAACATGATACGTTGCAGGCATAATATACGCATAATTAACTACTTTCTGTGAAAATTTCATTTAACCATTACACTAGTTTACAGCATTTTTGAACTCGGTAAGCTGATGATCATTTTTGGTGTAGAATCATGCCCTGAGTTTGAAAACGCGAAAGAAAAAAATTACAGTAGAGCGGAAATTTTTTCGACTTTCCATACAAGGTTGATGATTTGAAATCGATTTTTGTTCTATTTTTAAGAAAAGTCGCTCACTTCAAACATCTCATTCTCCGTAATCAATGCTCCGATTGAGCTGAAATTTTTACTGTAACTTGCCTACATATGATATGTCAAATAAACGTCGAGAAAGAATTTTTAAGTTGGTTTTTTCTTATTGAAAAAAAAAATACATTTCTTCAAAAAATTTTGGGAATTTTGCTAAAATTTAAGAAGATCGTCCCTAAAACTCGTTAAAATCTTAAATTTCATCAATCTGACGCAAAACCTGTATTCAAATGATCGAATGGTATTGTATTCAGCTTTTAATTTATGAAAAAAGATTTAACATTGGTTGAACAAAACGCAATATATTTGAATTTTAGTTAATTACACATTTTGAAAAGTTGCAAAACTCGATATTGAGCTAAAACTCAAAAACTGTTCTACTTAAAATTTTTTGAAGGTCGGTTTCGAAATCAGCACTAAATTGTGCTTCAAAAATTTTGGTCGTTGACAGAAGTTCACGACTTTCGTTTTATTTTGTAAACTTGTGTTATCATTGAAAAACACATGGTCCGGTCCGACTTGAAATTGGCACCGGCCATATCGTGTCTGTGTACTTTTATCTTAGTGTGCGATAAATGCGAGAGAGAGAGTGTGTATAATATGCAGAGATCGAGAACCAAACTGCAGCAATGCAAAGAACCGGCTCACCAGCTCACAGGCAGACCACCTTGGTGCGTATAAGCAGTAAGAGCAAAACATGCTGTTGTTAAGCGTATCCTGTGTAGGCTGACCAGATTTGTCCCGTTTAAATACGGGACACATTTCGGAAACTCAACAAAAAGAAAATCAATGTCCAAAAACAGAACTGCATGTTGTTAATAATGCTATTTCAGCTAGAAAGAACGAATAATTGAGCCAAAAACGTTAACTATGCACCAATGATGAGTGTTTGAAAATTTGGTTGTCCCGTTAAATACGGGACGGATGGTCAGCCTAATTCTGTGGATTTTAGAGTACAACAGTAGATTACGGACCTTTTGCGACGCGGTGCACTTTACAGACTTTACCTAATTAAGGACTGTATCGTTAATTATGAGTACACCTTAAAATTGCTGTATTTCAAAATGTTTTATTTATTTTGTAAATTAAATTCAATTACATTATTCATTGACCATCAGAAAAGCCCATGACATGATTGTATATTTAATTTTGCATGGATCTTGCCACCTCTCGCACTTTCTTCTTGGCGTGCTTCATAAGGTTTTGGACAACCGTTCCGACGATGGTTTGGCATACGTTGACCCAGTTTTTCTTGAATTTTGTGACGTCCTCTGCTCCTCTATCCTTTTTCCGTAGTTTCCCTTTCATCAAAGTTAACTATTTCTCAATGGGCCTTATTTACGGGCAATTGAGAGGATTCATTGCCTTTTCCACAAATTGAACATTGTTTACTTCATACCTGTCAAAGGTGTCACGCGCATAGTGGCAGAATGCCAAATCCGGCCAAAGTAATGTAGGACCTTTGTGCTTTCAGATGAGTGGCAGAATATGTTTCTGGAGACATTCCTTCCGGTATATTTCGACGTTCATACCTGGGACGGTGAAGAAAGGTGACGATTTCATACCACATTGACAAATTGCTTGCCAGACCAACACATTTTCCCATTTTTTTTTCGAAAAAATCGATTTCTCCTAATTCGTAACATCCGTGCCATGCTTAACAGTGAAAATCCGTGCCCCTGGAAATACCTTGTAGTCCAATTTGACATACGTTTCATCATCCATGAATATGCACATGCAATTTTTGCTCAAAACATCGTCGTACAGCTTCCAAGCCTGAGTTTTCACATAATCCGCCAGAATTTGACTGCGTTTTGGACATTTCTGTTTTGGGTAGGTCTTCGGGGAATTACGCTCCTTGGCGCGTTGAACCATACCAACAGTCGTTTCACACTTTTTTGCTTAATCTCTAATGGATATCTCCTATTTTCCTTCAACGATTTTGCAAGTTTTGCTGTCCAAATTTGACTTGGACGCACCTGTTTTTCGCTGCGTCCGGGTAAGTCTATGGTGCCGGCCAGAGTGGACGCGTCACGCGGCGCGGCGCGGTGCGATGCGGCATTTGACAGGTCGCACGTCGACGCGCGGCTGAACTCCGTTCATTAGAATACAGGTAAAACAATCACAACATGCCAGAGTGCGTGCGGAACGATGCGAAGCGGAAAGCGTTTAGCCGCGCGACGCACGACAAAACAGTGCATGCACTGTTTTTGATGCGGAAGTCACGCGGTTCGCGCGGAGAATTTTGTATTTTTGTGTGGATTTCGTCCGTTTTTACCAAATCATGGCTAATTTTACGAAAATGTTTTTCAAATGCATTCAAATGTGAATGTAAAAAATATTAACATGAATAATACCACATGTTTATTATCCGGTGACGTCTCGTAACCTCACTTTTCATCTATATTGCGAATCAAAATCAGTAATTCTTTCAAATTTATGACTTAAGACTTAACGGAAATAATCAAAATCTCTTTTACGTCATCCTACACCCATTACAAGCAGAGCTTTCACATTACCTACCTATGTTTCATGCACAAAAAGGGTTGGCATCCTCTCGTTTATTTTACTATCTCGAAGTATTCTACTAGGACTGTAAGCTTAAAAATAGTTTCAAAATAAAAATATATTAATTTTGAGTTAACAAACTTGTTGCATTGCCTTGCTGATTAAAAATAAACTAAGGTGTGCCATTTTTTTTACGTATACAACCCTGTGGCAGCTCTGACTACAAGCTCACTTGTTCATAAAATTTCAAAATTTGTACCTGTAGGACGGGTAGATTTGAGGTTAGGGAACCACCATTGTCCCAAATGTATGCCTCTTCTGAATCATCCGAAATAAATAAATAGCATTTGAAGGTGCATTTTGATAAATGGTTCATTTTTAATTTTAGGTTGAGCACAATAATCACATATCTCTTAAACATTTTTCATCAGATAACTCTTAAAAACTGTTGAAATGTTATGGCTTTTAAACCGATAGAGAGGACACAGCTCGCTTTGATTGTGTGCTACTTGTTGTCAAGACGAACCTATCACAAACTGTCTCTGCAATCCGAGTTGGGAATTATACATTGATGGTGTGAAGTGATCCAATACATATCCAAAAAATCTTATCAAAACTTCTCACCGTTTGTTGTAATTCGAAAGATAAAATAATTATGGTCAGTTTAATATAATAACTAATTAATAAAATAGTTATGGTCAGTATTCATGTGCAAAGGTGAGGGAAATTATTGAATTATTAAATATGAAAACTTTTCAGTTTGCTTTAGTGTGTTATGCATACCGAATCGTTTGATAGCATTTTGGACAACAAAAACCCTAACACATTCAATTTTTGCTAATTTTCTTAGCGATAATCATTTTTCCTTGCAGTGCCTAGTCACAATCGATTTTCGCTTCTCCTCCGTAAACCCTCGCATTGTTCCACTTGAGGAAAAACTTTAACTTTTAATGAAGGTTATCGTTTGTTTACAACGTTAGCAACACATAGACACAAAGCAGTTAACAAAATAAGGCATAGTATTTTTAATACAGAGCCTCAAAGGTGTACTCATAATTAACGATACAGTCCTTACATGACACCGATATGAGTTAGACCACGATGTGATATTGTATACTGTGAGTTAGACACTTTATGATATTTTTATTATTTATCATAATTGTCTTCGAATAAAACGATTGCACGAAATGCTTCGTATTCTTTCTAGTGATATTATGTGTTGACACATTTCGAACAAGGTCGAACAAGGCGAATTCTTGATTACATTTCTGTTGAAATTATATCCAAATTATATTTTTTTGTGGGTATTTGCCAAGAGCAGCGCGCGACATAATTGATCTGATGAGCTGAGAGACAGGAAAATTTATTAGAAACTCTTCCGAATTCTTAATCATCCAATAATTGTACAAAAACATGCCGTTATCTGAAATTCTTACTACGGTGGCTTCAATGATTACAAGAGCATTTCTATGAACTTTCAAAAAATTTGATAGAAATACCATTTAAAATTCCTACAAAGCAATAATTTCAAAAAGTCCTTCGCTAAATGGGAATTATTTCAAAAAGTTTAGTTAAAACCATTGATTGGAAAGAAAATCGCGTTAAGTACTGTTCCTTTGAATTCCACTAAGAATTTGCATCCTTTGACAGATACGTATTTCGACCTCAACTGTAAGGTCGTCTTCAGTGTCTTGTACTTGAGTCGAGTCAAGTACAAGACACTGAAGACGACCTTACAGTTGAGGTCGAAATACGTATCTGTAAAAGGATACAAATTCTTAGTGGAATTCAAAGGAACAGTACTTAACGCGATTTTCTTTTTATTTACAGATATTCCCCTAACAAGCCCAGGTTAATCATCACCATTGATTGGGTCAAATCTTATTCATAAATTTTGTTTATAAAAATTAAAATTGCACTACAAGGAACAAGTACATAGGCAATCTGTATAGAATCTCAAAAAAATATGCCTCTAATTTCTCCATGGGTTCAAGTCAGAAAATCATTTTCAAAGTTCATCAAAACACAAAATCAGTACTATAACGCTATAACTATAGAAAATAATCATAAAAAGATTAAAACCATGTGTGCATTGTCATATCCCAACTAACATTTTCAGCGCATCATAAACTAGGTGACAATAGTGAGCGAATGTAAAACTTGAACAAAAACGCTGCGAGCGCTACAGATGGGCAGTTGGTCAACTATTAAATTTTTAAATAAACCGTTGAATCCGTGTACGTGGGAATTATTAGTGTTGCGGCTGTTTGTTTGTGATAGGGTTCTGGAAAACATCTAGTCACGTAAGACAAAGTGCATTAATATTCACCTCATGCTTTATTGATCCACTGCTGTTCATTTGTGACGTCACACAAACCATCGGAATAGCAACTCCGTGCAAGATTTGAGTGGGTCCCCAAATGTGGAAACCCATCGCTAATCTCATGTCGCGTCCTTATTTTTCATTCCCGTTTAGATACCGCCGGTGTGAACATGGGTCCTGTGAATACCGGGCAACTCACTGGAGCAATCCGTTCCCAGCCATCTTAGCAAACTGCAGTAGAATCACTTGGCATAATACGGAACCTCACGGTGATGGCGACTTGCTCCGCCAACAGTCCACTCGTCAATGAGGCAGCATCACACTGACGACGACTCCGTCATGATGCTGGCTGTCACTGATGCTTGCTAGGGGAAATACACGCATGGGGAATGCTACTCAGCTTTGTTCATACTCCACAGGTCCCTATTCAGGGCCCGGAAATAGGGATAGGGACCCAGATAGGGACGCCCGTGGCGATGCTCTTAGCGAAGGACTTTCTGAAACTATTGCTTTGTGGGAATTTTAAATGGTATTTCTAATATTTTTTTCATAGAAATGCTCTTGTAATCATTGAAGCTTGACTTTCTCAATCATTTTCTAGCAAAGCGCTGGAAAAAAAATCTGTGAAAATTTCGAGATTTTTGGGAGATAATCTACACCATTGATTGATTATACGTCGTTTTCAAAATTTGTTCATCTCGGAGATTTCTCAAAGAAGTTTTGTTATGAATCATTCAGGACTTCCAAAGATTTTTCCGAAAGCAGAGTTATTCTTTATTTAAGCATTTTTTAAAGAGAATATTTGAGATGTAGGTACAGTAAAAATTATTCCAAACATTCTAAAGGAATTGAACCACTGCTTTTTAGGATTGTTTTTCCAGACAGTAGATAGTAGACAATTTGCAAATTTACGTAATTCTTTGATGATATTCGAACAGTATTTCTTGACAAATTGCGTCGTGAAATTTACTGCAGAAAATCATGGAATTTATTTCTGGCAGAATTTCGTGTAGAATTTCCTGCGGAATTCAAGATACAAGTTGCTTTTGCGAATCATTAGATCAGTGGTGCGCAACGCTTTTCGCATTTTTGCACAATCAATAAAAACTGAGAGATTACAAATTTATGCTCGATCCAATAAAGCTTGATGTTGTAGCTAACTATTTATGAAGAAAACCCTGAGTCATATGTGCAATATGTCAAGATTTGTCTTATTGAAGTTCGTCAAACTTAGACATTTTGAATTTAATTTCATTTTAGTATCCTGAAGTAAATACCGTGACCGCGCCTAATTCCAATCAGCTCTCAATTCCGTTCACAAGAATCAAAACGACGAGTATTAGCCGAAATTGTCGCAAATCTCTTGCAAATTGTTTTTAAAATTTTCAATTATTATGTTCACGCCAGAGTATAATTAAATTTTGAATGATTGTTTGTGTATTATTGTGAAAATACAATAAATGCCATTTATCATCCAATATGCCGCCATATTACATTTTTCCTTTTCGGGACCTGGGGATTGCACCAATTTATATATTAATTGTATTTTCACTGAAATACTAACAAAATCAATCAAACAAGTACCAAAACAAAACAGTAAAGGACATATTTTTATAAATTTAACATCAAAAAAATTTCTCGTCGACGACTCTTAATGCTGGAAATGAAAAAGGCACATGACCGGAATTAGGATACTAGGGTTGTACTTGCTCCTAATTCCAATCAACATATGGATGCGAAGGAATTATAAAAAAATGCTATACAATCGGAACATCCAACTCCAGCATCACTCAAGGCTCTATGACGATAGATGACCGGTACATATCTTTCATTGCTAACCCCAGCTAGCAAGCATAAATAGTTTAAATATTTATTCGCATAGGTTCAAAGATTGATTCATCATAGATGACGTCACACCCGACATAAACCTATCATTGACCTGTTTTTATTTTGGCCTCCAAACCCAACATAGCCGCAACGGTTATGCAATGTGGGCCCAACAGTGGTCCAACATTCGGTAAAAATTGACCCGACTTTGATGCGACATTCGATTTTTTTTTTCAGTCTGGCGGAATTTTGCAGTGTTTTTCGTGTTCAGTGCTCAACTAGCCATTTGAGTGACAATTCACTCAAATAAAAAGGAATTGCTTTTCAATTGGTGGGTGCTCTGAATGAAATCATGTAGTTTTAAATATAGTGAGAAGCAACAATGACGGAAAAAAGTTAATGAATGAATGAGATTAATGAAAATAGATAAAAATCTCTAAGAATCCAGAAAAAATCTAAAAAATGCAACAACATTGAAAAAAATTAATATTATAACTTTAAAATATTATAAAACAAACAAATTTTAATGTGTAAATAAAAGTATTCTATACAAAAAAAAATAAAACTATAACTATAACAAACAATAACAATATGATTATTTTGTCAAAATGATAATTACTTGGAGTGATCGGAATTAGGAACACAAGTGAACGGAGTTAGGAACATACTGATTGGAATTACGATCAACAACTTGATTTAATTGGCGGCCATTTTCAAAATAAGTGGAGTACCTGCAACCTTGATTATATTTTTCTAGCAATATAGAGACATTATGAAACAGCGTTGCACAATTACAGCCATTAAATGCAGAAGATGTGTTTTCTACAGCTGTTAGACTTAGTGCATCGCCTTAAGTGAACGGAATTAGGTACGGTCACGGTAAATAAATTAAATAGAAAATTCCGGATCATAATCAAAGTTCCCGACTTACCTGCATTTTTCCCGAATCTGCGGCCACCCTGTCGTCGTGAATTGGCGATAACAGCAAAATGTATCTCGGGACAGAATTCCACCTAAAGGTTTTCGAAGCATTCAAGTAAATAAAAATGAACTGCTTTTTCCGTAATAAATGTATAATAGATTACTGCATTTGCTCTACATACTATAATAAGACAATGTGAACATCAAGGGTAAAAACAACGATAGCTATTGATCACTTTCGTACTTTTTGCATTTGTGGAGCCGACAGTTTTACCTTTCCTGGTATATTACGGGCTAGCGTCTCATCCTTCACGGCCTTCAGTAGATCCTTCTCCCGACTCGTGCAGTGCTTGTCCTTTAGGAAAATCTGCAGAGCCATTTTGCTGGCCTTACCTCGCTTGCCGGTTCCCGGGGTCAGCTTGACCTTAAACTTGTAGTTCTGCAGCGACTGATACGGCGCAACCACCGGAATGGCAAACAACAGTTCGTCCTCTTCCATCGGTTGACCGGTCAACGAATCCAGCATATCCACATCAGCCGCCGCTGGAGTATCATCTCCAAGCTCTTCGAATTCTCCTGGCTTCTGGCGGGGCTGTGGTTTCTTCCCGGGGTACTTTTTCTGATCGCTACCTTGTGCTTCTTCATCCTTCTGATTTTGATTGTTTTTATTTCCCGCCGATTTCAAAATTTCCATCATCATTTGACGCTCTTCTTCGTCTTGGTCCTTGTACTTTTCCTTGATTTTGCGCATCTTAGCCTTTTGACCGCGCTTTAGTTGACCTTGTTTCTGAGAATCTTCTGCCTTCTTGTTTTTGGCAGCCGCTTCCTCGCGTGCCTTCTCCTTATCCTTCGCCTTTTGTTTGCTTTTTTGGACCTGCTTCTTGCGGGGCGGAGCCGGAGTTATGATGAACGGTTTGCTATCGCCAAGGAAGATGACGTTCTCCGGATCCGGCTCCGAGGTTAGCCGCTGCAGCACGGGATCGGCCTGAACGGACACCTTTCCGGTATCGTGCTCAACTTTGACATGTGTGTCCGGAAACTTTGGGCCGTCACTGTCGTCTGAGTCTGATTCTGATACAGCTGGCTGTTCAGCCGTATCAGCATCTTCATTCAATGAAAGTGATTTAACTTGTTCTTCCACTTCTTCGTGAGACTCCGACTTTTCAGGAACATCTTTCTCATCATGATCGGAGTCACCTTCCTCAAGTTGTATTTCCTGATCAGGTGCTTCGGATATTTCGGAACGGTCGTCTTTGCTCATGATCGACTCTTCATCGAAAGTACGAACTTTTCTTTCGCCTTTATGTCGCTCGACTGAGCTCTCCTCCAGTTTGAACATGAAGCTCAAGCCCAATACTAAATGGCAAGGAGGCAAAAAGTTCTTCTTTCCTCGAATCATGAAGCTTCCGGTGGTCAAATACTCTCCAGTAGGGGCGGTTTTACTAACCTGTTCACTCTTAACCCAGTAAGCGCTGGTAACGACCTTAGCATCCCACGCAACGCTGTACGAGATAGCCATTGTTCCGGCTTCGAGCAGCGTCTTTGGGGGAATGTCGTCTCCTGAAGGATTTTTGATGATAACACTTGAAGCGCCTTGAATCTCCGCATGAACGTAAATATCAGTTGGTCGCATGTAACGTTTCACAATCAACTCGTTTTGCTGCTGGTCTCGACCACCAATGACCAAGTAGTTCTCCGAACTGATGAACCAGTAGAATTTTTCAAACCAGTAAACCTTCCGAGCCTTTGAAATTGTAGTCTGTGTTCGGACGTCTTTCAATGTTTGCATGGTTTTCTTTTCGGCATTTTTTAAGGCTTTGGAAGAGGACTCGATTGTCTTTTGTTCCTTCCGGGCTGCGAAACGACGTTGATCGTAATAACGACGGGCATTGGCAAATGCCGTCATAGCTAGGTCAACGTCAACTACCATTGGTTCTAGCTTTCCTTCTCCATCCTCGTGTTCGTCTTCTTCGTCATCTTCAAACTCTTCATCCAATGCTCCGTAAGGATCTTTCAACATCAAAGAAATGTGGTTGATCTCCAGCTTGAGCTGCTTGATGCAGGATGCCACAGGATCGTTATTGGCTTGTGCCGCTTTAACCAGATCCTGGATGTCCGACCAGGACATTTGGGACGCCAGTGCACTTTGAACCGCCAAAATGGCACTGTCCACCAGGTTTTGATTCCTTGTGATGAGTTCAGCCTTTTTGCGATCCTCCAACTGAGCTTTCGTTAGATCTTCCAATCTCTTGGCATGATCCGTTCGGACGTTGGATAGCTTTTTGAGAGCTTCTCTTTCCTGCGCAAAGGCCTAAAATTGAACATTACAAAAAGAGAATGCGTTACAAGGGAAAAATGAAAGTTTTATATAGTGTTTTGAAATCACCTAATTTGCCAAGAAGGTGATACAAGAATCGCAACAACTAGGTATATCAAAATTTCCTAAATATTTCAACTAGTGATTGATGAAAAATCTACAATGTCATATAGAGTACGAGCGCCGATTTTACCCAGTTTAAGGAAAACTACACAGAGCCCAATTTGGAAGCACCCTCGTAATCCTTTTTGTTTGCATTTTAAAATCAAATTCCATAGTTTCCACAGCGGTAATCAAAATATAACATTAGAGGTTAAGATGAACTAGTTAGAAATTAATGCATGCCGATATAAATAACAGCAGACTATACATCGCACGATGACCAGAATAGACAAGATGCCAAAACTGATTCTTTTATCTGAGATGAATGCCCTCTAGGGTAAAATCTCAAAAAAAAAAATTCTTTTATCACAGATATACAGACGTAACACTTTTGAGGACAAACGTTTTGAAATCCCGCTTCAACAGTGCATCAAAACTTCAGACACGCAAATCTCAAGAAACAAGCTATTTTTCTGTTTCATTTTATTTCCGCATTTCATAATTCTGTTCTTGCTTTTAATAAGCTTAAAATAAGAAGCTCAGGTGCGCTGATTTTGTTTACTATTTTGTGCGCTCGAATTCGTGAGTATGTGCCAAAGTCGGCCATTATGAGATTCTAACAAGTCTGTTCTTAAATAAAAAAAAATACATGGCTAACTGTCCACCCGTGGCGCACGCATAGTATTTGTTCGAGTTTGAGGTTTGCCCGCACGGAACAATGACAATTGTGTTCAAACATACCTTCAAATCTATTTTCTGTCCCTCCAAGGTGGAATAAAACTCATCCACAGAGGCGGTAAAACTATCGAATTCTTTCACCGGATCCTCCTTGTATTGGTTGTATAGGAACGGATGGTATTCCAGGTTTGTGTAATAAAACTCTTCCTGCTTTTTATCTTTGGCAGGTTTCAACTCCTTCTTCTGGATGATAAAACCCCTGGATGGTTCCTTCATGGCCTTCCGCAACATGGTTTCTGCATCGTTGATAGCACACATCAGTGCGGTCATATCCTCCTCGACGTTAAAGATCTTGGAGAACTCCTTAGCAATTGCCTTTTGCTTTTTCTTAGCTTTCTTTGGCATGTCTGCCGTCGCCTCAGCCGGAAGTTCGCCGCCAATGCGACATCCGTACAGACCATATTTGTGCAGTACATGGTCGATCACCGACGCACCATATTCCAATATCGGATTCAAAGCCGTTCTCAGCGTATCCCCGGGATGTGCTTTTCCGATGGCCTCTTTGACTTTCTCCATAGCCGGTGGACCTTTATCTTCCTTGGCTCGATCCGTTGGGTATTTTTCCCGCACAGCAAATCGAACTTCCTCTCCCTCGACATGCGGGCGCAAAATGTTCAAAATCTTCAAATCGCAATCCGTGAGCAGAATGTTACCCCGGTCATAGAGTTCCAGAATCACGTGATAAGCCGCTTCACCTGTTCCGAACTGGAAGTCAACGATACGATCGACACCCAGCTGTTTCATGCACTCCAAACGTTTGTTCTTCAAATGTTTTCGCAGTTTCATCGTAAAACCGGACGGAGCGACGTTTTTAGGCCATTCGAAGGCGGTAGTGTGGAATCGATTTCCCGACTCCAACAGTAGAACCACTTTCTCTTCGTTCCGGACTAGCCGAATCAGATACGTTTTGTTGTCGATGTCGTAGATTTGGTTCACCCGCATTCCGACGAGCCTGGATGGATAAGGATTAACATAAACAGTTGATAAATGCATTGCAATTTTAAAACAATCAGAAAATCTTACTTCTGGAGCTCCGTCACCGAGCAGACCACATCGTAGGTGTTGAATCTGGTTTTCGTCATGCTGCTTCACAGAGCTGAAAAGTGGCGAAAATGGAAACAATCTCGTGAAACTCCAATTTCCATCGGTGGAATATTTCAAACTGATAGAATCCCCGGTGTTTTTATGGTACTTACTTGACTATTTACGATAAAATAATGGATTTAATTTCATTTGCGATTTCACCAAATCGCGAAAAGATCCTTCCACTGCGGGTGACACGCACGCTTTATTTTGAAAACGAGGGGCTCGTGGAAGTGACTTATGGATTTTAGTGTAATCGCTGTAATCGCTGACCTGACAGTCAAGTCAATTTAGTGATGACTTTCCATCAGGGCCTAACTGGCGGGAAGCCAAATTTGAGTATATGGCATAGTACCTAAATTTGAGTACCTGCATCGAACTACTAAAGAAGGTAAATTTTACTTAAAAATGGGTTTTTGAAAAACTTAAAAATACGTTTATTAAACAAACGGGGAACTTTTTGTTGGGTAATTTTTACTCAAATTTATGTTTCCGTTCAACTACTCAAATGTTGAGTAAAATTCCCTTAGGGTGTGAACCATTTCGCTTGTTCGTTTAACTTTTAGTTAAAATTTGACACTTGGATAGTTATTTGCCATCGAAAAGTTAAAAAATAACCACGACGGTGGCCCATTTGAAATTTGACAGAGGAGTAGTTATTTGAAACAAAATACAGTACGCAGCCAAATCATTGCGAACAAAAAATAACTATCGAACTGTCAAGACTAACCCCAAGGGGTTGGTCATTCGGCACATTGTGCCCGGCACACATGCCGGCACATCTCGGCACACATGCCGGCACAATCCGGCACACATGGGCACAACATAGAAATCCAACCTTGCGGTATGGAATCAAACTGTCATTATACTTACGATTGCAAAAAATCCCTTCATACAGATTCTAGACAAGTGTTCTGGGTGGAATTTTGTCGGTAAACACCGACTAGACCAATGACATTCGCCAAAAATAGACAGGATTATAATTAGCGTAAAACATTCTAAGAAAATATTCCACTGGGCACTTTCGGCACACCTCCGGCACGTTCGGCACACTTCGGCACACACTGAAAAATAACCGGCACAGTTTAGGCACATATTGGCACACGCTCAAAAATCACGGCACAAATGAAGTGTGCTGAATGACCAACCCCTTGACTAACCCTGCTCGCGAGTAGAGTTATTTTCAAAATAACTATCGAAGTGTCAAATTTTAACTAAAAGTTAAACGAACAAGCGAAATGGTTCACACCCTTAGTGATCAGTTCGAAATTTACCTATTTCTTCAGTTCACTGTGTTAACTCAATTTTGAGTTTAAAAATACATACCTATTTTTGGGGTTTTTCTTTTTCTCCGTGACCTATCTCGCGCAATAAAACATCAGGCAATTTAACAATTATCACCCTCTTCTCTCAAGCAGCAGCAGAAGATAGTAATTTTTTGTTTAATATTTTCATACGGAAATGTTTCCGTGAAAACAAACCAATCCTTCTCAGGAGCCAACTAGGTGCTGCGGATAGAAACGGTTTTATTTCTCAAGCTAGCCAACACACGCCTACACACTCCCGTCACACAGCTTGTAAACACGCACGAGCGTTCAATTTTCTTGCAAACACCTCTCTGAGCGCAGTTGTCAAACATGCCGTCGCGACGCTGTTCGGAAATGGTAAACATGATCAATCCACCATTATTCCAATTTTGTTGTCGTGTTCAAAGTTTATTATTTTCCATTCGCGATGGAAATTTGGAAGGATAGTTGTTACAAAATTAGCTAAAATGGGCTCTAAACAATGTTTATTCTTCTCCTCGCTTTCCGACGGATTGATAACGGCAAATGGAGATATCGAGACAACAGTTTTGATTATATCCGCAGCACCTAGATAACAATACTCTTCAATCAAGCACACAGGTACAACAAGGTTTAACATAACCTCTATCTTCAATGTTTGGCTCCCAATGTTTGGCTTCCGCTGAGAGAGCATATTGAGTCAGTCCGCGACACTCAGGGAGCCAATAAAAGAAGGTTGATCAGGCTGGTATTTTAGGTACAAGTACCCTATTACAAAAAAAAATTGTTTACTTTGACACATTTCTGGACCCCTCGTGATGTTGTCAAACGCGTCAATGACAAATCAAGAGAAAGATATGAAAAACTCCAAAACTGTTTTTGAAATCAACCTTGCAAAATTCTAACAAAATACGCGTAATAGTAAGTTTATTAGTTTTCTACAGTCTTAGTTGTTTTACTGTCATCATTTTACGGATTTGGGTAAAAATAAGTTTGAATCTGTTTAAATCTATTTCATTAAAAATAGTTCACGTTTTCTCAAAATGTATCTGTATAGCCGTTTTTGCAATGTGGCGCTTGATTTTTTATTTACTAATTTTACGCAAGAACCACGGCCGTGCGAATCGCATCACCTTCTGTTTAGTCGATCTCATCCGTTATCGCAAGCTGTTAGGGGCTGTCCATAAACCACGTGGTCATGAGGGGGGGGGGGGGTTCGGCCAATGACCATTTTGTATGGACGAAAAAAAAAATTTGTATGGACTAATGACCACGGGGGGGGGGGGGGGGGGGGTTGAAAAGTCCCAAAAAAATGACCACGTGGTTTATGGACAGCCCCTTATCACTACGCGTAGTGTCTATTTCGTAGGACCACCATCCTTCAAAGTAAGTATGTACACCTATTTATTATCTAAATTATGTCCATTGTGCAAAATCATCGCGACTATCTGAAGTCGAACTGAAAGACACTTGTTTTATGCCTTATCACCGTACCTTATTCACAACTCGCTGGAAGTGTGTCGTTAGTAGCAAAGCTTACTGCGAACATTGATTGAGATTCTCCCCGTAGTGAAATCGGCAGTCAACGCAAATCGCATACTATGAGCCAAGGTCACCGCTCGGAGGAGGTGATTCGAGTGAATCTGTTGTTCTTTGCCAAATCACGCGAACTGGTAGGAACTTCTTCGTTGGTTAACTTTCCCTTGCCAACCAGTGAAGGTCGCCTGAGTGGTTCCGCGGTGCTTGGTACCATCTGTGAACGGTTCCCGGAGCTGGCCGCCATCCGCGATAGCGTCATCATTGCCCACAACGAGCAATACTGCGAGGATTTGACGGAACCGATTAACCTAGCGAACGGTGACGAAATTGCGGTGATTCCGCCGATCGCCGGAGGATAATTGCTTGCTGATTCTCGGAGATGAATTATCTCAAGTTGACGTTCGACAAGTTGGAGGTGGGAGAGATCAACGATCTGGTGGCACATGAGAGCTGTGGAGCGATATCATTGTTTGTCGGAACGACCAGAGATAATTTCGACGGTAAAACGGTGAGTATTATCGATCCTTTGGGTCTATTTATCTATCTATCGATCGATTGCCTATTTATTCATTTTGAATTCGAAAATACTGATATGTGATGGTTTTATTTTAGGTGGTTCTACTAGAATATGAAGCATACGAAGCCATGGCCTTGAAAACCATGAACCAGATTTGTGAGGAAATGCGCGCACGTTGGTCTGACATCAAGAATATTGGCATTCATCATCGCCTGGGAACGGTGCCTGTTAAAGAAGCATCGGTGGTTATAGCCGTTAGTTCACCGCATCGGAAGTCCAGTTTGGAAGCAGTCCATTTCGCCATCGATGAACTGAAGAAAAGTGTACCCGTGTGGAAGAAAGAGCAGTACGCCGAAGGGGAAGGCTGCTCCGAGTGGAAAGAGAACAGGGAGTGTACCTGGTCAAAATGTCATAAAGACAATCATATTTTATGATGAATACATTTTAAATGTAAAAGTATAGTCGGCAGGCTCCATATTGTGCACGTGAATAGTTTTAATGACAAATGACGCATAGAGAAAGGCGTTGAATATTAAGGGTAAGTATGAAAACGAATGCAAAGCAGGTGGTCGGCAAAAATGTGCAACATGTATACTAATAAATCTGAATGAATGTTTTTATATTCCACTGTTAAAAATCATTCGTTTTATTTATCCTATTAGACTTGATGGCAGCATGCATCATATGCATATTATGGATAGTGCTGAAGGGAACATCCATTTGAAAAATGAAAAAAATCTTCAGGGGAAATCAATTTTTGCACAGTTGACGTGCCCCTGCACGTAGCCCATAATGAGCTGTTGGGAAAAAGAACGCACGTTGAATGTTTGCTCCAAATAACAACTTTTTCTCAGATACACTCATTTGCTATTCTCTCAGCTCAGAAGCCTGCAATAAAAAAACAGTGTATAGGAAAGAGTTTTACTTTATAGTTTTATTTAAAAGTTTGTCGAACAAAGTAAGGTTCGAACACGTATAACAAAATCGTGGCAGAGCTATGAATGTGACTCTTCACGGAGTAATTTCCATTCATCATGTGGAGAGTCACCTTCACTGCTCTCTTACGGCATCAACATGCGTTTGCGACCCTTACTCTATTCGGAGGACTTCTAGATAAAACTGCAAGGTCCTCCACACACTGTTTTTTTTTTTTTGTTTGCAGGCTTCTGAGCTGAGGTAATAGTAAGTGAGTGTATCTGAGTACGAGTGTTTTCATCCTTGATTTTAACGTTACGACATGTTTAGAAAAAAATCGTTAAATTGAAAGATGATCAAGTAGTAGAATTTAAAAAAAAATATTTGTTTAAACCAAAATAAAGAGAAAAATCGTGGAGGGTCAGAACTCATACTGATAACATTATGATTATAGGATTTGTTGTACGAATCTATGGATTATTCATAATGAAGTAATAGGGCGATTTCTTAGTAAGATTCTAACAGTCTCTTCCAAAAGATTCTTGGTAAATTCGTAAAAACTATGGGCAAAAACAGAATGCGCAGAATTAAACAAAAACCTTCAAGATGGCCTTCTGGCGGAATATCCGAAAAAAAAAAATACTCGTCAAAGAATTTTGGAAACAATTTCTAGGGAAATCTCTGAAAACTTTTTGCGAATTCCAGGAAGATTTTTTTTTGTTGTTACTTTAAAAGTGTTACTGCAGGTTTCTAAGGCTGAAATCGTAAATTATAAACGTTCTAATTCATCAACGATTGCAATGTAAAATTTTCCTGATATCTGATGGCGTTTTCATACATGTCAGGAATTTCTCCAGGAATTCCTTAAAGATTTGTTTTTAAAAAGTGTTTTCCCTAAAATTTTAGTAGGGGCAGATCAATTGTTTGGAAGTTTTTCCATAAATAATGCTATTATTGCTCCAGATGCTTTCAAAGACTCATTGCCATCTCCCAAAGAATTTCAATTGGTAATTAAATAGAAACTTATTCTCTAAATTGTTCAGAATCATGTGTCGCCAGGAATTTATGCGAAGGCTTTACCCAAAACAGATTTTCCCGACAGTTCAACCCGGCTTAAAAAAACAAAATATCGTAAATTTAACGAAAAACATCATAAAACTTTATAAAAAACGGAAGAAAAAAAATTTTTTTTTATATGAATTCCGCTGGGCGTGCTTTGAGGAATTCCACCAGAAACTAATAGAGTTTCTGCAGTTAGTAGGGAAGTGGAATCATTTCGGCAGGGGTCCTTTTTGGGCACTTTTCTGCTATAACTCAGCCAATTCTGAACCAATTGACTCAATCTTTGGGACGCGATGAGATACGTATAGTATCTAGCCGTGTACAAAATTTCAAGTCAATTAGTTTGGAATAGACTAAGTTGTAGTGAATCCCTGTCCAAGAGTGATGGGTTTGACGATGGCTTATCAAGCGTCGTCATATAGTGAAAATGTGTTTGAATACTTTCAATTTTAGTCTTTTATAATTATAGATTAGCTAAATTAAATATAGTAACGAAAATTAGTGAAATAGTAAATGGAATAGTATTTGAAAGTTACTAGGTTTTGAATTAAAGCATTCCTTTACAAAATTAAACTAAAATAGAATCTGAATAATTATACCATTGCTTTATTGACTTAAATTTAAACGCTTTATTTGTCATGCCTCCAGCATACGCTTAATCGCTGTCGCATGATCTAACAACAGTTGATAACGCGCAGTGCTGGGGGGACCGACAGGGCTTATTACCAGTCTATACTAACCCTCTACCTACTAACAAGACTGGGAAGCTAACGATCACTCATTGCACTTTCGATAGTAGTAGTAGTAGTAGTAGTATTAGTAGTAGTAGTAAGTAGTAGTAGTAGTAGTAGTAATAGTAGAAGCATTTTATTAACAAGTAGATTCGTACTATTCTTTTTCATTTCTTCGAAATTATTTTTATGTCAACTATAAACTCAGGAGTGGATAGCATAACGACATTGATTGCAGCAGGGTCCAACCTTATTATGTAATGCAAGAGTACATGCGGGATGTCTCTGCATTACTCATATCTTCTAGTTAAGACAGGGCAGGGTGATAAGAAGAATCGCATTAGAGAATGAACACTTTAGAATCTAATTTTCAAATGTTGAATGCTATTCACTCAAGAAGTTCGCTGGTGCAGGTAGAAAACAAAAATTTTTGAATCTATCTATTTCTTAGCATAGTAACAAGAAACTATATTTACAACTGAATATAAATTATGCTCTCTATGATGCTCAACAATGCTATAAACAGAATACTAAAATTTGCGGGCCGCCATTTTGTGGAGTTGAGCGGCCCATTGTCTTCTTCTCATTTCAGGTTCATTTTGTACAACGCGTGGCTACATAGAGTGAACATTCCTGATGGTCTAAGGGGCATTTTGGAGCTAAATCCGGTGAGTCTGTTCCATTATATATCCGTTGTCATTATTTTAAATTCACCATGGATAGTTGCGGCTATTTTTACATGCATATTGTTATGCATATGTTGGTGCACACTTGTTGTTACCCATCTTTCGTGTATTTACTCAACTAGCACTGTAAAGTTCGTCACTTCGAGTGTCGGCCTAAATTCTCAGTATTAATTTTATTAAAACTACTATTGTTGTACAGTCCATATTTAATGTTGCCAGACATGTGTGCCTCAATCTCCTTGAGAACACTTGGCTGGTAATAAAATCACCAGAAAACCTTAATTGCATGCCCGACAAACCGGAAGTTGCCAGTTTTCATTGGGAAATCAAAAGATTTTCCGTGGGTTTGGCGTCCTAGCTTCTAGAACTGCATTGATGCATCGTTTAGCGGGGAGGGGGGGGGTGGCTGACACTCCATTTATTGAGTAAACGAAAAAGTGGGACAGGGGGGGGGGGAAGGAGTCAGAAAAACCCGAAACATTATGGCCGTAGTTTTTGAATGTTTTCATGAAGTGGCATCTTACCTCATGGCAGATGGCCTTTTTGCACCACTTCCGTTTTACGAACCAGTTTTTAAAAACGCTAAAAATAGATGAGAATGCAATAGTTTAGTAAATATTTTTGCTGAAGTATCGAGCAAATATTGTCTAGTTGGTGTTACCACTTTGAAAGCCTAACAAATGAAGCAATTTATCATTGAAAACGATAAAAGTTTGAAAAATGGCATCTTACCCCACTTTCCCCTAATCGTAAAATGCTCGCGTCAATAGTGGTCTCCATACTACGGTATGGCGCCGCTGCATGGTCGAATGCGCTATAGCGCTGAGCCAACTACCCCGTTCATAGTTATATGTCAGTCCTATATTACTGCACTATTGGAATAACATATGGATCTAATCTTAGGTTGATAATGGGAAGTGAGAGTTATATGCGATGCATGTGGCATGACTCTCAGATTGCCATCACGCTAAAACTGCTCAGCACTAAAATGTGTAAGACCTACTCATAAGCGCATAATTTCCAGACCACACAAAAATGTGTAGCAGTTACACATTCTCAAAAAACAGCTCGTACACTCTTCTAGATGCGAAATGTTGATTTTTTTTTTGTTTTCCAAGGTCACTAGTAATCCTACCTAGATTGGCGTACACAAATTTTTGTGATTTTAACAATTTTGCGGACACTGGAGCTGATTTTGTAAATGTGCAAGGGTTACACATTTTTGGTGTAGTCTGGAAATTATGCACTTTAGTGCTGAGCGGCGTTAGCGTGATTATACTGTTATATATCTTGCATTTTGCTTCTATCATGTGGGCTGGGTGCGCCAATGTATATGCAACTCCAATAATATCCTTCACATTTTGAAAAAAAGTTTCCTTAGGCTGGAGCGGGAATCGAACTCATAACACCTTAATGACCGACGCTGCTAGTCGCACGACCACGAAGCTCACTTGATGGGATTGCGAAATTCTGCCAAACATATTCCACTTTATCTGCCAATGTTGCTTTTCCACCCGGCCAAAGTTATATACACAGCTAATGTATCGATCGTGTTATGTGCCTATAACTCCGATATGCGCAAGTGTCATTGAGTTTTATTAGAAGGGTTAGAAGGCTTTTCAATCGGAACTGTTTTTGATATGATACGTATAACGATTCATTTGATGTGAACGTGTCAGACTACGGGTACAATGTATGTGTAGTGTCTGATAAAATGGGCTCGTAGAGTTATTTCAGTGTAGTTGTGAACCGAAACGTGAAGCGACTTGAGAGTACCCACAGGCCAGAGGTGGGCACATTTCCGTTAATCCGTTAACCGTTAATTAACGGCGTTAAATATTTTTTAACGATTTAACGTTTCAGTTAAAAGACAATTTACACAACGGACAACGGACAACACATATAACACCTAGTGGCCCAGTGGAGAATTTTCCGTTCGACGAAAAATTTTCCCCGACTGGAGCGGGAATCGAACCCTCACTCCGAGGCTTACGACTGTGTGAAAAATTAGCTTATCAGGTATCAGGTATCAGTAGGTCGGCTCTAGAGGCACGTTCTCCTCCATTCGGGATATTTGTGCCATCGCCATGAACACGAGCCTATTCATCATTTACCTGACGGAGAAGGGAAGGAAAAAGGATAGGACATGGGAAAGGACAGGTAAGGGAATAGGATCGTCATACTCGCAAAAGCGTACCACAATGGGTTCACATAGCGTCCTGAAAAGGACACTGTAATAACGCATTAGCGTACCACAATGGGTTCAAACAGCGCCCTGAGAAGGGCACTGTGATAACGCATAAAGCGTAAAGAGAGCCTATAGCTCTTTACCACAGCGGATCAAGAACAACAGAACGTCCTGAAGATTCAGGTTTCTGAAGTCAGTTTCACTTAATAAGTGTTTCCCGAGTACTCGGAAACGCAATTGCGCAAAAACTGGACAGTTACATATTAAATGATACGAAGTTCCATAATCGGATTCACAGCTATCACAGGCAAATGAATCAGCTTGCTGAATATTCGCCATGTGATAACTGAGTCGGCAGTGGCCAGTCAATGCTTTGACCAGCATGCTGCAATTCTGCTTTGACAGATTTGTTAGATACTTTGCCACCCCTAGAGATGGTTCAGTACAATACAATTTGGTTTGACGACATGACTCCAAACTATTCCAGTATTGTTTGTGCTGAGTGGCAGCCCAGGTGTCAATCTGAAGCTTCATCCAACACTTGGATACCGGAATAGCTGGCTCAGGGCCAATGAAGTCATGTGATGCTCCAGTGCGAGCTAACTCATCAGCCAATTCATTTCCAGCGATGGAAGAATGACCAGGTACCCATACAAGGTGAACAGCGTTTGCTGAATTCAGCTCCTCGATTTGAGTTCGACAAGCGATAACTATCTTCGACCTGGAGTTGGCCGAAGCAAGTGCTTTAATAGCAGCCTGCCCAGTCAACCAGTGATCGTATAAGATGTTGCATAAGATGTTAAAGTGGAGGCGCTATGCGTACATTTTACATGCGCCTAAATGGAGGCATGCACGCATATGGCCTCCACATTATCATCCTATGCAACATCTTATACGATTGCTGGTTGTCTGGGTGGCTATCTGAACAGAAGTATATTACTTTGCCCATTACGTGCTGCTGAAGGGCTGATCCCAAGTAACAATTTGAGTTTTATTAAACTCTACAAGGATGTAATAAACCAATCATCATAAAACTCTATTCAAGACAGCTTTATCTTCAAAACCTATGCCAAAACCTCTTGTAGATTAAAATATGTCTAGTTGGCCCATCCTGGAGAGTGTCTTGAAGTGTATATTTTCACGAGCATTGAATGCAAAATCGTCTCACAATGATTGCATTGAAAACCATTTGAAAACCAGATGCAAACTTCGAATAAAACAATACAGCATTTACGCCTGCCGTATTTGTGCTACTCAATCTAGATGAATGCTGTCCCAGCTAGAAAATACTTTATTCATTACCTTATGGAATTTATAGAGTTAATTTGGCTTTGGATAAATATGCCAACAAAAACAAACACAAAAAAATCAGGAAATTCATGTGTTGGGCTTTTACTTTTGAAGTGGTATATTTATCACATCGTACCTAATTTTAAAGTGCCGTTTGAGATTTACAGTGAAATGTTAGGGGAAAAATAGGAAATTCTATGTGCCCTGGCCGAAATAGTTGTTTTTCAGTTTTTTATTTATTCTCAAATAAAGGTAAGAGTTTGCCAAAACATGATTTTCATTTGGTGGTTGCTTCATTTGTTAATTAAAAGATAGTGCATGCATTTTGTTATCTGTTGAAAATTGTTCTATAAATAATTGAATATGAAAAAGAACTCTGAAAAGTTGACAATTTAGGCGAATGTGATGAAATCAATATGGCGAAGTCACAAACTATCATTTTTATTTTGCATAACCGTTTTGCTTTCATAAAATCATAATGAAGAGCGTTTTGTAATAATTTTGCATTTACGCATGCCACTTTGCTTTTATAAATGCCAATCGAAAACTGAACTGCATTTTTTCAACATATATGGTTGTAGGGTCCACTTCCGGAAGCAACTCTCGCAACGGCAAACTCCAGCTCTCCAGCTCAGAAGCTTTCTCCGCTCGTTCGGAATCACCAGACTTCCCACAGGTTCGCTGTCCGTCGTCCGCCGACGCTCCACTTTATCGCAACTGTCACTCTACACGCTCATTCGTAACTACCCAATTCGCACCATCTACACACTCAATGTAAACATAGAGAGTGCATGCCAGTACAAACCCTACACCCCCATCTTTCTTTAAAAAAATGATATGAACCTGACATCTAAACAATTTCTCTTTATGTAACACTAAAACTACTGAATCCTTTGATTTCAGCAAATTTAACCCATGCTCTGAAATGCAATACCAGCCTCAATACTTGAAAACAACAATCCACAATGCCTCCGCTGGACTTTGGCCTGCCCAGTTGCAACACTACATAAGCAATCTAACATCAAGGACCTTCCCCACCTGCTATTGGAACTTGCACATTGTGGAAAGCTCATTGATACATCCAGGAAGTATCGAATACCTTACGATCGAGACGGGAATCCAACTCAGCTTCTCTGGGTTAGAAATTGCATGCCCTATCCATTAGACCAGTGTTGCTCAAACTGCGGCCCGCGGCTTAGACGCTAAATCTCAATTTAGCCCGAGGTATGCTTCAGCACAAGCACCACTGCATTGAACTAACTGGAGATCCAGCATCTGTCAAACACGAAAACACATCCGCGAAACCAGAAACAATTATCCATAACCTTCCCCTCCTTAATTATCGAACCCCGTCACACAAATTATCAGAACAATCCACATAACAAGACTCTGTGTTCAGCAGCTACCATCAACCACCTTGCATCTTTGCATGCCGGCCCACATGCTCCCCAACATCAACGTGATGTGACGTGGCTCAACTATTTTCGAATAACATCCCCTTGGCTTTTCAAACCTTTTCCAATTCTAATTCCAACCTTTTATCAATGAACAACAGTCAATAGCTTTGTCAATAGTTTCACATAATGTTCACTTTTCCATGACAAGAAAATAATTTAGAGAAGCCACTCTATTCGTCAAAGTTCAATAGAATTCTATAAGCCGCACTGCACCAATGCGTCAAGCAAGTGAATATAAATAATGTATATGAGAGAAACTAGACAAAGTAAGACAAAATGCCTAAATTCATAAGGCAATGCCTGTTTTAACACTGCAAATGTTTTAATTCTTCAACCAGCTAACTTTTTCCATTGGTGCAGAGGTTTCCACGTCGATGTGAGTTCCCACACTTAACAAATCCAAACAAAAACATACTTTAAGGATTTCTTTATCTCTCAAAAATTTCAGTTTTGATGGCACAATACATCTTGGCCGTCCACGAACCAAACCTTGAAAGTAACTATTTTCTTTTCTTAGTCACGTTTTCTGTCTGTGCCTTATACTCATTTGGTTTGATAGGAGTCACGTGTGTCACTCTCTGAACTTATGCTTCATTCGAACTACACACTGCTTTTCATAATATTGCTGACCGCTTCGGTGAACGGTGTAAGATTTATTAATCATAGACGTCAACTCCTTTCAACACTAGATACTTTATTTTTCATCCAACTTCTTAAGTGCGAAATTCAATGACGCACAAAGTCCAACCAAATTTTATCATTCCAATCCCAACCATCCACGTACACGTAGCTAGCCAATCTTCAACAACCAAGTTTCAGCAACCCTTGGTATAATCAACAATCCATTCTTGAATCCAGCATCCGGTCAGTAAACAAAACATGTCTCGCTTTCCCTTCCACTCCTTACACAAACCATCAAACGTTACACGTTCGCTTGGTGTAATTGTGACAACTGTTGCATCAAATCCATCGAACTACGAAAACCCTGTTCTCCTCTTCCAAGTCAGAATCAATGGATCAATGAAGCAAACTTTTCTAGTGTTCGCCGCATGTAAACAAAGCCGCCAGCGTATATGGGCATTAACATTGTGACAGCAGTGGAGTTACGTCAAACACACAAGGCTACAGTGGCGCTTTCTGTTCGCTTCATAGCGGCCGTTTTAGTTATTTTAGCGATCCATTATATACATGTATTACCCATTACAAGTACTTTCAAACCTTGGAATACAATGATTCACGCCCGCACGTCTCTCGCAAGAACTATCAGGCGATAATACGATTTACTTCTAGTGCTCTCAAAGTCTCAAATGCAACTTGGAATCTCTAAGTCAGACCAATCTTCCTAGAGGCATCCTCAAACCATGGAAACACTACACTGCCTTCAAACACAACATGCAAGGCATCGCCTCTCCATCATCCAGCCAATTATCACACTGTTCCCAATCAATGGATCCACTAATATACCCTGGTTTTCTTCAAGATGTAATGGAAGCACTTCCCAATTCCCAAGCACTCTACCTGGAGGAAGGAGCTTCTAAAGTAAATTACTTTATTTCCATGCGCCCCAGCCATGGAAATGTTACCATGTTGTGGTTACAGGAACTGCCAAAACCACTACCAAATACTATTGTGTATTCAACGCACCCTTAAGTCATGACAACACAACACCTCGATGTCACCTGATTTCAGGAATTTACGGATCCTTTTTCCAGGCGCCCCAATCCATGGAATCACTACCTTGCTCCCAAGCACCCTTACTGGGACTTTTAAAGTTAATCATTCTCTTTGATCGGCAACCCGCAACGATCAAATGTATCTTTCGACCGGCAACCCGCCACGGCCTCGATTATAACCGGCACCCGCAACAGTTAAGTTCCTTTCGACCGGCACCCGCCACGGTCTCAATTGTCCTTTCAACCGGCACCCGCAACGGTTGAATTAGCTTCGACCGGCACCCGCCACGGTCTTTTTGTCCTTTTTAACTGGCACCCGCAACAGTTAAATTTGCTTCGACCGGCACCCGCCACGGTCTCATGTGTTCTTTTAACCGGCACCCGCCACGGTTAAAATTTTCTTCAACCGGCAACCCGCCACGGTTGAAAAAAAAATTGTTCAGATAAATACCGATTGTACCACGCGCATTCACACTTCTCCACTGAAACATCATACAAGCACGGTCTCCCAATGAGCTGTCCAAAAATTATCCATTCACACCTGCATTTACAAAACACTATGGCATCAATTACGTGCAAATAATTATACTTCCTCTTTTAACTTCACCTGCCGAATTGTTGCACCGTTTCTTCCATCATCACAACACCAACCAACCTGCCAGCAATCCATCTGAAAACAAACACGGTCAAGAGGCCAAAAAACATTCACCGTATACGAGGCCTTCCATCCCATCCTCGTCGTCAATTGTAGGGTCCACTTCCGGAAGCAACTCTCGCAACGGCAAACTCCAGCTCTCCAGCTCAGAAGCTTTCTCCGCTCGTTCGGAATCACCAGACTTCCCACAGGTTCGCTGTCCGTCGTCCGCCGACGCTCCACTTTATCGCAACTGTCACTCTACACGCTCATTCGTAACTACCCAATTCGCACCATCTACACACTCAATGTAAACATAGAGAGTGCATGCCAGTACAAACCCTACAATGGTGACTAAACAGCAACCAAAACAAATTTTGACAGCTGACGGCAATTTCAGTAATTCATCCAGGATTTACGTTCGGAGACTCAAGAAGCGATGTCGGTTTCGATTACCAGACTACATCCCTCAGGAAACAACATTTTGTGCATTACCCTTTCCAGTTCTACCTCAATTATATCGCTAATTTAGCGCCGTTTTCGTTGTTATTCGCAAACTATCCCGGTTTGGTTTTGTTTTATTTAATGTCGTTTTCGTTTTTGCGGTGGAGCTACACCGGTGTAGCACTTTTGCACCGAAAGTGTTCGTTTTTGATTTTCGTGCTGCACCGGTGTAGCACTTTTTCTGCACCGCTCAAGATAGTGCAGCACTCAAAAATTCGAGAGTGTAGCAGGTGCTGCACCGTATCCACCAATCAGCGTTTGCAAAGTTGTAAATATTTTGGTTTTTATTCACGCACACCAATGCAACTGCACCGAAAGTGTTCGTTTTTGTAGAGAAAAGTGTAGCACGAAGCGGTGTAGCACCGCCACAAAAACGAAAACGACATAAGGTGGCTAACGAGTGCACACATTCGTTGCTATTCGTTATATGGTGATGATTTTGCATACACCGTAATCCGGAGGACTTCCAGGGGACCAAGAACCTGCATTGAAAGGAACCGTGCTTAGTGATGGCACTAAGTTGATGGGCAAGAATAAGTTGAATTGGTAACCCCAAGCTGGACTACGATCGGGAGTCGTTATCAAGGAAGACAACTGAATTCCGTTCATAACACAGCGGCTCGTGGTTATACTGAAAATTGTGCATATTTCTTGCTTCTTTATAGTAATGTATCCGTAATTGTGTCTTCATTAGCAGCGTATCATTACAATATCAGTAGTGAATAGTCGTGAGTACTGCATAGAAAACGATATGCAAAATAACATTGTTTTCATTTTTTTAATGTGAAACTGACTGGCTTAGTAACGGCTTTTGTGATGACCAAAGACATTTATGGAATATTTTTTCTAAGCATTTATAAACCAAAAGTGTGTAGCTTTAACGAGCTGGTTTTATAGCGACATAGAAGGCAATGTGAAAATAATATTTAAAACTGTTCGATATTTGGCTTTATTTATCTACTGGACAAGGTTTAAGAATTGTCATGGAATAGTTCAAACGAGCACAACTGTTTTGCATTGATAAATGTGTTCTGCGAACAAATCGGCACATCCATTGCAATTATAAAACCTTTATAAATTGCAGCGAAAGCTGAACGGCTGTTGAAATGTTACTTGGGATTGCACTCCGCACATAAAAGCAAATATTTCGGCCTGAAAAACGGTGCAGTGTCTGCCAAGTGAATAAGACTGATACAGCCTTAGCTCACGAGAATAAACACCAGCACCTGCTCGACCTTCGAGAAGGGAGCCATCAGTGTAACATACGATGCCGTCTGAAATACTTCTCTCCAGATATCCAGATG
The DNA here is from genome assembly GCF_035046485.1 of Aedes albopictus. Lineage (NCBI taxonomy): Eukaryota > Metazoa > Arthropoda > Insecta > Diptera > Culicidae > Aedes > Aedes albopictus. The sequence goes on along the minus strand of NC_085136.1, from coordinate 208,862,206 downwards.
TCCACTCTTCCCGGGAAGGGAATTTCGTGGAAAATGTCCTATATGGAAAATTACAAGCAATTGTAAGATCACTTGGAGCAAGGACAACTTTGTCCCAATTCACCAAAAGTGGAAACAACGAGGTGTGTGTTGAACTGCGGTTCACAGGAGTTTCCTCTAGTAAACCGAGTACCCATAGACGGTAAGTGCAAGAACGTGCTTCTTGTTTGAGATGAATGTTTAGTGGGGCAACGCCAAAGAGCACTTCGCGCGCTGCCGTAGGAGTTGAAGAGAACGCTCCAGACATCGCCATTAAGCACATCCTTTGGAGATGGCCTAATTTTGATTGGACCGTTCTCACTTCGCCCTTTTGCCACCACACCAGACATCCATAAGCCAATATTGGACGAACAACAGTTGTGTAAATCCATTTGATATACTTGGGTTTAAGACCCCAAGTTGTACCAAAGGTTCGCCGGCATTGCCCGAAGGCCATACAAGCTTTCTTGATTCTGAACTCAACATGAGGCGTCCAGGAAAGCTTGGAATCAAGAATGACTCCAACGTACTTTACCTGTTCAGTCACATTGATTTCAGAATCAAAGAGACGTAAAGGTCGAACACCATTACGGTTTCGCCTTTCCGTGAAAAGAACAATAGATGTTTTACTCGGATTTACCGAAAGGCCATATTGGCGACACCAGCCCTCAACTACCTGAAGAGCGTTTTGCATCAGATCGAAAAGGGTGCTGATGCACATACTGACTAACAATGTTAGGTAGTCGTCGGCAAAACCATAAGTAGGAAAACCGCTATTATTGAGTTGCCTCAATAGCGTATCTGCTACGAGATTCCATAAAAGTGGTGATAAGACTCCCCCTTGGGGGCATCCACAAACACTCAATTTCCTAATCGCCGCTTGACGCAAAGTCGAGAAGAGATGTCGGTTTTTGAGCATTTGGTGAATCCAATTGGAAATCATTGGAGATAATCCATGACCCCGTGCGGCTTCCAATATGGCATCGAAAGGCACGTTGTCAAAGGCACCCTCGATATCTAAGAAAACACCCAAGCAGGATTGCTTTTGAGCGAATGCCTTCTCGATATCGTAAACAACTTTGTGTAGAAGAGTCACAGTGGACTTTCCAGATTGGTAAGCATGTTGGTTCACATGAAGAGGCACATTGGCCAGATGAACATCACGGATGTGATGATCGACTATGCGTTCTAAGCATTTCAGAAGAAAAGAGGTCAAACTGATAGGTCTGAAGCTCTTTGCTTCTTCATACGACGCGCGACCCACTTTCGGAATAAACTTCACAGTAATATCCCGCCAGGATTTGGGAATATACCCTGTAGCAAAACTGCAAACAAGTAGTTCTTTCAAAACATGTTTGAAATGATTAAATCCCTTCTGAAGCAAAATAGGATAAACCCCATCTGCCCCAGGAGATTTGAAAGGAGCAAAGCTATTAAGTGCCCATTCAATCGATTCTAAAGTTATGATACTCCGAGCCGAAGCTAAAGAATCATAACTACAAGAAAAGACATCAGGTTCATCCGAAGATGTAATATCCACACATCCGGGGAAGTGTGTACTGAATAAACATTCCAAAACTTCCTCATCAGAGGAAGTGAAATCGCCATTTGGCAAACGAAGTTCGTTCACTTGAAAATCCTTAGATTTTGCAAGGATTTTGTTCAATCGACTGGCTTCACTCAGACTGGAAACATTTGTACAAAGGTTTTTCCAGCCGGATCGTCCAGCAGACCGAAGAGCTTTCTGGTAGGCCTTGCGAGCCGACCTGAAAGCCTCCAATCCAGCCGAACGTCGTCTGTTCCAACTCTTTCTACATTGTTTCCTGAGCTTCGCCAGATCGGAGTTCCACCAAGGGGTTCCTCTTGTGGTCTTCACAGACCGCAGAGGGCAGGCTTCTTCAAAAGCTTCCATGATGAAGGCCGTTGTAGTATCAACGGCATCATCTAAATCACTTGGAGTATCAATTGATGGTGAGTATCCATGAAATTTGGCTGCAACCAAATCGGTTAAGAGATCCCAGTTGGTTGACCGAGGATTCCTGAAACGCAAAGTTTGCGAAGTAACATTCACATGTTCAAACAAGATGTTAGCGATGGTCAGATAAAGATTCTTCATCTAACACATGCCAATTGGTCAGCTCATGACTAATTCTGCTAGAGCAAAGCGTTATGTCTAACACTTCCTCTCTACCAGATACCATGAAGGTTGGGCGGTTGCCAATGTTAAGTAATCCAAGATCTGTACTACTTAAGTATTCCATAAAATTGGAGCCTCTCAAATTGATGTCTGAGCTGCCCCAGATTATGTGGTGAGCATAAGCATCACTACCAACAATTAGCGGAAGGCCTTTTGAAGTGCAGTATGCAATGACTTGCTTGAGAGCATCCGTAGGGGATGGTTCATCATGCGGTAAATAAACCAAACAATAAACGTATTTCCTGTTGAGGTTTCCAACAGATACATCGATGCCAGAGGCCAGAGGTGGGCACATTTCCGTTAATCCATTAACCGTTAATTAACGGCGTTAAATATTTTTTAACGATTTAACGTTTCAGTTAAAAGACAATTTACACAACGGACAACGGACAACACATATAACACCTAGTGGCCCAGTGGAGAATTTTCCGTTCGACGAAAAATTTTCCCCGACTGGAGCGGAAATCGAACCCTCACTCCGAGGCTTACGACTGTGTGAAAAATTAGCTGAAGTTAAAATTCACGAATAAAAAGAAATTAAAAAAAAACCTAAACGACTGGCGCCGTTAACCGCTCGGCCACGAAGCCCAACTTTTTGAAAAACCGATTAACGTTAACGACGGTAAATCTGGCGCTCTTAAAATCAAGCGTTATTTTTGTTTTATAAAAGATCTTATTTCAGATTCTTTTGTTCGCAATTTTCATTAATAAACCTCAATGTACGCATGCAAAAGAACATGATTATCTTCATATCTGCACATTCAAAATAATAAATTTAATTTACGGAAAACATTTGACGATTTTTCCACCAAGTGAAATTTAACGTCAACAAATAACGTTAACGTTAAATTTCTATAAAATATTAACGATTTAACGTTAACGCGTTAAATTTTGATACTTTAAGGTTAACGGTTAGCGCCCATCTCTGCCACAGGCTGATGTGCCTTAGGGTGGTCAGCGCATACCACACGGTCTCGAAGGACGCGGTATGTATTCTAGCGGGCATGATGCCCATAGCACTAGTGGTGGCAGAGGATGAAGAGTGCTTCGAGCGACACGACATTAAGGTAGCAAGGGTAGATAGATAGACAGGCTCATACCGAGCGTGTCTAAATGAACGAGCAGGCCCCACTGCGAGGTAAACTTGCACTTGACACAATTTCTGTCAGGCCATGGGTGCTCTATCTATTCAGACTGCGAAGAGCATGAAGCATGTGCTCTTTGAATGTCCGCGCTCCGTGCAGCAAAGGTCGAGTATGCAGGAGATATGCGGTAGAGATATCACTCCGGAAAATATTGTTGAAAGGATGTGTACGGTAGCGGACAAGTGGGATTCCGTTACTTCCACGGTCTCCCGAATCGTGTTCAACAGAGAAAATGGCGGTTGAGTCCTCATCCTGAAGCGTGGGTCCAACGGGATAGTCTATAGTACAAGCCAGGACCCAATTTTCCGGGGGATAGAGAACAACTCAAGGCGATAGCTGGTGGAACGCTTACCTATAGAGAGTACTCATGTACGGTCCCCCCTTCTCGAGGTCATCCCTAACGGATTACCTCGAGAAGGAAAGGAAGGTAAGGAATGAGGTTTTAGTGGATCGACCCCCACATAACCCGAGGACCCACCTCTTGGGTATCTGATCAGTAGATTTCCTCATTCTATAAAAAAAAATCCGGTATACTGGCGGTGCTCAGAAATCGAAAGGTTCCGGGCATCTTGCTTAAGAGCTAGGAGAAGGATGCAAAGAGCTCGAACCTATGAGGATAGAATGGAGCGAAGTAATCCTGGGCACCTTGACAAATTCTGAAACTGGCTTTCTACAGAAAATTAATATAAAAAAACATAGATCTGCTATGAATATAACTTTCAGCGTTTTTTTTTTCTAAAAGTCCTTAAAATAACCTCAAAACATCTTTGAAGATACCATTTAAATCCAATAAGCCGTTTTAGAGTTATAATTTTTTAATGGAGAAAATTGTTCTTTTTTCAAACGCCCTTTTCAAAAGTTTTGTGAGGAAATAGTTATTTATGTAACGAGTTGCAAAAAGTTGATTTTTTCAGCACGAGTTGTAAATTTATCCAACGAGGCTTGCATAGTGCTGAAAAAAATCGAGTTTTACAACGAGTTGCATACAAAATTTTATGCAATTCAGTTTCATAATTTCAATTTTATTAAACTCGTTTGAGTATTAAAATGGCCAACATTTCCGCAATTGTTCATTATGCAACTGGAATGAGTTGCACAATGAAAAATAATTGCATAATGCTCTTATTGCAACTCATTTGAGTTGCATTATGAACCAGTTCGGAAAAGTTGGTCATAATGTCATAAATGAGTTATATAAATTAGAAATTATGATACTGAATTGCATAAAATGGTTTTGTGCTGATGCAAAAGTTAATGATTCACAAAATCCAACGCATGAACAAAATCGCATTAAAAAATATCGAGTCAAAAAAGGCACATTTTTGGTGTTTTGTGCTGGAAATGCTCTAATTAAATACTAAACAAAGAAATCGCGATCGACGTTAACTGAATGGCACCGTGTATAATGAATTCCAACTGTTCGTATGAAAGTATTTTACATTATTTATAAGGTATATATTAACCCTTATTGCCCGTTGTGAAGATTTATTGATTCCAATGCAAATAAATGATTAGGCTCATTTTCAGCGTAGGTGCATTATAAATGTTTGTTTACAGTGAAAAACTATCACCAAATGTGTACCTAACAATGCAACGGAAAATATTCACCAGGACGCGGTCTGGTTTTATATCTGTGGGCCCACGCAAGAAAAATCCACGCAACTAATTTTCGCGCAGGAGTCTAAACAGGTGGAATCTCCGCAATAAAAGATGTGGACAAATTTTTGGCATAGTTATACTTATAGCTTTTGACACATTGGGTGGATTTTCAAAATCAAAAGGTTTTTATCAAGGGGATTAGTTGTGCTATCATATGCATATATGGTGATTATGTTATGCTAGAACATTTTAGAGATATAGTTGCAAATGTAGTGTACACCACTTGTTATTTACTCGATTTCGGGTAATATTTCTATGCAAATGTGATATATTTTAGTGAAAATTGCCCAAAACTCCTTGTTTGGGTTATAGCTGTTAGATAGAAATGATCCAAAACGTCCAGATAAATGCTGCTATTAGTGCACTTTTATTGATATGTCATTACAAATGAGAACCGTATATTTCAGCTTCAGAATGGTTTAGATGATCTAGAACAGCTTTAAGTTATATGATATATTGTTGAACTCATCATCTATGTCCACTAAAACACACTACACCAAGTTTTGAACGTGCAGGATGCTTTGTTACGAGTATAGATCTGAAGGCCTTAACCACATAATACTGAAAGGTGACCTCAGATATCTCTGATGATCTGGAAACTTCGCGCCCATGGTTTGCACTATGTGTATAAATCAAATGGCCAAAATCTTATGTTTGTGCACTTCTGTTGGTACACCATTTCAAATCCAAACCATATTTCTCAACTTCAGAATAGTTTGAAAAATCCAGGATGCCTCTATGATGTGTATACAAGTACCATATGATTCAACTGATCTTCTATGACTACCAAAACGCACTATACTAAGTTTGAAATGCAACCGATGCGTTATTACCGGTGTTGATATAAAGGCCTTAACTCCAGAATGATTTGGATGGCCTAAGGTATCGCCATTGATGTGCAGTTAGTCTTTCATACTCTGATTTGCATGTATGGATCTAATGAAATCAGTTCTGACATGCATACATTAGTTTGATATACTATTACAGGTAAAGGCCTTACAATCACAACTTCAGATCTTTTTCAAGTTGCCTAGAACATCACCAGGTCATGATTACCATCATTTCATGTATTGATGTATTGAATGTAATTCTTCAAGTTCAAGTGATTTAAAAAGTAAACATAACTATTTGTATTCAGTAGACAGAGTGCAAAACTTCTGGACGTTTTGGATAACCTGGAGATCTATGTTACAGATGTAAAAGGACATAACTCATTTCTGTCTTACAGCTACAACCCAAACAAGGAGTTTTGAGCAATTTTCACTAAAATATATCTCATTTGCATAGAAATATTATCCGAAATCGAGCGAATAACAAGTGGTGTACACTACATTTGCAGCTATATCTCCAAAATGTTCTAGCATAACATAATCTCCATGTATGCATATGATAGCACAAATAATCCCCTTGATAACAACATTTTGGATTTGAAAATTCAGGAACTGGGTCAAAAGCTATAAGTATAACTATGCAAAAAAGTTGTCCACATCCTTTAAGGGTTAAGGGTTAAAAATGGGCACGGGTTGATAACGGTCTCCGGTGAATAAGGTCTTGGATTGCCGATCTTCGTGGCAAGATTGTTTCCTGTTCCAGTCGAAAAAAATTCATGACTTCCATGCTGTGGGCAGAATTGAGCTTGCCACACAATATACAAATTCATACAAAACGGTAGGCAAAGAAAGCTTTTCGAATAATAACTGTGGAAATGCAAAAAAAAAAAAATGCAAGAACGTAGAACCAGAAATAAGCATAAAATGATTATACTAATTAAACTTCAAATATTTTTTTTATATTGAATATAGAATTGTTATCCTATTTCCACATTCTATCGGTTCCTTAGCTTGGAACACTAGCACTCAAGCAAAACATTTCTCCTACAAAGGATATTCTCTATTTATGTTTGATTTCAGAGAGGCGTTATGGGTATTACACTAATACAGTTATTCAAACTACGCAAAATCATAACAAAGTGAAGATTATTCGTCCTATAAGGAAAAACACTTGCTCTCCGTCTCCACTCTCTGAATGGATAAGAATTTTCCGAGTTTATCCTGGGTAACATTTCCACACCAATACCAACATCGAAGCTTTTCCATTTGCGGAGTGGACTGCCTCAGCCAGACAAGGAACAAACAGTCCTCAGTTTGCCGTCGTCGTTGCCGTTGTCCGCATCATCATCCGCAGCCGTCGTCCTGAACTCGGTGTGTCGTTCGTCGTGTTTGTCTGTGACACGGACTGTTGGATGGGATTTTTCATTTTTTCTTATGATGGGTTGGTGAAGGAAAACGGACTTGAAGGTTGTTTGAATCTTGTAAGGACCTTGACCAGAAAATGTGATCTTTCGGAATGTCCGTTGATTTGAATTTGTGGCCTCGAGAAATGGGAGAAGAACATCTTTGAAAAACAGTTACTGTGCGATGGGTTCGGAATGATTTGAAAATATGCCGTTCCAGGAAGGTTTCGTTTCATCTCTCAAGGATTAGCAAGGGTCCAGTCGGTGTTTACTGAAGATTGATCATGGCCGATTACATCCACAAAAAGGTGAATGAATGCATCCAAATTCATAGCAGAAGTGATTGAAAAGGATAGAGTTTTACCAACAAGACGAAAAAGTATTTCAAGTGGGTGGTTCTTTTGAGTGAGCACAGTTCGGAGAAGACATCGCCCCCTTTTCCGTATAACCATGGAGGAAAAGTTGGCCTGTCTAACGTGAAGGGCCGTGTCCAATCGCATCCTTGTCGGAGCTAGAGTGAGAGCAGACTTTGTTCATTGTAGATAAAACAAGGAAAATCGAAATTAATTGGCGAAAAGTCGGTGCAAAAACAAAAAAAAGTTATGGTGCCCTAGAAAATGTCAAAATTTTCATACATAAAATATCGATCGCCAGCACAGTTTCAGTGGTGTTAAATCTTTGAATGCTACATAAATATAGGCGTAAAGTTGGCTTACATACACAGGAAACATTGGCACTCACACACGTCCATCGTGCACCGTGGTTTGGTGAGAGGAAATAATATTATTTTCAGTATATTTTTTTTAGTAGATGAATTTAAATGGGAGTGTGATGCCTTTTCATGCGCTACCGAACACTTCTCATTTTCATACAAAAATCTTACAGTGGATTTTAACATCGTAAAACTTGTGTTCTGTAATATATGTATGAACAACTCCTTTCTAAAAATAGAATGCAGGAAAAAGCTTGGTAGAGCGCTCGAGGGTCTCCAGTTAGTCTAGTGGTTGAGGTTATGGATCGCCAATCTGGAGACAGCGGGTTCTATTCCAGTTCCGGTCGGGAAAATTTTCTCGACTCCCTATTAGCGTGGGACACGAAAAGACATTTTACTCCTGTACACTTTTTGAGTTCCATTTTGGCTCCATATCAACTAAGCAAAATTTCAGCTCGATCGGAGAAACTATAATTTAGCGCCAGCCTTTTTTTTCATACGATTTACTATGAGGAAAATCACTTTTTCAAATAAAAATCACCACAGGTTGCCCCTTAACCCCTAAAAATATATCAATGAATGATTCCTGTTGGAAATATTTCGAGGAGCAAACCCTCTGAAGACCCCAAAGCAATCTAAGGCATGTGGAAAAAGTTATTGACTGAACATCGAATGACATGCCAACGCTGTTTAACATGTAACTATGTAAGGAATAACAATAAATAATAAAATCTCGTCATTTTATCGATCGGGTAAGGCTTAATAACTTTCTCCACGAATGTCGCATCGCTTTGTGGTCTTCGGAGGTCTGATTCCTCGTGAAGTTATTTACAGAAATCATTCAACGATTTATTTTTAGGGATCAATGGGTGACCTCAAGCGATTTTTCTTTGAAGAAGTAAATCTTCCCCATAGTAAATCGTATGAAAAACTAAGAATGGCGGGCGCTAAAATATAGTTTCTTTGTTCGATCTGAAATTTTGCACAGTTGATATGGGACCAAAATGAAACTCAAAAAGTATACAGGAGTTGGAGTTTTTCCATTTTTTTATTTTTCCATTCTTTATATTTTCCCATATAAACCGTGTACCAGGCTATTCCTTATGCCCATGTATCATTGTACTTGCCTTACAATATACAAATTTATTCAATGGCAGGCAAAGAAAACCTTTCAATTAATAACTGTGGAAGTGCTCAAAGAACACTAAGTTGAAGCGAGGCACGCCATGTCCCAGTGGGGATGTAGAACCCCAAAGAAGAAGAAGAGGAAGCGCTCGAGAAAAATTTCCGATTATTCCTTAAGGACAGACTTGTTAGAATCTCAAAATGGCCGCCACAATGACCGATTTTGGGACCTACTCACGATTTCGAGGGCACAAATCTCTTCATAAAGAAAACCAGCGCACCTGATCTTCTTATTTTAAGCTTAGGGGCTGTCCATAAACCACGTGGTCATTTTTTTGGGACTTTTCAACACCCCCCACCCCCCCGGGGGGTCATTTGTCCATACAAATTTTTTAATTTGTCTATACAAAATGGTCATTGGCCGAACCCCCCCTATGACCACGTGGTTTATGGACAGCCCCTTATTACAAGTGAGCAAGAACTGAATAATGAAATTCACTGTTGTTTGAAGTTTGCTTCTTGAGATTTGTGCGTCTGAAGTTCTGATGCAATGTTGAAGCGGGATTTCAAGACGTTTGTCCTTAAGCAATGTTGATAACTGATTTATTTTAACCTTTTTGAGCCGGCGAGGGGTCATATATGACCCCATCGTAGAAACGGTTGTATAAAACATTCAATAAAACAGAACAGTGTCTTCAGCAAAGTTGTTGCAAACTGAGTCCTCCATAACTTTTCAGGACGTTTTCCTTTGAACAATGCGACGCGATCGAAAGCCCAATCGCAACTGCCCCAAACACGCGTCATTTTTTTCACTTTTTTCTTCGAACAATGCAACACGACCGAGATCCGTATCGCAACTGCCCCAAACATGCGTCATTTTTCACTTTTTCCTTTGAACAATCAATAATGCGTTCACTACTTTTATAACTTATTTAGTGTTTTGAGAAGCTTAAACCTTCAGCTTTCCTTTAGTGTGCTCAATTTTTTAACTCGTGTTCTTAACATTGTGAAATAATAGCGCTGCATTTATGTAAACGACCGGCACCTGACCCAGTGCGCAAAAGTGGCATGATTTACAAAACGGCAAATAGCTTTTGAAAGGAGAAAAATTCATCTCTATTTTTTTTGATATGTTGTGTATAAATGTTTCAGCTTTCAATTGAAGCAAAAATTTAAAAATTAATTTTGGTATAAAAATCTAAGATAACGGCCAAAATCAATATGGCCGACCCATTTTTTATAACTGTAAATACACTGAAACCGACTTGCTGTGTAAATGTTCCTAAGACAGAAAATTGAAAACCATTCCTGCTATCGATGATAGCAATTTGATAATTGTTTTTGTTTTCAGTGCAATAAAAATGAAAAATCGTTGAATGTTGAGTTTTCCATTTTGATATCATAAATGCAATAATATAATGAAGTGTAGAATTAGCATAAGTTAAAATACACAAAAATAAAAACTAAAAAAATATATAATGGCACTAATAATATATCTCTAGAATTACTTTACATACATAGTTCGGTAAAAGATTCAAAAATATTCTAACACTAAATATTTACATTAATTTAAAATAAAGGCAAACCGAAAACAAAATTTGTAATAAATTAAGTAAAGATAAACTAATATCGAAATGTGATATCAATTTGTTGCTGAATACAAATCCTGTTTCCGATTTGCTGTAATTTTGTTGTTCGACTTTGCTCGGAAAACCAGATGATTTGTTTTTTTTATAGGGCTAGATACTGTACGTATCTCACAGTGTCTCAAAAATGATGTTGTTAGGCATAAAATTGGCTTACTTATAGCAGCAAGTGCCCAAAATAGGTACACTTGCCTAGGTGGCACAAGACCCTATACAGGGTGTTAGGTTCGTGAGTGCAAACTTTTTAAAGGGCGATAGAGGACCATAAATGGTGAAAAAAATTGTTCTACGCATATAGTCAAATCTCGACCGTTGCGTAGTCATTGAACTTTCCATGTTTTTGACTATTATTGCCTTATCTGACTAAAACTTTGAAATGGCCAAACTTATCGCAGTTTTTTTACCCTTGTTCGAAAGTTTATTGAATTTTCTATCAAATGGCATCTTTGAATCGATTGGTTTAGTTAAATCATTAAGTTTTCTAGAGCAAATAGCTCAAAAGTAGTGTGTTTTAATTTGTTGTTGTCAATTATCTTTGAAAAATGCGTAATAAATTTAAATTCTTTCCTGTGGCCCCTGTTCCACTCCACAATTAGTTCTTTGGCTCCAAACTTCTAGCTCCTATCGTTTTCTTACAATTTTAATTTGAATGTGCGGTACAGTACGCAAAAAAGATCTTACCTTGACAATTGCAAATTTATGAGCTGAATTGCAATGTTTAAATCGAAATTGCTAGAAAACGATAAGAGATAGAAGTTTGATGTCAAAGAACGAATTGTAGAGTAAAACAGGGGCCACCACTTTTCCTAAGAAATAATTTTAAATTATTACGCATTTTTCAAAGATAATTGACAAAAACAAATTAAAACAAACTACTTCTGAGCTATTTGCTCTAGAAAACTTAATGATTTAACTAAACCAATCGATTCAAAGATGCCATTTGATAGAAAATTCAATAATCTTTCGAATAAGGGTAAAAAAACTGCGATAAGTTTGACCATTTTCAAGTTATAGCCAGATAAAGCAATGATAGTCAAAAACATGGAAAGTTCAATGACTACGCAATGGTTGAGATTTGACCATATGCGTAGAATTTTTTTTTCACATTTATGGTCCTCTATCACCCTTTAAAAAGTTTGCACTCAGGTGCCTAACACCCTGTATATTGTGGTATTAAAGAGTCTGATATGTTATGGATATTTATATGAATATATTTGGCAATATGAATATATTCATTTGGACAGTGTTGCCATCTAACAATAATTATTGAAATGGACGTTAATCTCTTTTTTTTTGTCAAAGTAACGATTCGATACGGCGTAAATGATACGGACAAAACATAAGGTCAGAGGGTAACTTTGTGTTTCAGTATTGCACCAAAGATGTTGATGTATACATACATAATCTTGGCTAAAATTCGAATTTGATATTTTGTAACAAAATTGTATAATTAATCGAAGTTTTATATTATTTTAGCAGTGGTACCAAAGAAAGAGTTAATTTTGAAGAATCTTTTAGTTTACAAGGATAGGTAATCAAGATAACTGTATATCTCGACGGCTTTCTGAGTTTTCTTTAATTACACAAGTTAACAAAATAACACTAAAGTCGTGAACTTCTGTCAACGACCAAAATTTTTGAAGCATAATTGAGCGCTGATTTCGAAACCGTGCTTCAAAAAATTTTAAGTAGAACAGTTTTTGAGTTTAAGCTCAATATGGAGTTTTACAATGATTTTATTGCCCTTTTCCGGCTATACCAGTCGGCTAGTATGTCTGAAATAGACGTAAAAACTTGAAGTATTTTAGGCAAAGTACGTTTAATTGGCAAATTGAGAGATAAATTAGTGAAAAAATTACCACTTGTTTTGGTGGGATTCGGAGGTTTGGTGGGATTTGGAGTTTTACAACTTTTTAAAACATGAAATTTAATGAAATTCAAATATCTTGCGTTTTGTTCAACCAATTTTTATTCTTTTTCCAAAAATTAAAAGCTGAATACAATACCATTCAATCATCTGAATGCAGGTTTTTCGTCAGATTGATGAAACTAAAGATATTGGCGAGATTTGGGGACGATCTCCTTAAATTTTTACTAAATTTCCAAAAATATATGAAGAAATGTATTATTTTCGTCGTGTGTGTTAATCCGTCGTTAATCCGTCGTCGTCCCCTCCAACCACAAACCACAACGTAGGCAAGACGTCCTGGCCGCAACAAGCCTCTTTCATTGAAGTAGGGTAATGGAAGCCATCTTGAGCATAGTGCTCCCATTTTCATCCTATCGAAAATAAAGCTAATAAGGGAGCATCTATTAAGTACGTTACGCCAGAATTGGGAATTTTCGACCCCTCTCCCCCCTTCGTACGGGTTTTTTCCTATACTTAATACATTGATTGTCACACTTTTGCAAAATCAACCCCCACTTCCCCCCTATAAGCGTGACGTACCTTACGGATCACCCCTAAGCGTTTTTTGTTCTGGTTTTTATTTTTTATTTTTTTAGGAGATAGCATGCATGATAACAAAAAGAATCGTCTGTTATTGGAATAAGATATAAATAGGGGCATAAGCTGAAGAAGGGTACCTTACTACTACTAAGACGAATTTCGCACCAACTCGTCTTCGGGGTTGGCAGCACCCCCTCAGAATTTTATGAAATTTTGTAGGTTTCAAGACTTTACCTTTTCAAGCAATTGCGTATTTTGTTTTTTTTTAAAATTAGCCTAGACTAACATTTAAAAAGAGTCAAAGTTCTTTAACCGTTTTTTTTTTCACAAAAAATAACTCGAATATGATAAGATGTACAAAAAAGTGATGTATGTGTGACATTTAGAGAATTGTCCACGCTTTCATGAAAAAATATTTTAAAAATTCTAAATACATTTTTACACGCTAAAAAATATATTTTCAAAATTAAAAGTCAATTTACAGAAAATGCCCACTTTTTTATGTTTTGAAATTTTTTTCCAAGAAAGTCAATATTGTTGCCTAACTTTCCTCCATACATCACAAGATGGGCACTTTTAAGGAAAAAAAGTTTTTCTAACAAAAACTTTTACATGTTAGTTTTTTTAGCGTGTTGTGCATTAGCCGTTTTTTCACAAAAAATATAACTCTAATATGATAAGTTGTACAAAAAAGTGATGTATGGGGGACTTTTAGAGAATTGTCCAAGCTTTCAAGAAAACATATTTAAAAAATATAAAAAAATGTTTTACACGCTAAAAATATCTTTTCAAAATTAAAAGTCAATTTACAAAAAAAAGCCCACTTTTTTATGTTTTGATTTTTTTCCCAAGAAAGACAATATAGTTGCCTAACTTTCCTCCATACATCACAAGATGGGCACTTTTAAGAAAAAAAAGTTTTTCTAAAAAAAACTTTTTCATTTTATTTTTTTTTTTTGCGTGTTGTGCATTAACTCGTACAGTAATGTATCCAGAAATGACAATCCATTAAAACTTAATGGGCTCAACTACTTTTTTAATATCTTAACGTGCTTGACATTGAAAACATGCTTGATATTGGAAAGGGCTCAAGACAAATTTGCTTTTAGGGTTTTATATCAATGAAAACGCTTGTGTATTGATGAAATATGTACATATGTATATGTGTATTCAATTATTTTCTTTTCTACAATATATACATCCTTCTTTTATACATTCTATTGTAACGTTTTTTTGAATATTAGATCTTTAGTCTATCTGAAACAAAGTAAACTTTTTTGGATTATCTTTTGAATTCGAAAACTTCTTCGCTTCAATTTGATTTTCAGAAATTGGCACAAATGAATGAAATTTTTGTGTACCAGGTATTGTTTTTACGTGACTGTATGTGTATAGTTCTTCAAGTTCATCCGTCATTTTTGCATATTGTTCATTTGAAATAAAGCAGAAATTCAATTTTGTTATATGTATATCTGACTGTTTAACTGCCAAGTCATACAGTTCTCGAGGAGTTGTGTTTGTGTTTCCATAATCTCGAGCAAGACTTGCTCGTTTTTCCATTCGCTTGAGAGTACCTCCAACAGCGTCACATGGACCTTTGCCATGTGAAGTTGCGAAGAAGTGCCATTCTGCTTCCAATCCATAATTGGACCGAAAACTGCACAAACTGGCAAATTTTTTTTTGTTCTTATAATGAGCTGCTGCTCCATCTGACATGAAAGTAATTTTTGAGAAATCAATCGATTGTTTAATGAAATCCAGCAGTTTTGATATAAATAACTGAACTGCTGTTGTATCGTGTGTAAGTACTTCAGATATTATTATAAAGCTCAAGTTTTCCAACTTATTTTCTTTTCTGTAGTACACTTCAAAGGGGTGAATGGTAGCTTGAGAATTATTCCAATGGTAACCTTGAGCTGAATTTTGAATGATAAATGAATAATTTTCTGAAAAGTCACAAATTGTTAATACTTCACCCTGTTTAAGAGATTATCCCGCAAAAATGAGGATTGTTCTTTATAAATGAAATCATGAGTTATAAGCTTATCAACTTTTTCTACAAAATACGGAACAAACTCGTCTATAGTCTTAGTAATAGTTTCCAAATTGCATCGATCAGTGGTTAGCCATTGTTGAAATAAATCCGATTCTTTATTTTTTTTTATTCCTGTTCGGGTTTGTCACTGCGACCAGTTTTTAGATCTATTGTGACATTACCCGTATCCTTAGTGTAGTGCATGTCGCATTACTCAATTGCCATTGAGGGGCAATAAAGTATCGATTTTGATACAGTTTTTGTTTTGTTTTCTTAGAAAACAAAACAAGAGTACTGATATTGGCCATGCATCGGAAATCTAGCATCACCCTTGTTTTACTGCTAAATTCTCCCCAGTAGGAAGTTTAGGACCCGGGTTTTAACATTAGCAGCAATATCATTCCAATAATGGAACATGTGTTCAGTAATAAGGATTCTAGTATGTTCCTTGCGTACTGGCACTTTCCAGTCTTCGAAGAGTTAGTACATACATGGATCCCTAACCCAATTTGATTTCCTTTGCATTGAGTTTAGCCTCAGATGGTGAGGTTTTTAACTATATGCAAAGTAAAGTTGGTAAACTCAGTTTTATTCAAAAACTGGAAGTCACCAAAACACCAGTAGTAAGGACTAAATACTATAATTCCTTGAATTACCAGAACACATATTCCAAAATTGAAAAATAGGACGACACTAGATTTCGGTTTGGTAGATCTATCACCGTAACGCAACCCAAAAAGGCGATCTACCCACGCTACGGGCTCCGTTAAAGATCGAGCATCTTTTAAACCCCCTCAACCATTCATCCCTCAGCACGGGTCGCCTGACACCTTGGATTGGGGTTACCTGTTTGGTGGACTTTTACCCCCGGAACAGGTGGTCCGTAGTGCTATTCTAAGCCGGCAGCTACACGGGCATCCGATTCTTTATCATTCGCTTCTAACTGCTGAGAAGCTGAGAAACAGGTTCTATTCCAGTTTTTCTTGACGTTACATCCCAACTGGAATAGAACCTGTTTCTCAGCTTGTTTTGATATCTGAATGCTTAAAACAGCATTCTGTTTGCTGAAATTGTATTATTGTGTGCCTAGAACCAGTGAACTAACATCATTATTAGAAGCGAATGATTCTTTATCATTCGCTTCTAATAATGATGTTAGTTCACTGGTTCTAGGCACACAATAATACAATTTCAGCAAACAGAATGCTGTTTTAAGCATTCAGATATCAAAACAAGCTGAGAAACAGGTTCTATTCCAGTTGGGATGTAACGTCAAGAAAAAGAAGACACCCAATCAAACAAAGTTGTAATGCCCATTGAGTGTTATTAAATGGGTATAAGGATTCTTGATACATCCTGTACGAGTTAATGCGCAACACGCTAAAAAAAATAACATGAAAAAGTTTTTGTTAGAAAAACTTTTTTTCCTTAAAAGTGCCCATCTTGTGATGTATGGAGGAAAGTTAGGCAACAATATTGACTTTCTTGGAAAAAAATTTCAAAACATAAAAAAGTGGGCATTTTCTGTAAATTGACTTTTAATTTTAAAAATATATTTTTTAGCGTGTAAAAATGTATTTAGAATTTTTAAAATATTTTTTCATGAAAGCTTGGACAATTCTCTAAAAGTCCCCCATACAACACTTTTCTATAGGTCTTGTCATTTTTGAGTTACATCGATTTTAAAAAATTCTTTGAAAAAAAATTAGGCCCTCTTCAAATGTTACTCTTGAAAATTTTCGAAAATTTAAGTATGCAAAGTTGCTTATAAAAACCTAGTCTTTATGCCCACCAAGTTTCATTCGATTCTGAGAGGGTGTTGCCAACCACTGGTCGAGTTGGCGCGAAATTCGTCCTAAGCATCTACGATTGATCATCAAACTGCATCCATTAAATGGGGAAAATTCTCCTCCCAATGTTAGTGGTGTGGCTATGACCGTGGGAAGCATTTGTTTACAAAAGTACACAAGCCCTCATAAAAAAAGGCGGAATCCACTTGATGGACCACTCTGAGTGGATTATATTGTGCGATTGAGCTGCTGCGAGCAACCGTTCCGCAATCGAATCAAGGACCCGATAGCGATATGAGAGGCGGGTGGGGTTCTTGGGTGGTGAAACAAGGTCCTGGTCGGTCGGTCGGGAAAGTGTGAGCGAAAACAATGTCTTTCCTTGCTTGTGAGGTGTGCGTGTGTTGGTTCCTAGCAGGTTCATACGCACGGGCAACCCAAATTGTGACACGCACACTCTCGTCTTCACCGTCGTACCTTCTTTCGATGGTGGCTGCTGTATTGGCGAACGAGCGTGTTGTCCTCTGGGAAAATGGAAAAGTGTTCGCAAGCAGATGATTGAGGATTACTGTCCCGGAATGGATGTTTTTGTTCATACGGCAAGACGCTGGCGGCTGAGGAGAGACGTCTTTCGGTATCTTCTATTTGAGATTGTCACGGACAGTCGATTAGTTTGCTGCTAATGAAGGTGGGTGTTGGGATTTGCTCTATTATTGGTGGATTATAGGGATAGGGTTTAAAAGTGCAAGCACGAACGGGTATCTTATTGCATGGATACATTCTATTGGTGTCTAATCCTATGGTTTCTGTTTATGAATGAGGACCTCTTTTGTTTAGTAAGAACAACTTCTTTCAATTCATTAACGTTGCTTCCAGGAAACTTTATAAAAGAAAATTACAATTTTGTTCCAGCCTAATTGGGTAACGATTCATAGTATTACTATGAGCCTGGAAAATAGCAAAGAGGAGAAACGTCATAATTATTCACACTCCATAGTTCCAATCATGCAGGAGACCTGTCGAATGGACAAAGATTCGTCACTTTGGTATACTCGAGACACATTAGGTAATACCAAATAGATTGATAAGGAATAACAGCAATATCACCATTGGAAGTACAAGGTGCCCGGCCTTCAGAAGAGCCGTAGCAGCCAAATGACACAGTGCAGGTAACGCAGCTAATCCTAAACCACTATGACGCAGCTCAGCAACTGGTTTGTCAGACAGTTTTTGAGTGGAGGACGACTATCGCCATCATAGCGGACCCATACCCAGTACTCGCCGGCTACGGCAATTGCGTCGTGGATGGGCCCGGAAAAATGGAGGCGAAAGGGACGACGGGTCCAGGTCGTCCAGGAGTTTGTGTTTGCTACCTACGAGAGCTTCGTGGTTACCAAAGTAAACGGGGTCTTCTTATGTAGCTGTTATGCGCCTCCGCGGAGGCCGATCGAGCAGTTCACGCAGTTGCTGGACTGTATGACGACCATGCTAACAGGGCGAAGACCGGTGGTAATAGCGGGTGACTTCAATGCCTGGGCCGTGGAAAGAGGAAGCCGTTTAACGAACCAGTTGGGTCAGATCCTGCTAGAGGCACTGGCTATGCTAGATGTCGATCTGGCTAGTGTTGGTACCAAAACTATTTTTAGTCGGAACGGAGCAGAGTCGATTACCTTTTGTAGTCCTGGCCTAAGGGCCCATATAGCCGAGGCGGTAAACGCACGGGTATTCAGCATGACCATGCTGAGGGTGACGGGTTCGATTCCCGGTCGGTCCAGGATCTTTTCGTAAAAGAAATTTCCTTGACTTCCTTGGGCATAGAGTATCTTCGTGCCTGCCACACGATATACATATGCAAAATGGTCATTGGCAGAGGAAGCTCTCAGTTAATAACTGTGGAAGTGCTCATAGAACACTAAGCTGAGAAGCAGGCTTTGTCCCAGGAGGACGTTACGCCAAGAAGAGAGAGAGAGTCCTGGCCTAATAAGTAAGTCGGACTGGAGGGTAGACGATGGCTTCGCTGACAGCGATCACCTGGTGGTTCAGTACAGTATCGACTACAACAACAGCAGGCAGCGGGTAGAGGAAGAGAGGTGGAAGCCACCATACTTCAATGACGCCTACAGGATCGTGACGACCAAGACAAGAGATGTACACACTTAAAATTGATTCTTGAGCTCGGCAGAAAATATTGCTGATCTAAATCGGCAACATACGATTTTACCGGTATCTCGGCAATCGGCATAGGTTTACTGAGATTTACCAAACAAATTTGCCGAGATATCAGCAAAAGATCTGAATTTTTCAAAGACTGGCAGATTTTTTTGCTGAGAATGTCAGCAAACAAAGAAAATACTGAAAACAGTAAATCTTTTTACCGAGATCTCGGCAATGATGCAATGCATTGTCGAATTTCGCCAAAAGAGCTGTCAGTTTTGATTTCACCATTGGGGCAACCTTTTTCCAGAGCTGTGAAAGTGGAAGAACCGAATCTTTAATTTCCTCATCAATTTGTGATGAAAAACTGCTGTCTTCGGCAATCAATTAGAGGATACGGGAAACTGTAAGAATAAAAAATGTACGTAAGTTATAAGAATCTATACTTTTTTGCAGAACGAATGAAGTTGCTTCGGGGAAGCCCGTTCGCACCGTGCTTGACCTGATACCATTATTAGCCAATGGTTTGCGGATTCCGGTGTGAGATGGCAATGAAATGATAAATTTAACAATTTACGCTTTAGTCAAGTAATAAATATATTGGAAGCTTTTACTTTTCTTAAATTTTCCTTGAATCTGATAATTTTCATCCTTTTTCTTCTTCTTCTCTTCCCAAAGCAAGCAATCAAAACAAACCAAAAGTGCCGAGATTTAGTTATTCGGGTTACTGAGAATCTCGGCATAAAAGTGACAGCTGCCAATTTCGGGATTACCGAGATCCCGGCAAATTCATTTTTTGCTGAGATGATTGCCGAGCACTCGGGGGTGCCAATCTCGGCAATTCGTTTGCCGAGATTCGGTAAAAAAAAACTAAGTGTGTAATGGCTCCAACAGAGCAGTCTCCAGAGATTTTGGAGGGGATCTTCGAGGGGCCTTTCCGCGTAATAATCCGAATACTTGGTCTCCTTTTATAGAACAACCGGGGATTAGGATTCGCGACGAAAAGAGGGTAACCGATGAGAAACTTGCGGGGTTAGCAAAGTCCCTTAGTGTAGATAAGGCCTTAGGTCCGGACGGAGTCCGTAGCTATTTCAAAGGCTTCTGAGACGGTCAGGTCTGCTATGCAGAAATACCTGGACAAGGGAGTCTTCCCAGAGGTTTGAAAGCAGCAGAGCCTGGTATTATTGCCAAAGGCGGGGAAACCACCCGTAGACCCGTCAACATCAATATGCCTGATTGACACGGCGGGGAAGGTACTTGAAAAATCCTCAACATAATGATGAGGCACACAGAGGGTGTAAATGGTCTCTCGGGTAACCAGTGCGGCTTCCGGACTGAGCTAGACGCTAGCTTGTCGGTTACAAAGACAGCCGAGATTACGCCCCAGAGGGAAATTTGCTACTGTGCAGTAGGGACTCTGAATGTTAGGAGGGTTTTCAATAGCGCCAGTTGCCGATGTGCTCCTGCGATACCTGTACAAGATTCTTGGAAGTTACTTCCAGAATTGAGAACTAGTTTACGACACCACAGAGATGGGTCGAAAGTGCCTTCACATAACCTTAGGAGTCTCGCAGGGTTCTATCCTGGGTCCGGTGTTATGGAATGTCATGTACGACGAGATGTTGAAGTTAGAGTACCCAGTGGGAGTGGAGATTGTCAGATTTGCCGACGACATTACGCTCGAAGTCTACGGTGAAACGATCGAGGAGGTGAAGTTGACTACCGACCACTCGACCAAGGTTGTGGAGGCGTGGATGCGGCCCAGGAAACTGGAGCTGGCTCACCACACAACTGAGGTGACGGTTTTTAACAACCGGAAGTCGGAGCAGCAGGTGGAGATCAGTGTAGGTGAGTGCACTATCCTGTCAAAGCGCTCCATCAAACACTTGGGTGTGATGATCGACGATAACCCAAGTAACAATCAGCATGCCTTGAAGGTTTTTTCATGTTTTATCCTGGTTTTATACGAGCATGTCAAAAAGCTAGTTGTTCTAAATTAGCTTTATGTGGTAGTTTTTTACTTTGAACCTTTGGCGTTCCATAAAACTATCATATAACTTCTGCTATAAACATCTTCAGTTAAAGACTTGCAAGTAGACATGAATTGGTTTTATCACTTATTATATACCATTTCAATAAAACTTGCATTTGCGGTTGTTGTCGGAGAGATTTTTTTGTAAACAAATACACAAAACTGTGAGGCAATGCATAAAACCAACAAAAGATTTCGTGGCCGTAACATAAACCAAAAAAATGCTGTGATAAAACCGCTAGTTCTATCATGAGCTCAATTATGACTACCTCGGGAGGGTTAGCCCTATTGGAGGAATCATCAGGAACACAGAGTTTTATCAGAAAAATATGTCGCCTAGCCGGGATAATTTATGTAAATACAGAAAAATTATTACTCAATTTTATGATTTCACGTACAGCTTACGATCAAATTAAACCATACAACACGTTTCCGTCATTTTATTTTGTCAGAAAAATTACATAATGTCTTTTAAACACCTCTGCGTTGAAAAAACCTTTTCCACCCAATTCCACCGAGTAAATTAAATGCATTTAACTTCCAAATTATGCATAGTTTGTGTGGCGCACTTAGTTTTTGTCATTATCACAGTCACATTCACCACAAATTTTCCGTGGCATGTCTCCTGACACGTATTAAATAGGAAAACAAATCTGAATTGCATATCTGCATCTTTCCAATTGATGGCTGGATAAACCAGCAAGCATAATTTATTCTGACGATCGAACATTGAGAGTGAAAAATTATCAAAACAATTATTCGTCAAGTCAGAAGATGGTTTTATTTAGAAGATTGATAAAATTATGATACAACCCGAAATCCTAAGCCGGTTTGCATACGAAGTCCTGTAGACCCTTATAAGACTGGGCCAACTAGCCAGAACGTGGGCTTATTGAGGCATACAAGAACTCGAGAGCATTTTCAAGTCGGCATCAATGGTTTTATGTTTAGGATTTTTGAATCGCTAAAAAACTTTGATAAAATTAAAATTGTTACTTGGGCGTGATGGACTCTCCAAAGCGAGTCATCGATGTTCGTTGCTGCAGGCTACACAGGTAACCTTGAGGGTGTGATAAGCACTAGCCCCTCTCTGAAGCAATGCCTTCTTGGTGGTTCCGAAGAGACGAAGGGTTTGGCAACCATAGCAATGTTGTTTAGTGGGTCGATGGGAGAGTAGGCCTGGCTTTTACTTATATTGTAGAAGACGGCATTAGCCCTACACTACCCGGACCTTCTTGTTCGGGAGTCTGTTGAGCGGATTCACCCCCCCCCCCCTATGGGAAGAAAAGAGAAAGTGGTCCAAGAGTTCGAAGTCGGCTACGTAGGTCATACCGGTATCAGAAGGCCGGTTCCAGAGGCACGTTTTCCTCCATTTGGGTCATACAGGTGCCCTGCGGCCGCAATCGACCTTTACAGCGATTAAGTGGCCGCGGGGAGAACCTCCTGATAGCGTTGCTGTCGTGGCGTCGGTCTACTGAGTTGGATCCGAATCCGCGGTTAGAATTGGGTCCCCGGCAAGGTCGGGGCAGGTGGAGGCTCCATGTCGGCACGTCCTTCTATGTGCTGGTTGATAGGGGGCGTTCATAAACCACGTAGACTTTAAAGGGAAGGGGCGGGTCTGGCCAAAGTCTACGCTCCATACAAATTTCAAAAATTTTGTATGGACAAAAGTCTACGAGGGGGGAGGGGGGGTCTGAGATGGCCAAATTTTGGTCTACGTGGTTTATGAACAGCCCCTAGGGCCTTACTAGCGGAAAGGTCAAATCGCTGTGCACGCGGTATCAGTTCTTGATGCTAGCTGTGCAGTTGGAAGCAGGCGTGGTGTCGACCCTGCCTGCCTTCCGAGGACAAATGGAGTGATAAAGGACCACTTGGGAAACTGGCTAAGCGTCAGCATGTTATCTTGGTGGCCTCCCCAAAGCGAGTCATCGATGTTCGATGCTGCAGGGTACGCAGCCAACATTAAGGGTGCAATGTGCACTAGTTCTTTTCTGAAGCAATGCCTTCTCGGTGGTTCCGATGAAGAGACGAAGGGTTTGGCGGGCATGGGAGTGTTGTTTTGACGGTACTTATCCTCATACTACCTGGACCTCTGTTTTCATGTGTCTGTTAAGCAGATTATTCCACCATGGTTTAGAAGAAAAAAAAACACGGTATACAAATGCAAAAAGGTCATTGCCAGAAAAAGTTCTCACTTCTCAGTTAATAACTGCGAAAGTACTCATACAACACTAAGCTGAGGAGTAGTCTTTCTCTCAGTTGGAACGTTACGCTAAGAAGAAGAACGATAAATTTTACATTTCAACCACAAAAATACAGTTCATTAGATGTAAAACGACCGATTTATTGATGTGGACGTAAAACGGGAAGCAGAATGCTGGAGGAAACTCAACTGTATTATCAAAACATTACTTTAACAAGCTTTTAATGAATCTAGTAAAAATTCTTCCAGTTCACCAAAAAACGTTGCTACGCTGATCATATGAAGTCCTTGTGATGTCTCAATCCATTTATATCCATTATGACATCGAGGTTGTAGGGTAACCTGGGGTAATACGCACCTTCGAAGCAAAACACCTTACCGCTAGCTATTTCAGCATATGTATGAAGTTTTTCTTAAGAAGAGAAATCATCTCCGTGTGAAAATTATCTCAATTGAAGGGCACGGAATTTAAGCGATTGAATACTGATTAAATGACATGAACTCATTATCTATCATGTGCCCTCTTCACTCCATAGGTGCTGCGAATGGTTAGATGGGGTGGTTTTCCATTTCGAAGCAAAGCGTTTGTAATGAAAGGGGGCTCCATCTAATCCCCCCACAGACGTTGTGTACCTTTAACTTGACCTATAACTTCCCAACACCTCTAAGGTAACACATTTTTGATTTGCTTGTTTCATTTGTCAAAGCAGTACACTCCAAAACGTAAGACACCTACAAAATCAGCCAATTTTTAACTAATTTGACTACGTTTGCTAAGACGGCACGGTATGTCCCTCTTTCCCCTAAGTCCACCATCCACCGTTTATTTTGAAGAAAAACAACGATGTTATGCTTCCACTTTTGCACCTGTTTGTGTGTCCAAGTGCCGAAGTAACATCCCCTGTGTTTCTGTTGTCAACTGGGAAATTTTGCGAGTTTTGTTCCAATTTTTATGCACTAGCACGACCGACCACCCACTCTGACGGTGTGTTGGTTTCAACTGCTTCAATGATAACACATAACTGTGCTGGTGTCGAGATATGCGAGTATGCTCTCTCTTCTGATGTTGCTCAAAAGGACTGTGTGTGGTTGTGTTAGTGCGGAGCGAGCTTATTTTCGCATGTTCGACATGCGAAAGGAAAATTAGATGGTAAATATTTTATGCAGATTTGCAAGTTTTCCCTCTTCTCTACTTGTTTCAGAAGCAATGAACGCAGTTGGAGTGTACCGAGCGGCGGATAGTCGACGTTGCAGTTAGAACTTCTGGCATATGATGTTTTCGAGGAAAATCATGTGTCGTATGCGGTGAAAAGACTGAGAGTGCATCATTAGAAGGATAAGCCATTATTCAAGTGCAACCAGTTGTAGTGCGATTATCCTGGCTTTGAAAAGCGGTAGGAAAAGTGTGTCGTCCCAGCAGTGTGCGAATGGATACCACCTTCCAGTTTCTTGTTGTTGCTGCCTGCCGTCGCGGTGGGTGGGATGGAACCGTGATGCAGCAGCAGTACGAACGGTGCGCGGAGTGAAAAGTGATTAAAGGTTCACTTGAAAGTTTTCGGTGCTTTTTGAAGTTTCATCGAGGAGGGATTTTTTTTATCGGTGAGTGCTCCCGTTGAATATATTTTCGGATGGCTCGAGGTGATGCCCCGACGATTTGTTATTATTGTGTTGAAAAGGCGACCAGTTGTAGGGCTTGTGCTGTGGCCGACGGAACTTGTCAAAAGTCGAAACAAGATTGAAAGTGTGCGAGAAATGGCAATTCCTGGAAGAACGTGAAAAGCACAACACCCTGCAGCCGTTCCTCCTGAAGTTGGTAATAGCTTTTGATTCCAAGAACTGGATATCTTTCGGGGCAACGAAGGCCGTCGTCGCCTTGGTCATCGATGGAACATGGGGTGCGACAGAAAAACAGCGACGCGACGGTGACTGGGTGGGTGTGAAGTGAGAATCGCTGCAAAGGAAGCCCACAAGAAGTGAATAATAATGCGATAAATGAGTTATGCTAAAAATGTTAATTAATGCTACATCAAAGTGAAAGTTATAGTTGCCGGAAGCTGATGGAGATCCTACGCTGAAGACATCATCGTTTGGTTGGGTTAGTTGATGGTTTTGCTCGTTGAGCTCAACATAGCTCGACTGGATAGTACAGCTCGATTATACGTTTTTATTTCTTTTTCATAATGACCCCATTTAAATGTTTGATGCTCAAGGAAAAAACAGTTAAAACTTTGCTAGTTTCCTATGTAATTTCTTTAACCCTTTGGGATAGGAAAGGTCATACAGTGTATCAAACAATTGTTCGTACAGCAATTTTTTCGTTAAAATAATTTTTCATTCAAGTGTTCATAATTTTTTATTCGTCAATAAAAAGCGCTGGAATATTGACCAATCATAAACCATATATCGAAACTATATTAGTAAAATATTAAGCGAGGTTGAATAAGCTTTCTGAAAGTTATAGAACTTTTAGAAAAGCTTGATGGTTTATTTAACAAAATTTCTATACTCTATATCTCAAAGAATATTGGATTAAATATGTTCAAACTTTTTTGTGTGAACACTAACACATCAACATTTAATACACAATCCTGTAAGGATTAATTTGTTCACTCCAAGACATGAAAAATCTGTTTAACGGGCTTGGTGGCCTAGTGACTACCGCTTCTGATTGATATGCAGAAGGTCCTAGGTTCAATCCCTGGCCCGTCCTTTTCCTTCTGCTTTGTATCCTTCTATCCACTTTCTCTATACTCTCCTCTCTGTATATACAACTCATGTACACCCTATTCTTTTTTGCACGGGTCTGGTTTTTGTCAATTTTTATCTGATTGTCATGAAATTGTGTGCACATCAGTGTACAAAATTTCATGAAAATCGGTTCAAAATTGACTGAGTTATAGCAAAATAACGACCCGTGCCAAAAAAAGAGTCTGGTGTATATTCATTTATTCATAGCCATCGCTAGAACCAGAAACGGAAGAAAAGCCGTTTCCCTTTCTTTCAAATTTCACAGCACAGTGTCAATCTATCAGATAACGCCTACGAGTTATGTAATCAAGCGGACTGTGCCGCTTCAGCTTCATAGTAATAATCGCACTAATCTATTACGCCTGGCATCCACGCACCAATGTGTGAACCCTCTGCCAACCATATCGCACCAACACTCCGTCATCCACATGAGTTTGTGCAGCCGCAGAGTTATAAAGGGCGAACACGATGAAATTGCCACACAGAAAATATTGTATAACTTTTGATTGCGTTCGTCAAAATAGCTAATTTTTTGACCATGAATAGTATATCATGTGTAGCTAATACCATAAAATTTTCATTAAAATCGGTTGAGTATTGGCGCATATATTGTCGATATCATAAAATAAGATACACTCATTTCAAAAAAATACTTAGGCTATAACTTTTTTGTTACCTCATCAAAACGTTTGAAAATTTCACTCGATATTCTGAACATAGTATCAATTAAGTGGTAAAAAATTGATCGAAATCGGTTCAGTACTTTTTCTAGTAAATATCCAAAGCTCAAATCGCTTCAAGGTAAATTTTAGGTACTTTTTGACCATTTTTAGTTCCGCGTGCACTATTTTGACTGTAGAACTGGTAACACTGTCCCGATTTTTATAAAACTTTGACAGTGTAAAATTGTTTTTTTAAACACCTGTTTACAGTGAAAATTTCAGCCATTTTTGTTGAGTACTTTCAAAGTAAGAGCAGTTTGAATTTCACTATACCAAAAACCTCATCTGCTTATTGTGACATAGTGCGACATATATGGCTATAACTTTTTAACGGTATGATCAAATTGAATAAAATTTTGACAAACTACTTCTACATACATGTCGGATGAAAATTTATAATGAACAACCCTAGTGTATTTTTTTGAATCCTCTCTCTTGAATTCTCATATAGATTTAACGAAGTTAGTGCCCATTTGATACTGTAAGAGATCGGTTGTTACGGCGCGATCGCGATACACTTGAATTACAGTTAGTTGAATTTGTATAAACCGCCTTTTTTGTCGATAGCCAGATCCGAAAAGTGTTCGATGGTGGTCAATTGTGGTTCGCGGTAGAAATCCTTCGAAAACTCACAAAATTGGGGGCTCAACCGGGATCCGCAACGCACATGATCCACATGTGGCCGAAGTAGTGCATGGCCAACGTAGCTTAGTGATTGTGAAAGCATTCTTTATAACAGCAGATGGGTTACCATTGAAGTGAAAAGTGATAACTATTGTCGAAACCATGGTGACAATCACCGCTGTATTTTTGTCGTAGTTAAGAAAAGATACGGCAAAGCAAGTTAATTCGCATTGGGTTGAGTCGAGTCTAGTGAAAAGTACATGCAGCTCCAACAAGTGCTGATCGCATAAAAACAAAGAAGACCAGTGGTGTGATCAAATCTAAACTACAATAGTGGGTTCGGTGAGCTTGTTTGTGCTTCGACCGTTGTGGCTGTATTGAATTGATCGAAAACCAATACTTCCTGCTAGAAAACATCGCAGAGAGATCCACACGTTTACAATCTCGTTTTACAACAACTAGCAATAATGAATCCCCCTCACAGTAATACTCCTCCTCCCAATACTCAACCACAGTATGTTAACCCAAACGATAATACTTTCGCGCGATTAGTGGATCAACTCAATTTCTCCAATATGTCATTGGTGAACGCCACTACTCAATTGGAGGGAATGCGGAGTGAAATGAATATGTTGCGAGCGGAAAACTATAGACTTCGTAGTGTAATTGGCGAACTTCAGGCCCATCCTCCACACGTTTCGAGCACACCGCATCGTAATGCTCCTACGCACGGAGATGGTTCGCGCGGTCACCGGTATAGTGAAACCGAGAACTTTGAGAACAGTAATGAACGTGAATCGATCGTACAATATCGTAGTGCCCCACCTCGCGGAGACGGGATACGAGGTCATCGCTTCGATGAAGTCGAAGATCATTTGGATGGTGTCAGTGAACATAGTCTAGAAGCGACTCGATATCGTCGGGGCCAAGGACGGGGCAGTGATGTTGGAAGTGTCCGTGGTGAAGCGAATATGTTGGGAACAACTAATCTAACAGTTTCTGAGGTTGAATCGGCATTCAATGAGTTCTCCGGAACTGACTTTTATCCGGTCTTGAAGTGGGTACAAGACTTTGAAGAAATGGCCGATTCAATCGGTTTGTCAGACTTGAGAAGATATGTTGTTGCCAAAAGAAAACTGACAGGCCTAGCAAAATCGTCTCTCAATACAGTGCGGCATGTGACGAACTGGAACGCGTTGAAGGATTTTCTCGTTGGAGAGTTTCATTGCCGTGAGAACAGTGCGGTGATACACGAACAACTTCGGAATCGTAAGAAAAGCGCAACGGAGTCAGTATTTGAATATTATTTGGTGATGAGAGAGCTCGGTGCGAAAGCAGACCTCGAAACAGAAGCAGTCATATCGTACACAGTGAATGGAATAATAGATGGAAGTGCGGAGAAGACAGTGTTATACGGTGCTAGAACTGTCAACGAGTTCAAGGAAAAACTACGTATCTATCAGAATATCAAAAATGGCAAGGGATCACCAACAGTACAATCTACGGATCGTAGTCAAGGCAGGGCCGTGAATCGTGATGGTGTATTTCGTCCTAGAAGTGGTATTGCAGAATCAAAACGCCCTGTTTGCTACAACTGTCAAGAACTGGGGCATGTTATGAGAGAATGTCCTAAGGATAAGCGATCAGTTAAGTTGTGCAACGCGAAGTCCGTGGTAGATAGAGGAACATTCTTGGCGGTTATGATCGGTGCTGAGCCAAAGCAGGTGTTTTTTGATTGTGGTGCTGCAGTTTCTCTGATTCGCGAAGACGTGCTTGAACGACTGAACCTATCGTTAAACGATGAAGAAAAACAAGAGTTACACACTCTTAGTGGTCCTGTTTGGACGTTAGGAACAACAGTGCTAGAGGTACAGATCGCTGACACCATTATGCCGCTGAAGTTTTCAGTGATTGCAACAGAACACTTGAATATGGAAATGCTTATTGGACGAAATTTGCTTCTGTACGGCGATGTGAATGTGTCGGCATCCGGATCGAGATTCTCCCCGAAAGAGGACAATTTCGTTTACTGTATCGATCTTGCTCCTGAACCAGATGATCCTTTTTCGCATATTATAAACCCATCAGTTCGCGAACAAACGTCGAGTCTTGTGCGTAGCTACTCACCGAGAATGTCAGCTACATCGGATGTTAAGTTGAAAATTGTGCTGAAGGACGAGACTCCAATCCAACAACTTCCACGCCGGTTAGCACCCTTGGAGAAGGAAATCGCTCAAAAGCAGATTGATCAATGGCTGGACGATGGCATCATTCAACCTAGTACATCGGAATTCAGTAGTCCGATTGTGCTAGCACACAAAAAAGATGGATCTAGGAGGCTTTGCGTAGATTACAGACGATTGAACAAGGTTCTAGTTCGCGATCATTTCCCTCTGCCGTTAATCGAAGATATCCTCGATGACTTGCACGAAGCGAGGGTTTTTTCAACCTTGGATCTGGAAAACGGGTTTTTTCATGTACCGGTAGATGAGAGCAGCCGCAAATTCACATCATTCGTTACCCCGTTTGGACAGTACGAATTTCTCGTCACCCCGTTCGGATTGAGCACATCACCAACCGTTTTCCAACGGTATATCCACGATATATTTCGTGATTTGATCAAAAAGAAGATTGTGATTGTTTACATTGATGATCTTCTCATCCCTGCGAAAGACGAACACGAGGCGTTGGATAAGTTGTCGGCCGTTTTGTCAGTAGCAGAGCAACACGGGTTAAAGATAAAATGGTCGAAATGTCAGTTTCTCATGCGAAAAATTGAATATCTGGGCTATGAAGTTGAAGATGGCTCGATTAGGCCAACGACATACAAGACGGCAGCAGTTACGCATTTTCCTGACCCTAAAAATTTCAAGGAAACTCAACGTTTTCTGGGCTTAACTGGATACTTCAGGAAGTTCATACAAAACTACTCTACCATTGCCAAGCCACTGACTGACTTGTTGAGAAACGATGCTGTTTTCGTGTTTGGTCCAGAGCAAAAAAGATCGGTGGAACAGTTAAAGGGAGCCCTGTCAAATAGGCCAGCTTTGGCCTTGTATCATCCACAAGCAGAAACGGAGGTACACACGGATGCCAGTAGGATCGGTTATGGAGCAATCCTGTTGCAAAAAAGTGTGGTAGATGATCATTTCCACCCAATTTACTACTATAGTAGGAAAACTCTTCCAGCGGAAGCGAACTACCCGAGCTACGAGCTCGAAGTTCTGGCAATCATATCGGCGTTGAAGAAGTTTCGGGTCTACTTACTCGGAGTACCATTCAAGATAGTAACCGATTGCTCCGCGTTCAAAATGACGATGGAGAAAAAAGATATTGCTCCTCGAATTGCTGGGTGGGCATTGCTATTGGAAGAGTACGACTACACGCTCGAACATCGTCCAGGCGCACGTATGAAGCACGTAGATGCATTAAGCCGAAGCCCAGCGGTATACCTTCTACAGAGCAATGTCATCGAGCAAATGAAGGCGAATCAACAAAATGACCGAAGACTGCAAGCAATAATGAAGATTCTGGAGAAAGAGGATTACGATGACTTCTTCTTAGACCACGGGATACTCTACAAAAACTATGCTGGTGGCAAACTCCTGGTAGTACCGGGAGCAATGCAGAACTCGGTAATTCGACAAATTCACGATCAAGGACATTTCAAGGCTAAGAAGATGAAGGAACTTTTGCTACGCGAGTACTGGGTCGAGGACCTGGAGCCAAAACTAGAACGCTTTGTCGAAAATTGTATCCCATGCATCTTGGCGGCTCGGAAGGCTGGAAAAAAAGAAGGTCTACTTCACCCCATTCCCAAAGATGATCTTCCTTTATCAACATATCATGTAGATCATCTTGGACCACTTACAGCATCCAAGAAAAAATATCGGTACCTGTTTACCATCGTGGATGCATTCACCAAATTCGTCTGGATCTATCCGGTAAAGCAAACAACAGCGGAAGAAGTTGTACAAAAATTAGAAACCCAAAAAACCTGTTTTGGAAATCCAGCCAGAATTATTTCGGATCGAGGAGCAGCCTTCACTTCCGTCATGTTTCAACAGTATTGTGAACGCGAAGGAATTCAACATCTACTAACAACCACGGGAGTTCCCCGTGGAAACGGACAGATTGAAAGAATCCATGGTATCATCGTTCCAGCATTGGCCAAATTGTCAATAGAAAATCCAGAAAACTGGTACCGTCACGTGGCCAATTTACAGCGTTATATAAACAACTCTTATCAACGTTCTATCGATCGAAGCCCATTCCAGTTGCTGTTCGGCGTTAAGATGAGGAGCCCTGAAGATGTGCGTTTATCTGAGGTTGTTGTGCAAGAAGAGCTGCGTTTGTTCGACGGCAAAAGAGATGCAGCGAGAGCGGAGGCGCGAATGAAAATTTCGGAGGAACAACAGAATATGAAACGGCAGTTCGATCGCAAGCGTAGGGAAGCTCCATTCTACGATATTGGTGAACTAGTGGCGATCAGTAGAACTCAATTTGGAAGCCACTTGAAGATTGCCAAAAAGTTCCTTGGTCCCTACCGGGTCACGAAGCAGAAACGGAATGACCGCTACGACGTCGAAAAGGTTGGCCTGCACGAAGGGCCGATGCGGACTTCAACATGCGCGGAGTACATGAAGAGATATGTTCCTGGCGAAGATGACGAGTACATCGAAGAGGCGGAAGACGTCGGTATGGACTCATCCGGGTCGTATGATTGTCAGGGAGGCCGAATGTCGGATGAAAATTTATAATGAACAACCCTAGTGTATTTTTTTGAATCCTCTCTCTTGAATTCTCATATAGATTTAACGAAGTTAGTGCCCATTTGATACTGTAAGAGATCGGTTGTTACGGCGCGATCGCGATACACTTGAATTACAGTTAGTTGAATTTGTATAAACCGCCTTTTTTGTCGATAGCCAGATCCGAAAAGTGTTCGATGGTGGTCAATTGTGGTTCGCGGTAGAAATCCTTCGAAAACTCACATTGGCGCCCAACTGAAAATCCACAATTAAACTACCGTTTAGCGATTTTTTTTTGGTTTGTGATCTTAAGATTTGGTTTTGTGCCTTTTTGGTTATCCGGCCTACGATAACCAATATATTTTAGCCCTTTACGCATAAAATTCGATACATAACATGGACTACACACACTTAACAGACGAAGAGGTGACGTATGAGCTGGCTCTGCGTCACGTAGTAAATTTAGGACCCACTACCCACAGAGGGAAAGTCCTCCGTCTGAAGGCACTCCTCCAGGAGGAAGCCTTAAGAGATAACCAGCCCACTAGCTCAGCCCATGTAATGAGTCCACAGTCAAACATTGAATACTGTGAAACTCAAATACAGCAGCTGCACATAAGCACTGAAGCGGCCATTCGAACAGCCGATAGGGCTGCGATCAGTCAATGTCGAACG
Source organism: Aedes albopictus (assembly GCF_035046485.1). NCBI lineage: Eukaryota > Metazoa > Arthropoda > Insecta > Diptera > Culicidae > Aedes > Aedes albopictus. Next base: position 208,829,291 of record NC_085136.1, on the reverse strand, counting down.
CGGCTGACCCACTATCGCGACAGATTACGTTTGATCAATCCTCCGATCGAATTGAGAGAATTGCATGGAATGTTAACCATGCACGTAACTGTTTTACTCAACAAAGTGAATGGTACTAGTGTAGTGAGTAGTGTGCAACGCGGTGAGATCGAGGTGAATCATACTAGTTCAACGGGTGCCATAAGAAGAACCAATAACGAAGAGGAAGGAGCAGTCGGTGGAATGGCGGATGCCACGATTCCAGTGGGAAACAATTCAAATCAAGAATCCACACCACCGCCAGCATCACAGCCGCCTCTGATGACGTCATTCTCTGGTGGACAGGGACGAGGATTGCTGTTTTCGAGTTCGTTTCGAGCGCGAGGCAACGAAGATGGAGGTGAAACACAGCCTAGACAACGGAACACCTCACCACCGCCTCCCTACCTTCCACGGGAGCGAGAAACATGGAACCGGACAGCTCGAGAAACACAATCACGAGAAGTTCACGAGCTGCAATCGAGAATAGTGGAGATGCAGGAAAGAGAGCAGCGGATGCACGAAGAATACTGTCGAATGCGGGACGATCTGGAGCGGCTAGTGCGTCGAGAACGACCAGCGCCGGAACGAGTGGATGATCGACGGATTCAGAAGGCCGTGCACAACTGGCCTTTCAAGTTTCGCGGCGAAAAGGACACGACGTCACTCAACGTGTTCCTAGATCGCGTGGAGACGTTCGCGAGATCGGAAGGCATGAGTGATGCCACACTTCTGAGTTCCATCAAGCATCTACTGCAGGAGGACGCCATCGACTGGTACTCACGAGCAACGTCGCAAAACCAGTTGCGGACCTGGGACCAGTTCAAGCGGGAGATCAGAAGGGAATTCCTGCCCAGCGGATACTCCCAAATTCTGCGTCTGGAAGCCAGCTTTCGATTTCAAGGAAGGGAGGAATCCTTTGCGAAGTTCTACCGAGACATCTCAGCGCTCTTCCGCTTCGTCGATCCACCCATTCCAGACGACGAAAAGTTCTTCCTGGTGAAGAAAAACATGAACGAGAACTACGCAGCCATCGTAACAGCAGCGAGGCCTCGTTCACTGGAAGAAATGGTGGAAGTCTGCACCGGATACGACGAGACGAGGATGCTTCTGAACAGACAGCGCAGGATTCCCATTCCGCACAGCGCGCTTCTGGAACCGAACTTCACTACACCAGTAGTTCCTAGCAGACCACCACCGGTTCAGCATCACCAACAGCCACAGCGGTTCAACAGAGTTCACGCCGTGGAGGTAGAAGAAGGCGCATTCGAGCACGAAGCAGCGGAGGAAGGACCAGAAGACAATTGGCAGCACAACATCGACGAGCTGGTGGAGCAAGTCAACGCGTTGAAGTTGAACATTGAGCGGAGATCTGCGAGACCAAGCTTTGCCGCACGCGACGAAAGGCAGACAAGGCCAACGGATAGGTACAACCGGACAGAGGCTGACGTCCTGCGAGCAGCGCGGCAGTACATAAGAGGATGCAACGGCAAGGGGGACGCCCCTCACAGATAAGTTCTAGTTTATAAGAATGTAGAGCATTAGATCTTAAGCTTAACACCTAAGCCCAAATGGGAAATCCCAAAATACATGTATTAAGCTGAGATTTGCCGTTTTGTGATTTCTAGTTGAGCTATAGCCCCTCAGTGGTTGCGATTTGAGTCCTTGTTCTATTCGTTAGCGGTAATTGCTCTGCCACTACCGGGACACTTGCAACATTGGCGCCCAACGTGGGGCTTTACGTACAAAAAAATTTTCATTGAAATCGGTTCAGTATTTTTGGCGCCAGCGTTGAAACGGCAAAAAAGTGATATTTTCCAAAATGGTTGTTTGTACAAGATTCTCAAGTGGCAATTTCCTTGTTTCAAGGATATCTCCGCCATTACTCAATCGATTTTAATGAAAATTTTATGGCATTAGCTACACATAATATACTATTCATGGTAAAAAAAATTAGCTATTTTGACGAACGCAATCAAAAGTTATACAATATTTTCTGTGTGGCAATTTCATCGTGTTCGCCCTTTCTTCGGTCTGATGTGGATACAAACGATTGCAATCATCACTTCCTTCCCCTGAAGATGCCTGCTAGTTCCCGGCAGATAATCTCATTGGTTCCTTGTGTGAGTGTAACTGATCTGGCGATACTGGAGTAGCATCTACGGGCGGTCAATCAAGCTCAAGCTCAAGCTCAAACATATGAAAATTCTGTTTATGTATTTGACCATGTTTATAAATTTACCATATTTTACACATACAATCTGCCAAATGTTTTCCACTAATGAAAGTGCATTAATTGAACGAAAAACGCATAGCACCTACTCTGCATATGTGGTTTAGTAGGTCCTGTATATAAATATTACATTAACAAAGTTTAAAGAAGTTAAAAACACTTGGCACTTTTATTGATCAAAATATGATAAATTTCCAAATAACATTCTGAACATATATAGATTTTTAAAATTTTTTGCAGTGAATATAAAAACTCGAATAAAGCTGAAAGCCTTAGATATAAGCTGTAGCACAACAAAAAATTGAAAAAGTTTCATACAGTACTTATTGAGATAGAATGTTTTAAAAATTTGTTCAAAAAGCTTACAAATTTTACTAAAAGTTCTAAAACTTTTAGAAAACTTATTCGATCTCGCTCAAAATTTCACAAATGGAGCTGTATATATTGTTATTGGTCAAAATTTTTGTTTTAGATTGACGTATAAAAAAGTTTTGAACATTTTGATGAAAAATTTGCTGTATGGACATGGACAATTGTGTGATGCACTGTATATGACCTCAAATTAAAAAAAAAATGTATAAAAGCATCCAACTTGCTAAAAGTGCGTTTTTAATTGAAAAATATGAGGCATTGCATCTGAGATTTTATAGACATCCTTAGACATCTTGAACACCAAAATTCAATACACCATGGGGGACATCCATTAAGTTCGACACGGTCCTAGTGGGAAAAAGGGGGGGGGTTGTTAAAGTGTGACAAGCAATGTATTAAGTACATATAGAAAAAACCCGTACGAAGGGGGCAGGGGGAGATTTTTTACCGAATTCTTAATAGCTGAACGTTCAACAATCGAACACACGGTAAATTACAATGTTCACGCGAGTCAATAGAAATAGATTATAAATCTTGCACAGCTACAGCAAAAATTTACCTTACTGGTCAGCCAAATGCCTGAGTGTCCTCTGCTACACTCGGTTGATGGCTGTGCGTTTCCAGATAGTTTACCGATAGCTTCGTGTTAAGACGATCTTTGTTCGATCGTGGATTGCTGCAGAGTCCAAATTAGGCTCGATTTCCTGCCAAATTGCGTCTCTGAATTTCTCTGCTAGTGCCGTTGTCAGCGGTCACCATGCCGAATTACACAAATTCTTCAACTGCCTCGATTTCATCACCGTTGAAAGAATTTCTGGGTGGCGGGTGCGTTAATTCCTCACTAGAGGCTTTTGCCATCATGTATATTGTCTTCGGCACATCAATGACAAATCCGATTCGCCTGGCTTCATTTTTCAGTAGAATGCACGTTTCCACCATCGTCTCAAATTTGCGAGCTATAATATCAATACCTATCATTAGCGAAACCAAGCAGCTGAACGAACTCTCCGTATTACACCCTCTAAAGCAATGTTAAACAATAAGCTCGAAGACCATTGCTGGAACCCTCTGCGAGATTCGAAGGGACTCGAGAGTGTCCCTGATACTCGTACTACGCACATTACTCGATCCATCATCGTCGCACAATGGAAAAAAAATAGATATAAAACGCGAATAAATTCAATATCTCTGCTCGGAGTGGATGGATTTGAATGAAATTTTGACACAAACTGCGAAAAACTCTACAGTTTCGGATAAGGAGGGGGTCATTCGCCGCACGATGCTGGAAATCAGTGTATCGGGCCCGTTTTACCCCATTCTCTCTCTTTTTCACCTTTTTGGAAAAATCCTGAAGTGCAAAATAAATGATTTATTTGATTCGTGTTTGTGTTAAAACTTCCGTAGTATCGAATGGAGTTGGTTTGGCTCACCGCACGGCCTTAAAAATTGAATTATCTTCAAATAACCCCGATATCCCCTATTTCTTTAAATTTTTACATGCATCTCCGTCCGGAAGGGAAAACAATCGACAAGAGAAGGAGCAATCTTATGTCAAATTTTCGATACAATGGAAGTTTCTACACAAATACGAGTTAAATAAGCCATTTATTTGGCACACTAGTCGGGAATAGATGAGGATTTTCTCAAAAAGGTGTGAAAAAGAGAGCGCGGGGTAAAACGAGCTCAATACACTGATTTCCAGCATCGTGCGGCGAATGACACCCTTTTTATCTGAAACTGTAGAGATTTTTGCAGTTTGTGTCAAAAATTCATTCAAATCCATCCACTCCGAGCAGAGATATTGAATTTATTCGCGTTTTATACCGATTTTTTCCCACTGTGCGTCGCCTTGATCAATCGTATCAGTTTATCCGAGAATCCGTATTCGCGCATAATCTGCCATTGCTGGCCTCGATCGATTGCATCATATGCCGATTTGAAATCGGCGAACAAATGATATGTGGGCACGCTGTATTTGCGACATTTCTGCAACACCTGACGGATGGCGAACGTCTGATCCGTTTTAACGCGTTCGCCTGATTTTGCCCCTCGAGCTCGCTTGCAATCGATGATAGACGGCGGTATAAAATTTAAGAGAGTATCTTGTAGGCAGCGTTCAGTAGTGTGATCGCGCGATAGTTTCCGCAATCCAACTTCTCGCCCTTTTTGTAGATGGGACACACGATACCTTCCATTTATTTCTCCGGTAATACTTCCTCCTCCCAAATCTTGGTAAATGACCCAGTGTAGTGCTCTCACCAGTGATTCTCCACCGTAGTTAAGAAGCTCGCTTAGTAGTTGATCTGCTCCAGCGGCTTAGTTGTTTTTCTACCAGCCAACCTCCCCGTCAATTTCTTGGAGAATAGGGCTGGACATCTTTCATCCTGCGCACGTACTCCTAGATGTGTTTCCACGCCACCTTCGGTGCTTGAAAGGTTCCATTGAGGTGCTCATCGTAATGCTGCCGCCACCTCACGCTCACCCGTGATTGGCTCGGCACATGTCGGCTTGTGGCACAAACAACCTGCCCAAGCGGTTCAACTTGTCGTAGAACTTCCGTATGTCCTTAGCGCGGTACAACTCTTCCATCGCTTCGCGATCTCGTTCTTCCTGCTGGCACTTCTTCCACCAGAAGGCTGAGCTCTGCCTGTTCTGCGCCTGTCTAAAACGTGTCTCATTTGCTCTCGTATGGTGTTGCAACAATATCGCCCATGCTGCATTTTTCTCGTGTTTCAATTGTTCACATTCGCCGTCGTATCAATCGTTTCTGTGATTCGGACCGGAAGTCCCTCCAGCCATCTTCAAGTGTAGCTGCGCCAAGCTGTTCTTTCGTTGGTAGGGCCTCACTGCTAGCTGCCTGCACCGTAGTCTTGAGCCACTTCTACGTTACGCAACTGCTCGATGTTGAGTCGCGGTGTTCGACTTCGATGCGTGGTAATAACTGTTGAAAGTTCTGAGCGCATGCTTTACAGTGACTATGTAGTGATCCGAAACAATATTCGCACTGAGGTATGTGCGGACATTGGTTATATCCGAGGAGAATTTACCGTCGATTAGAACGTGGTGGATTTGGTTTTCTGTTTGATGGTCTGGTGATCTCCAGGTAGCTTTGTTGATATCTTTATCGGTACGTACATTTCCTCCCTTCCTACCTGCGCGTTCATGTTGTCGACAACGATTTTCACGTCACGCGGCGAGCAACCATCACCGTATGTTTGCTCTTACTGCGCATGGAACGCTTCTTCCTTGTCACCAGGTCTCCTTTCGTGTGGGCAATACACGTTGATGATGCTATAGTTGAAGAAAAGGCCCTTAACTCTCAACATGCACATCCTTGCGTTGATCGGCTGCCACCCGATCACACGTTGTCGCATCTTGCCCAACACTATAAATCCTGTTCCCAGTTCCTGAATCGTGGCACATTTTTGGTAGAAGGTAGCCGCTCGATGCCCGCTTTTTCACACATTCTGTCTAGTCCAACAGTGCAGTGCCACGATGTCGAAGTTGTGGGGATGTAATTCATCGTAGATTATCCTGTCACATCCTGCGAAACCAAGTGACTTGCAATTCCATGTTCCAAGTTCGTCGCGTGGGTCTTTGCCGATTGTATCGAGTCGTGTTTTCTCCTATGTTATTCGTAAAGGGGACTTTAACGGGTGGCTTATTGGGCCTGTGCCAACACTCCTGTCACGCCATAGGGTCATCGTGCCAGTTCTGTTTAGCGTCCCAATCAACACTGGGTCGACCACGCTGATGAAGCTACCACCTGGGGTCTAACAGGGCTTGATGCAACATTTCTTACTCAGCCGCTGGATGCCAAAACAGACGCTGTTTGAACCACACCTCCTTGATGAACAAACGCTCGGGTCGTACCTCCTCAATCTAGCTGAAGTCAGAAGGACAACAGTGCCCAGGCTGCACTACCAGCTAAGCACACAACTCTTAGCTGGCGGTCTTTGTCATCGCTTGACCCGTGTAAGCATATGAGGTAAGAACTTGTAAGGACCAGAGCTATGTTGGAGGATCTCCTTATCGACTCATCGTTTTGCAGCCCCTTTCCACTATAGCTTAGTCAAATTTATACCAATTGACTGGATGTTTTGTACACAGTAAGATACGTGCTATATCTTGCCATGTATGTTGTACATTGTACAACAATCAATCCATCAATTGGTATAAAATAAACTGAGCCTCTTGAAAAAAGTCTCATAACACACCCTATGTAAAAAGCGTAAAATCGAGCTGTTCTGAGCTTATACCTAACAACACCCACTCTTATAAATCCTTGAATAAGAAAAAAAAATAGTCAATCAAATTCAGCAGACTGCACTGCATAGTTAGGATACTAGGATTAAGACCACATGAGGCTGGTCGCCATCAGTGTGGAACCGCGATGGGGATAAACCGGCACACCACAATTCGCGTTTTGCGCTGATTTGATTGATGCAAATGTTTTGCCTCAGTGGAGCGCAATCGAACCGGAAGTGGGGGGAATACTAATCGGATTTGAAGTGAGCAACCTGCAAATGCATGTGTACATATCGTAGGAAAAATAGCGGCTTCGAACGAAAACAATTAAAATGCGAATTGATTTTCCGCCACTACTGGGGGAGGCTCGCAACGGGCCAGGCAAATCCGTTTTTGGTGACGATCGTGAGTGGCGGAAATGAAACGAAATCCAACTTTATGACTTGAATTCGACGCTGCTCTGCATGCACGGAGGTTGGAGCCGGAAATTGATTTAGCGAATGTAGGTAGTAGCTTTAATTGCTACAGTGAGCGAGAAGAAGGGTGCGAAGAAGAAAAAAAGAGCGAGTGAGGAATTGGAATTAGAACCCAGACTGGATTCGAAAAAGGGGAAAAAGCTGCTTTGAGGGTTGACCTGCCAAGAGCCAATGCCGGTTGGAAATGTCCCCTATCACCAGCGAAGGAAGTACTCGCCCCAGATTCCACCGGATTACCAGTAAGTATTTCCCATTTATTAAATTAGGTATTCATTTTTCAATTGACGTATTGTTATGTATGTAGAGTAATTTTAGGCTGTTAGGAACGATTGTTGGAATTACAAAATGTTTGTTTTTCAGCTGTGCAGTCTTAAATATAGCGTTGATTTTGACCAATCTTTGCCATAGTTTCAGCCTTTGAATAACTTTTTTATGGGTCGTACGGTGTCAAAATCTCGATTATTATTGAACTTTCATGTACCTAAATATTCAGGGGTTTTAGGATCATTTCAGGGCGGTTCCTAGGGGATTCTAGAGGCGCTTTAGGGGATATCAAAGGGTTTCAAAGCATTTCCATGGGTTTCAGGGGTGTTTCAGGAAATACCCCGTGCAGGAGTTTGTGTCTACTACCTATGAGGGCTTCGTGGTCGCCAAAGTAAACCATGTCTTCTTTTGTAGCTGTTATGCGCCTCCGCGGTGGCCGATCGAGCGGTTCACGCAAATGCTGGACCGCTTAACGACCGTGCTAACAGGGCGAAGGCCGGTGGTAATAGCGGGTGACTTTAATGCTTGGGCTGTGGAATGGGGAAGCCGTTTCACGAACCAGCGGGGTCAGATCCTGCTAGAAACACTGGCCATCTTAGATGTCGACTTGGCTAACGTCGGTACTAAGAGTACCTATAGTCGAAACGGAGCGGAGTCAATTATTGACGTGACCTTTTGTACTCCTGGCCTAACAAGTAGTCCGAACTGGAGAGTAGATGATGGCTACACTCACAGCGACCACCTGGCGGTTCGCTACAGTATCGACTACAACAACAGCAGACAGCGGATAGAAGAAGAGGCGGCTAGGCCAAGGCCAAGCCCTCGTAGGTGGAAGACATCATACTTCGACGAAGAGGTATTTAGGGAGGCGCTCCGCCGTGAGCGAAACTTAATCGGTTTAGACGGCGACGAGCTGGTAGCGGTGCTCTCACGTACGTGTGATGCGACCATGCCTAGTCCACCCTAGAAATGGGAGGCCACCAGCTTACCGACCTACGGGCTAGGCGGCGGATGCAGCGAGCACGATCAGAGGAAGAGCGAAACAAACGGCGGGTGGTGTTCGCCGCTGCAAAAGCAGCGCTTGAGACCGAGATAAGAGCAAGCAAAAAGGCCTGCTTTGAGGGTCTCTGTCGAACCCGTGGGGTGACGCCTACAGGATCGTTATGGCCAAGACGAGAGGTGTGATGGCTCCTATAGAGCAATCTCCAGAGATGTTGGAGGGGATCATTGGAGGACTTTTTCCGCGTCATGATCCTAGTCCTTGGCCTCCTTTCGTAGGACAGCCGTGGACTGGGGCTGGCGATGAGGAGAGGGTCACCGATGTGGAACTTGCGGGGATAGCGAAGTCCCTTAGCGTAGGTAAGGCCCCTTAAAAGTAGCTATTGCAGAGGCTCCCGAGATGTTCAGGTCTGCTATGCAGAAATGCCTGGACGAGGGAGTTTTCCCAGAAGCTTGGAAGAGGCAGAGCCTGGTACTATTGCCAAAGGCGGGAAAACACCCGGAGACCCGTCGGCATATAGACCAATATGCTTGATTGACACGGCGGGGAAGGTGCTCGAAAAGATCATCCTCAATAGAATGTTGAGGTTCACCGAGGGCGAAAATGGTCTTTCGAGCAACCAGTACGGCTTCCGGAAGGGGAGGTCCACCGTAGACGCTATCTTGTCGGTTACAAAAACCGCCGAAAAAGCACTCGAGCCTAAGAGGAGGGGAATCCGCATCTGCGCGGTAGTGACTCTGGATGTAAGGAATGCGTTTAATAGCGCCAGCTGGTCTGCTATTGCCGATGCGCTGGGGATACCGGAGTACATGTACAAGATTCTCGAAAGCTACTTTCAGAACCGCGTACTAGTTTACGACACGGAGGTGGGTCGGAAGTGCTTTCACATAACCTCAGGAGTCCCGCAAGGTTCCATCCTGGGTCCGGTGTTATGGAATGTCATGTACGACGAGGTGTTGAGGTTAGAGTACCCAGTGGGAGTGGAGATTGTCGGATTTGCCGACGACATTACGCTCGAAGTCTACGGTGAAACGATCGAGGAGGTGAAGTTGACTACCGACCACTCGATAAAGGTTGTGGAGGCGTGGATGCGGTCCAGGAAACTGGAACTGGCTCACCACAAGACAGAGGTGACGGTTGTTAACAACCGGAAGTCGGAGCAGCAGGCGGAGATCAGTGTAGGAGAGTGCACTATCCTGTCAAAGCGCTCCGTCAAACACTTGGGCGTGATGATTGACGATAAGCTTACCTTCGGTAGCCACGTCGATTATGCCTGTAAAAGAGCCTCCACAGCTATTCCGGCACTGTCCCGGATGATGTCCAATAGCTCTGCGGTATACGCCAGTAAGCGCAAGCTTCTGGCTAGTGTTGCTACGTCCATACTTAGGTATGGCGGCCCGGCGTGGGGCACCGCGCTAAGTACTGAATGCTACCGACGGAAGCTGGAAAGTACTTACAGGCTTATGTGTCTGAGGGTTGCGAGCGCGTACCGTACCGTATCACACGACGCTCTCTGCGTCATTACTGGTATGGTGCCTATCAGCATTCTTATCAGTGAGGACATGGAGTGCTTCGAAATGCGCGGCACAAGAGGCATACGCAGGTCTGCCAGGATGGCCTCCATGGTCCAATGGCAGCGCGCGTGGGACACTTCCACCAAAGGAAGGTGGGCCCATAGGTTGATACCGAGGGTAGATAGTTGGATTAATAGGCGCCATGGGGAAGTTACATACCACCTGACACAGGTCCTTACAGGTCATGGTTGCTTCCGACAGTATCTACATTCTACACCGTTTCGGGCATGCGGATTCTCCCGAATACCCAGTGTGCAATAGTTTAGAGGAAACAGCGGAACACGTTTTGTTCGTGTGCCCGCGTTTTCGCACAATGCGTGACCGCATGCTTGCCACATGCGGGGTGGACACAACTCCGGACAACTTGGTCCAGAGGATGTGTAGGGATGAGGTTAGCTGGAACGGCTATCACCCATATCGTCTGGGAGCTACAGAGGAGGTGGCGCGTGGACTCGGAGAATGGCTAGTCCAGATGCAGTACAAGAGGTGGTCCAGGGGTTCGAAGTCGGCTTCGTAGGTCATACCGGTGCCCTGCGGTCGAGATCGACCCTTACAGCGATTAAGTGGCCGCGGGGAGGAAGTCCCGGTAGCGGTGCTGTCGTAAGGGTTGGAAAGGGGTCCCCGGCAAGGGTCGGGGTAGGTGAGACCCTGCTGTCTGCAACCTTCGGGTGCATCTGATAGTGCCTGAAGGATAGTGATACCCTTCCTTACGGGCAGGTCAGATCGGGTTGCACGTGGGCATCAGTTCTTGATGTCTGCAAAGCAGTTGGGCGCGGGCGGGGTTGACTCTGCCCGCCTTCCGAGGACAAACGGGGTGGCGAGGACCACTCGGGAAACTGGATAAGCGCCAGCATGCTACCGTGATGGACTCTCCAGAGCGAGTCATCGATGTTCGTTGTTGCTAGGCTACGGCAGCTTACCTTGAGGGTGCGATATGCACTAGCCCCTCTCTGAAGCAATACCTTCTTGGTGGTTCCGGAGAGACGTAGGGTTTGGCGACCATAGGAATGTGTTTTAGTGGGCCGAGGAGAGAGTAGTCCTGGCTTTTACTAGTGTTGTAGAAGACGGCCTTAACCCCACACTACCCTTACCTTCCTGTTAGGGTGTCTGTTGAGCAGATTTATCCCCCTATGGTTTAGAAGGAAAAAAAGGGGGTGTTTCAGGAGGTTTCAGAGGGATTCCAGGTGGTCTTAGGGGCCTTTCGGAGGATTGCAAGGAGTCTCACGGAAGAACCAAGAGGTATCAGGGGCGTTTCAGAGGATCTCAAAGGGTTTCTAAACCAGTTATAGGGTTATGGTGTGTCTCTTGGGAGTCTCAGGGGTGTTTTCGGGGGGCTTCATAGACGTTTCCGAGGATCCCAGAGGCGCTTTAGGGGGCCTCAGGATGGCTCCAGGGTGTCTCAGAGACGTTCCAGGGGGTCTCAGAAGCGTTTTAGGGGGATTCGGGCGTTTCAGGTGGTATCAGGATTGCGTCTGTGGGTCTCAGGGGGTTTCACTCAAGCACAAGGCAAGGGCTAGGATCAGTTTACCAGACACATCATTTTTTATGCTGTTTGGCACACTGAGGCCTACCTCTGACATTTATGATGCCCTGAGTTTGAAAAATAACGAAACAAATAACGAAATAAAGTATTCATGTTTAAGGGCCCCTATAGCCACAGCTATAAAGGCGTGGGCATTTAGCATGACCCTGGCGAGAGTGACGGGCTTGATTCCCAGTCGGTCCAGTAACTTTTCGTAATGGATATTTCCTTGACTGCTTTCGGCATAGAGTATCTTCGTGCCTACCGCACGAAAAACACATCCAAAGTGGTTATTGGCAGAGAAAGCTCTCAGTTAATAGCTGTGGAAGTGTCCATAGAAGTTGCTCTCTGTCACTATCAATGGTATAGGCTGACTGCGATCCAAGTCAGCGTGTGCTCTGTTGAGTCACCGTCACTTTTATTTTCCCATCACAGCTGGACTGATTGCGATGGCGGGTAGGTATCACTGATAGGCCATCTTTAAAATTCGTTTAAATATCAGAATAAACAGCTAAAGCGATGAAATTTGAATATGTGGTACAGAAAAACAAGTTTTGTATGTTGGTCATTAAACATTTTGAGTTTTGGCTAAAATTGCCAAAATATTAGTTCAGTTGCTATGATAGTGCTCTGAAGTGCGGGTCAGTATCAAGTCGTTGCTGGTCACTATCGTTTTGATATATCAACTGACATGACTGATATTCCGCAGCTCTGAGAACACAAAGCTGAGAAGCAGGCTATGTCCCAGTGAGGACGTCACGCCAAGAAGAAGAAGAAGAAGTGCTTATAGTTACGTGGCAGAAGTTCCAACTGTAGTGTTGCAACAATATAAATGTTTTTGTTTGTTTTATTGAGTGTACCGATAGGTCCGTTGATTTTTTTATAATTATTTTATCACAATTCATTTTGAAGCTATCTAGTATTATTCTTCTACTCATTTGTGGCTTTACATTCGCACCGGAACTTGGACTGCCTCTCTTCAACTTTATTTAACTGTAATTTAAGCACTTTCGCAGTTATTAATGGAAGGGCTTTCTTTGCCTGTCATTTCAGGTATTGTGAGGTAAGTACGATGATGCAATCATTTGATTTAGTGTGCGTGTATAAAGAAATTTATTCCTTTTTGTGGATTGAAAATTGTGGTCCTTCTAAGCCCTATTTACCTATCATTCTAATTTTAATCTTCTCCGTGCTTTTTCATTTTCCACAGGTCACGAATATTGTTCGGTGATTATATGCGAGAAAATCGAACATCGCGTGTGGGAGGAAGTATCGCTGTGAGCGGAAGTGCAGGATCACAGGCTCCAGTTTGCGTGGGGGGTGGTACCAGTGTAGGTAGTAGTGGTAGTGGAGCCTCTGTGTGCAGTGGGGAAGAACCGTACTCGATAACGGGCAGTTCGGTATCGTCGATAGCTCAGGACACTTGTAATAGCAACATAACATCGGTAGCAGTAGCGAGCAACACCGGCAGCAGTGGCATTAGCATCGGCCCCAACTGTAGCAGTGGCGGTGGCCAGTCGGGTTGTACCATCGAGAGTACCGGTGTGAATAGTGTCAATAATTTTGCCCCTAGTAATAACGGTAATAATGGTAATGGACCAACCTCACCGCTGACTGTGCAACATCACCAGCAGCAGTTGGGTTCTGGAGTACAACATCAACAGCAGCAATACACGGTGCATCGCATTGTGCCACCAGGTGGCGCTGGTGGTGGTGGGGGAGGTAGTGTAGTGTCGGTTTCCAGCAGTGCTGTTGCTGTTAATAATAATATCAGTAATAACAACGGTGGCGGTTTAGCTGCTGTCATTGGAGGATTAGCTGCTGGCGTAGGTGGACCACTGGCAACCTTCAGCTTATCAGGTGCATCAGCCATCGTGAACAGGGCTAATAACAATGATGCTGGCAGCACTAATGACGATTGCGACCACCAAAATTCACCCGGTAAGTACCGAAAACGTTTTTGATGGTATGCAACGTGAGGTGTCCCTACTGGAACCGACCAGCTTCGAGATGTAGTGTTCATGGCTGAGTGACGTTAATTAAGCGACAGTTATCTGATCTAGCACTTCACCAGGGGTTATATTTCTCCGAAATGGCTGCTATGAAATTGTGTTGATGTCAGAAAAATAAGACACTTGTTCAGTTGATGAAGCATGCTTTGCTGAGGCAGCAGCAGTAGCACACTTTGTACTGCCATGGGGACGCATGGTGAACTGTAAATTGGTAACATTGATGTGTTTAGGTGTTAAAAGTCTGTGGGTTCAACAGCGGTATTCGACCGTATGCAACGAGATAGCGTTACTATATGTTATGTTTGAAGGCTAGAGCTTTCAATCTTGGAAAGAATAAAAGTGGCGCCAAAACAGGCAACCGCATCGTTGTTTTACAACCTGCTGAGCACTGTATATCAATAAATTGTTTTGTAGAGCGCCCATAATAGCGCCACAGCATACTTAATGATTTCTAAGTTTTATATAGTTACCTTAATCCTTGCCTTAATCTCATACTTCCCTGTCTGAAATTTGTAGCAAATTCCATAAAAAGGTCATTGTCGAAGCATTACAAGATTATTTACAGATTATTTACAAGATGCGTAATGAATTATTTCCTGTGCTGTCATGGTAAAATCAGCTAGTTAGTCAAGGTTCTCCGATTTCAGCAGCGCCCCTCCACTGGTACATTCCCATGGATGAATTCCTGGAGGAATCTGTGAAGGAACCGCTTGCGCAATTCCAGAAGGAACTGCTGGAACAACTTCTGAAAGAATGCATGGACCAACATTTGAAGAAATCGACAATGATTTTTCTTAAGGGTCTAACTGACATTGTCCTGTAGATGGGCTAGATCACGCCCGAAACCGGTCGACGAAAAGGTAATTTTAATCTTTTCTTGACGATTGTAAGAACGATAAGTGTTATGTCTTGTCTCATTTCGCGTCTCGTGTGTGTCGTGAAGTTCTTACGTTAGCAAAAACTTTGAAAGTTAATAGCCTGCCTAACTGACTTGATCGATTTCTCTTCGTCGACTCTCTCTTTCGCTAATAACTTTATCAAACGAAATAAATCATTATTCTTTTTGTTTCTAGAGCAAGATGTAGTCGTCGTCTTCGCATTTCAACCAAAAAATCTTCGGAAAACTTAATACACTTTTCGTAATAAAACAAAGAGAGGATCGATGAAGAGAAAAATAGAAAATCTCAGCTAGGCCCTAATGAAGAATCAGTGTTGAAATCCCTGGTGAAATTTCTGAGGAAATTTAAAAAAATGAAGAAATCGTTAAAGATATTACCGAAAGTATCACTGAAGAAATTTCAGAAAGAATTACAAAAAACCCTAATTAATCCACCTAGCGGTGATGGCGCCTTTCTCGTGCCTTTGAAACCCTATTTCAATAAAACTCAAGCGAAATGTTTATGTATATCGCACTTTCATACAATTAACAGAAATCCATTTCATGATACCAGAAATTATATCGTTTATCTGGCTTTCAATGTTTGAGCCTCAAACTCTTAAGAAAAAGACGCTATCTTGAATTTGAAGCCGCCATTTAGGATTAAAGTTAGCCATCTTGGATGTTCTGGCTGCCATTTTTGGAATCCAGACATCATCCCCATACCAAATATACCAATAATGCATTGTTTCATGCCCTAAAACTCCATTAAACAGCCGCGACATTGAATTCGGAGCCGCCATCTTAAATTTAGATCGCCATTTTGGACTCTGGAAGTCTTCCCCATACCAAATATACCAATATTGCACGGTTTTAGAGCCGAAAACTTAATTTAACAGCCGTTAGAGCTTAAATCTCCATCAAACAGCCGCCATCTTGAAACTGAAGCCGTCATCTTGGATTTTATCGCCATCTTGTACATTCTGGTCGACATTTTTGGACTCCGGACATCTTCCCCATATTGAATATTCTCATATAGCATGCATTATGAGCCTAAATATCTAGTAAACAGCCGCGATCTTGAATTTTGAGCCGCCACCTTGAACATTTGGCTGCCATTTTGAATTTTGTGCCGACATCGTGGAGCTCCTGGTCTCCAGTGTTGATTTCCGCATAAAACTCGTCAACCATGCTAAGGGTTACAAAAATTGCTGCAGTTTGATTTATCGCATGAAGGGCTAGTTCAGTTTTATATACGGCCAGTGCTACTGGTGCTGGTCCGGATCATTGAAATGGCCATAACTTCGGAACGCCTTGGACGATCTGGACCATTTAGGATAGCAAACAATTCCGGTTCGATTCAAGCTATAATCCGAAAAATCGGCCAATGGGAAGTGCCTTAAAATTGAGTGAACTTATTTTGCGCACATACATACACACATACATACACATTCAGACATAATCTCAATTCGTTGACCTGAGTTGATTGGTATATGCGACTTGATCCACCGAGCCTTTTTTCGAAAAATCATTTTTTGAGTGAACATATATTTTTTTAGTACACTAAGTGTGCTAGAAAGGCAAAACACTACTTTCGAGCTTTTTTGCTTTAGTTATCTCACTAAACCAATAGATTCCAAGATCTTTTTGATAGCAAATTTGATAATCTTTCAAATGCGATAAGTTTGACCATTTTCAAGTTATAGCCAGCTTCAGACAAGCAAAGTCAAAAACATGTAATGTTCAATTACTACGTAACTATTGAAATTTGACCATATGCGTAAAACACATTTTTCACCGGTCGGAACCTGTTTGCTTGCTAACGCTGTGTCGCATACATAGGTGCAGTTCAATATTATATTTAGCCGCTTTCGGAGGGACACTCGGAACTGGTTACGGCACTACCGGCTGTCCCTAATGTGGTCCTAACCTATTTCTTTTATAACCAGTCATCAGGTTATCAGAAAAGCCGTCATTTGTTGTATCGCACGCATGAGTTTGGCACTTTTTTATATTTGGCCACATCCGTCGAGATCCCCGGAACCGGTTCCGGACAACTACCGGTTCAGATATGGTCTGATACTGCTTTCCTGCTAACCGTTCATCAGGTTATCGGAAATGCCTCTGTTTGATGTGTCGCATGCATCGGTTTGGTACTCTTTTATATTTTTGTACATCCGGAACCGGTTCCGGAACACTACCGGTTCAGATATGGTCTGATACTGTTTTCCTGCTTACCGTTCATCAGGTTATCGGCAATGCCGCTGTTTGATGTGTCGCATGTATGGGTTTGGTTCACTTTTATATTTGGCCACATCCGTCGGGACCCCCGGAACCGATTCCGGAACACTGCTGGTTCAGATATGGTCTGCTCTTGTTTTCCTGCTAACCGTTCATCAGGTTATCGAAAATGCCGCTGTTAGATGTGTCGCATGCATGGGTTTGGTACTCTTTTATATTTGGCCACTTCCGGTGGGACATCCGGAACCGGTTCCGGAACACTACCGGTTCAGATGTAATCTGATACTGTTTTCCTGCTAACCGTTCATAGGATTATCGAAAAAGCCGCTGTTTGATGTGTCG
This sequence comes from Aedes albopictus, assembly GCF_035046485.1. NCBI lineage: Eukaryota > Metazoa > Arthropoda > Insecta > Diptera > Culicidae > Aedes > Aedes albopictus. The sequence continues at coordinate 208,812,112 of NC_085136.1, read as the reverse complement.
CATGCATGAGTTATGTTCAATTGGATATTTGGCCACTTCCGGCGGACACCCAGAACCGGTTCCGGAACACTACCGGTTCAGATATGGTCTGAGACTATTTTCCTGCTTACCGTTCATCAGATAATCATAAATGCCGTGGTTTGGTGGGTCGCATGTATGGGTTTGGTGCATTTTCATGTCTGGCCCCTTCCAGGGGTACCAGTTCCGGAACACCTAAATGGCCATAACTCCGGAACGACTGGACCGATCCGAACCATTTTCAATAGGAAACAATGGGACCAGATGCCGCGTCGAATGAGCCGTCGATCGTTAAAATCGGTTGATATTTACTATCTAAAAGTGATGTGACCTTTTTTTGTACACATACACACACACATACATACACACACACACACATACACACACACAGACATCATCTCAACTCGTCGAGCTCAGTCGATTGGTATATGAAACTTGCCCCTCTGGGGGCTCTATCGAAATTTCATTTTTGGAGTGAACATATAGCCTTTCGGTACACCTTGGTGTACGAGAAAGGCAAAAATCTGAAGAAAACTTTAAATGGTTCCTGGAAAAAATTTTGAAAAAAAAAAATGAAATATTGGATTTATGGATTATGGATTTATGGAAACACCTGGAAACCCCTGGTGGAATACCTTACAAAACCAGTTGAGATATTTCTGGAAAAAAATCCTGAAGAAATCCCACAATTAACATCCTAAACATTTTTTTAAATGAATTCCTGAAGCGGAGGAATCCATAGAGAAAGTCCTGGAGGTACGCTTGGAGGAAATCCTGAAGGAATTTATGAGAAAATAGCCGGCAGATTTTCTGACGAAATCTCTGTGTGAATTTCTGCAGGAATCTCTGCAAAAATGCCTTTTAGTCTTTCCGTAAAAATCCTTATAAGAATCTCTGAAAGAATCTTTGGGAAATTTTCTGAAGGAATCATTGGAGGATTTTCAATTACTTTTTTAAGCAATCCTTGGATCAATTTCTGGAAGAGAAATGTCTTTAAGGAATATCAAAGGGAATGTGAAGAAAGATTTCATCATTTTCCCTTAATAAACTCTTTGGGGATTTTCGTAATAATCTCTTGTAGAACTTCTTAAGCAATCGCTAGAGAACGTTCTTTAGAAAGCGCCAGAGAAAATGTTTGAGGAGTTCTGAATTTCTGATTCTTAATGTATCCGTGAATCATTTTTGTTTTGAAAAATTCCTAGGTGAATCTCTATTAGGCTGTCCCTTATTTTTCAAAAATTCGAAATGTTATACATAAGTTCGTTGTTGGAAAATGATCGTTTTAGCCAAGAAATGATCGTGTCAAAATTTGAAGTCCGTATCTCAAGGCTAAGTGGTCCCTCAAGGGGTTACGAAAGGCTGAAATAACAAAAGGCTGAAACACGAATGGCTGAAATTACAGAAGGCTGAATGCATCAAAAGGCTGAAATAACATAAGGCTGAAATAGTGATTCGACTAGTTCTCAAACGCACCAGCCTAAAGACTAATCTCAACACTAACAACTCAAACAAACAGATCATTCTAATAGGGAATAATTACATACATTCATTGATTTTTCGATCTATTTGAAAATTTGCTTGTTGGTCGATTACCCAGCCGTGACATTCGCATTGGTTTTGCTTGAGCTTGACGATTGACCATCCTACCAGCGGCGTCATGGTGTAACACGCTAAAAATAATTTACACAAATGAAAAATTACGCGGAAAAAATAAACGGTAATGAATATTATTGGACACGCAAAGCTCAATGGTTTTCTTCGGTACTTTCAGGTCATGAATTCAGTCTACCGTCCTAGTTCATGGTTGGCCTACCGTCCCTAGCTCATGGTTGGCCAAACTAAGCCATTTTGGGGGAACATACTTCAGTTACTATGTTCTGAATTGAAAAGTTTCACAACTGGCCATAATCCATATATATTGATCGAACACATTACTAAGGCAGTATTTTACAAAAGAATAGCATATATTTCAAAGAAGGGAAAATCTCTGATGATATTGTTTTAGTAGCCGTAATAATAACAATCTCCTAAACAAAATGACTCGAAAGACTAGCTCATGTTTAGAGAAGGATAAATTAACGATATGAGTATTATCGAATCCATTTGTATTCGTTGGTATGCATCATTTGTCTTTTCACTAGAAGTTCAGTTTCGAAACTAGGCCATGCTGAGGTTTACGCGAACGATTCGCGTTCGGACCAAAAACTTTTCATTATTTTTCTTGACTCCCTTTGGCATTGAGTATCTTCATGCCGATATTCCAAAGCTGAGAGGCAAGCTCTATCTCAGTGCGGGCGTTACTCCAAGAAAAGGAAGAAGTGCTATAACTTACACTACCCGTCATAAGTACGGACTCACAAAAAGTATTGCAACAATATTGCATCACCCTGACTCACCTTGATATCTCCAAAACCTGAGGACTTACAAAGATGCTGTCTTCAGGAAAGTTTTTCAGAGGACCAATTGCAACAACTTTTCTGAAGGCGGCAATTTTTGTAGGTGTTCTGGTTTTAGAGATATCGAGGTGATTCAGGGTGATGCAATATTGTTGCAATACTTTTTGTGAGTCCGTACTTATGACGGGTAGTGTATGAATGCATTTTCGTATTTTCAGCCTTATGTTACACTTTCTTGATTTCAGCCTTTCGTATTCAGCCTTTTGTTCATTCAGCCTTTTAAAATTCAGCCTTATGTTACAATCCCCCCTCAAGGGACCTAAAGTTGTCAAAAATTGTATGAGACCAAAAAAACATGATTTTTTTTTTCGACGAAAAAATACACTATTCTACTAAAACCGATGATTTTAGGACCCTTATGGGCCAAAAATGGCCGGGGTTCTGCTAAACCGAACTAAGCGCCAAAAACTTTATTCCGAGATAATTAAGCTTTAAGTTAAACCACTCACAAATAAACAACAGCTAAGATTATTTGAAATTTTTCCACACACATGTAACTTGCAAGCCTTTATTAATCATCAGAGACGAAGAATACATGTAAATTATTTGAAATCATTGATATAATTACATTTAATTTTTCAGTACTTCGCACTCAGTTCACTCTGGCTGAACAAAAACATTGGAATATGGTTTATAGTTCAGTGTAGCTGACTGTGTTTCTTTGTTTCATAGAAAACCAGCCGGATTGTGAAAAAAAAACTCGATTTTTCATCGCCTATGAAGTTGAAATCGATATCACTCACAATTCCTTACATGAATCAGAGGGGACGCGTATATTATGGTAGCATGGAGGTTTCAAAATAGTTTGAAATATGAACGGCGGAAGCCCTCCCAGCTCAGCCCTTCCCACCTATGTTTTTTTAAGGCGGTGCATGTGCAGGCACAGAGCAAGAGTGATTATGTAAAATGATGTCCTTGCATGTCCTGAGGTCCTGAGATGTGAAAATGGAGTAATTTGTGTACTTCAAATTTATACTGGTCGAAGAAAACCATGAAAATGATCTGCCAAAGTGAACTAAGACAAAAAAAAATCGAAAATATTAAAGAGATTCGAACTTGGATCCTTTAGGTGATAACCAAGCACGTTACCTCTAGGTCATTTCACTTAGCTGAAGGTCAGTCGTTAAGTCTGAATCAAGTTCTAAACATTCTTCTCTAGCATGGTTTTCGCGAAAACGGCATTTTTCGATCAGCCAAAGCGAACCAAGTGTTTGATTTTTTTCAAGCTTTATTATTCTTATTAGCCTTGTTGTTGAATGACGGCTTCTGGGTTAAATTATCAGTATGAGGTGTGTCGACATAACGCAGGTATTTAAAACCAGTTGATTTTTGTATTGTTGAGAATAAATAGATTCTAAAATGCAGTGGATTTGGTTCGGTCTGGCTGAATGTGATTTGGAAAAATGGCGATCAGCACCATCGAAACATAATTGTATCCTCCAACATCCGTATTTCTAATAACGTGTTCAATTCTCCCACAGATTGTTACTATGAGTTGGTTGGAAGTTAGAAATTTGACGGAGATGAGCATAACTTGAAATGTTCTTCATCTGGACCAACACTAAAACATTTCGCTGATTCTATGGAATGGTTTACAGTTCACTCTGGTTGGATGCAATTTTATTTTTTGTATGTTCTGCCAAACAGAAATTTTGAATTTACTCCACGAAGAGCTGTCAGAATTACTGGATTTTTACACTGAAGGTAGATCATCATATTCTTCATCCAATGGTTAAGAAAACTCATTTTTTCAAAAAATGGTCTTTGGTTCAGTTTAGCAGAACCCCGACCAAATGTACTTAGATTTGCGATATTTCTTCTCGTTTCTGAGTTATTGAGAAAAAACGACCGAAAATCAGCATTTTTGATCATTATTTTAGTTCCCGAAGGAAATTTACCTTATTTGGCGCAATAACTTAAAAACAAGTGGAGATATCGCAATTCTAAGCACATTTTTGGCACTAAAATCCTAAAATCATCGGTTTTAGTAGAATAGTGTATTTTTTTCGCCAAAATTTCATGTTTTTTTGGTCCCATACAATTTTTGACAACTTTAGGCCCCTTGAGGGACCACTTAGCCTTGAGATACGGACTTCAAATTTTGACACGATCATTTCTTAGCTAAAGCGATCATTTTCCAACAACGAACTTATAACATTTCGAATTTTTAAAAAATAAGGGACGGCCTAATCTCTATGAAAAAATAAAAATCTGAACAATATTGTAGCTGAATTTCTAGAAGAATCTATGCAAGATTCTCAAAAGGAATCCCTAGAAGTGTGAATGAATTTCTGACTGAATTTCTTTAGAATTTTCTGGATGATTTTGTAAAGTAAATCTACGAGGAGAGATTTTTTTTTTATTCTTCAATCACTTAACCTAATTAACAGCTCTATTGTCCACTAGGGCACTGCGTGAACGATTCCATTTGGAAGCCTTACATACCCTTTGTACAGCGCCTAAATGTATTCTATTTTAATTGTACAATATCGAACTGGATGCTGTTGCGCTGCTTTCACTTTATACCCTATCGTGGTAGAATGGTGAGCACGAGAACGTTGATGTGTGGCTGTTGGTTGTTCTTGTTTCCAGTTCGATTGGGGGTCCATTATGAGTTGCCATTCACCGATGCCCAAGTATCCGGGTTCATTTGAGCTATGGGCTCAGAAGAGGGTCAGTGTCAGCTGCTCTCAGGGGGAAAGAGCAACTGACGAAAGTACCGGGGCTGGGATCGAACCCATGACCATCTGCTTATGAAGCAAACGTGTAGCCACTACGCCACGGGCCCCAGCAATCTACGAGGAGGAATTTACGGATGGAAGCTTCATTCTGCACTCATTGCAGGTGAAACTAAACTAAACTAAACTTCTACCATTTGTGACAATTGTCGCAGACGATCATACGTGGTATTGTCTGATCTGGCCGGTCACATAAGTGGCAGGTGAATGTAAGTCCTTCGTTCTCACGAGATCTGTCCATTTTGCATCCGACGCACATATTTTCTGCCTATTCAGCCTAAGTCCGCACAGACAGTGTTTTAGTAGTTAATAAGGTCCTCCAAATTGAAAATGTAAAGCTACGTCGTAATTATCAAGGCATCAAGGTACCTACCACGTTTATCTGCTAAGTCAACTAGTTTAGATTTTAGGGCAGGTTACCTACGATTCATTGACCTTCAAAACCATCATACAGCGCTTTGGACTCTTCGATGACCTTTCTCTACCATCTCTTCAGATGCTGAAGTACAGGTAATTGCATACGGTATGTCAGGAGGGAAAGTAGGAGAGACACACGCCTAGCTGTACAACACGTGGACGTAATCTCTCTATTAGATCATGAATGACAAAAGGTCGAAAAGACAGAAAGCCGAAAGACAGAAGGTCGAAAAGCAAAAGGTCGAAGTGCAAAGTTGTGAGGGACAAAAAATCGAAAACATATTTTCAAAGAAAAATATTTGACCTTTTGTACTATGTTCTTTCGACGCTTCGTCCTTTCATCTTTTGTCTCAAAACCATCCCATGGATGAATTACGATACAGCTACTCGTCTTTGTCTCACTATCCACAATATATTGATATCCACAATGCTAAAATAGTTCATATTGATGAATCACGTTTTCGAAAATATCGAGTTCCGATGTTGCAATGCAACTTTCAGAGCTCAGCATTCCATCATGATAAATTTTCATTTCAATCGTTCCCGTAATCATTGCACCGTTTGTATTACTGCCATATTTTGATAAGGGTTTTCCCCTTTTCTCGTTCAGTCGATTACATTTTCCAATGTCGCACAATTGAAACCCGTTACCTAAGTGATTCTATTGAAATGCTGCTACCTTCTCGGGGAGAAGGTCACGCTTTCAGTGATATGTACTAAGACAGGTGCGGCAAAGCAACAGTAGTGGCAGGCTTTTCCTCCATTCAATTCAATTGAATCGTGGGCAGGCAATGAATGAAGAGAAGCCAAACGAGTCGAAATGAACGAGAATGCATCACCGGGTTCACTGTTGCCTCTTAGGTACCTTCCACAACCACTTTCTACGTCCGGAGGAGCGAAGGATCAGCAACATTGCAATAGATGCTTGCAGCTGAGGCGAGCTGAAAATAAAATTGAAACTAAATTAAATTGAATGTTTCCATTTGTTTCATATTCTCCGACTCGCTTCATCAGACCGTCGGCGTCGTCATCATCATCGTAGTCATCTACCAGGCAAGTGTCCTCTACGGTTATGCAAGGTTCTGCTCCCCGTGTGTATGGTTGGTAGAGACTACAGCTAACTGAATGCAGTCTTGGGACCCCAAAGGGAATAATACCATTGAATTTGGAATGAAATATAAGAAACAGGCTAGAGACCAAGAAGTGAGAACGGGCTGCGTACTGTAAAGAGTAACGGTTATATGGGTAGGTAGCATAGTCGGTTGCCTTTTCTCAATGGAAAGATGTGCTTCAGTCAGAGGTGGTTTTAGTGTGGCAGTGTACAACTTTTTATTTTTATAATTTTAGTGGACATTAAAGTTGTTTTTCAATTTTAAAACCTAAGGAAATATCCATCAGTACAATGTTGTTAATAACATGTCTCGTCGATTGATTTTTTCCAGCTCTAGCTCTAAAACCTCCATTAGTTTTATGTTTTAAATGCCTCTTATATGCTCGTCGCAGTCCTGCTACCACCTTTCAATTACCTCAAGTCGACTTGAAGAAATGTTTATCTACATGTATGTTTCTGTATATGCTCCTCAAAATAGTCAGATTGTAACAGGCAACAGCAATTTTCAGTGCATTAAGGCTTCCATTGGGTCACATAGACTTCTCGTCACAAACGATATGTATTTCATGATAGCCACTTCTCCTCTCCTCTTCATGGCGTAACGTTCTCGGTGGGACGAAGTTTACTTCTCAGCTTATTGTTTAATAGGCACTTTCGCAGTTGTTAGCTGGGAGTTTTCGCCACCAGTTATCATTTTGCATTGTGAACCGCGTGGCAGGCACAAAGATACTCTATGCCCACGGAAGTCAAGGAGATTTCTATTCCACGAAAAGTTCCTGGGCCGACTGTGAATTGAATCCATCATGGGTTCAATGCTGCGGATATATGGCTCCTATAAAACTATGTTAGCTACAGTCAAACTTGATTCTTTTGTATTTTCTACGACTTTCAAAATATGATTGGATGAATTAATTCCGATACACTTGCACTACATGACCGTTAACAAAATAATCTTTTTCCAAATCCATTGCTTTAAATTTGCGCTCCACACATCCTGAAGCAGAATATTATTTATTCCATGGTCGTCATATCTCAGAATCACACCTTGCTCCGCCCTAGCATTGCCAGCGACTCATATAATACCCCAGCCAAGCAGCAGTCAGATGGGGGTAACTATGGAGGAAATAGCTCATGCTTATGCACTTAATTTCAATAACTTAATTGCACCGTACATTTATGAACCAACATTGCCATGGTCGCCATATGTTCACCCCGGAGATGACTGAGTGGATGGAGCGGAGTTGCATCTACTCGTATTCATTTGCATGCATGCAATTTCTGACGACGTTTTCTGTACAGCTCTCACCGAATAGTAGCACCTCATGCGATGTAGGAGTTATAGAATTTATTAAATTTATGAGTGGTGTTTGTGGGAAACAAAGATCTAGAATCAGCTTGGTTAGCAATGGCTTTGAGTTTCCAAATGTGCATGTCACGATTTTGATTTTACCAGCTTACCATTTCTATTTTTGTGGTTTGATAATAACGTAAAGAAATATTATGTGAAGTTGAAAAATTGGACTAAGGACCTAGAATTATGACGAAGTTTTTAGTTTTCTTTATTGCTTCAGACCTACAGTCATTCTGTAATGAAAAACAGTTATAGAAAACTGCTGGCAAGAGCTGGCAAGTAGCAGCAAGGCTCTCTCTCTACCCCTAATGAAATAATGATTTTATAGCTGCCAAGTTTTGGCAATAATATAATTTGGAAGTGTTACATGCGCGGATGCATTTGCATATTTCAGCACCACCCACTCTCTGGGCTGAATGAAAACTGATGACGTAAACATGGGACCAGGCGAGGGGTGAGGAATTTCATTGGCTGGCAGTGCTTGTGCAATGCTATTAAATATGCTTGGAATATGATGATTCGATGCTTGCTTGGTGTTGGAAGCTTCCGTTACAAAGGCACTGAAAGGTAAGGTTGAATTAAATATGAACAATGAAATATTTAGCCGCAACTGGATTGTTGTTCAGGGCAGCCGAAGTAGAGAATCCATGGTTCAATATAGTTCCATTGTTAGATCGTTACTGTTGCTCGTTTTTCGAGTGGTTTACTTCAATGCAGCATTGCAGAACCGTTGCATCGAAAATACGTAATTTGATTTATCATGTGGAAGCAGTGTCGTTATTAAAGCTAGTATGAAACACTCGGCGAAAGAAAGGTATTTAATCATTTGTTTAGTTTCGCATAGTTTTTTTTTCAGAATATATGTTTCGTATCGGTGTGTTCCAACCGCGGGTGTTTTCGGGCTTTGCATACTTCAAATACCGAAAACGACTAGGGTAATTTGCCAATTGTTGCACGGCTAAAAACTCGCCTATTATTGCACACTCCATGCTATTCTTATGGGGTGTGCAATAATCGGCGAATTTTTAGCCGTGCAACAATTGGCGATTTACCCTACAAATTGCATTTAACGTTCAATATGCAGAGTCATGGAATGATGGCGTCTTGTTTTCTTCTCTATGCAATGGGTGAATTGATTGATTTGTCTTTATTAAAGAGACTTTCAGCCCTTGGCTGGTTCGTCTCTAATACAATGGGTGAAATCCATTGGGCGGCTAGTCCATATCGCTCCTTGGTGCGACCAACCTGGCCTTGTACCACACCGTTTCCACTTTTGTAGCTACATCGTGTTGTTCACCGCTTCCGCCTAGTAGCATTATTCCAGTCTGGCATCGAATTACAGGCACCTGCTCATCTCGACGAAGTAACGGCTCCGTCACTCTGCTATACCGTTTTGTTGCGGACTAAAGGCCGCTGTGAATTGCGCCTTGATGCCTTCTCGTGGTTAGAATGAACGGAATCGCTCGCTGGTGTACTCTCCTGCTTGATTGGAGCGCACCACTTTCGGTTTTTGATCAAATTGCTTGCACATGATCCAGGAGCGCCTTCGAACGGGACTTCGATTCCTTCGGGTGCTTTCCGGCTTACAGCAGCATTCACAATGCTCGTTCACTTCGCATTGGCGAATCTGCAATCCGTCGACCAGGTCCCGTTCCTTCCCGGATGACTTCGCTTGGTTTCTTCAGGTAGTTCAGACTTTGTTTGAGCGTTGCTATATCAGCGGTTTGGTTGCCATTCATCACCCGTAACCGTTGATGTCGAAAACAACGGTAGGGGAACTGCGGCCACAACGCCCACAGGGGGCAAGTTGCGCCACCCTTGTTTTAGGCAAACCACGTTATTTTCAGTACATTTTTCAATTGCAATCGCTAAAATAAGAATAAAAATGCTTCTTTACATTTGAGTTTTCATATTTTTACTAAAAAAAATTGTACAAAAACTTCGAAAAAAGATTTTGGTTACTTTTGATGTAATTTTTGCCTGTCAAATGTATGCACTTTTTTACATCATTTAAAAGATTTTTTTTTTCTCGCTATCCCCACAAACTGTTTTGCACACTCCCATTATTTGTGTACCAAGCGGAAAAAGTATAGAATTTGACCCTTACAACTTTCTTACAAGGGTCCAAACTTCTGAGGCATGTGTGGGGTAAAATGCCCACCCCTAGTTATTTACATTAAAATAGCCATTTAGATCCAAATTCTGGCACAAATTATCTAGAACACAAGTTGGAACCAAGCAGCAGCACGTTTTTACTATAAATAAGTTCACTAAACACACAGCCATGCGTCATTTTGTAGTTATTATTGATAAAACAGCTCACTATGACGTTTACATGGAATTGACCCATAATTACAGGTGATCCATAATTATGTAATGACTGTATACCATTCACGAACAATAACAGTTGACAAGAAACCAGGCGCGCAAGTATATGTATACAATTTGCCATCCTGGCGTTAACTGAGGCTAGTGGCGCGTTTTACCCCGCATTAAAACTAAAATTCTGAAAATCAAACTTTTTTTCAAATTTGAATTTTTCAGTAGTAAAACATAAAACTGGTATATGGACTTCCATTTGGAAGTAAACATGTTGGTGCTTCATGTTGGTGCCAAAAAATGTGTGTTATAAAGTGTTTCGTGGTTAAAATTGGACTCTTCCTTAACGTGGGCGTCTTACCCCCAGTTCCCCTACATAGCATATTTCTGCGCAGGCGACGGAACAGACAAAAGGATCATCGCCAACGTGGGTGTGTACAACGCTTTGCACGACACATTGCTGTCCTGTCTCGGTGTAGGCTTCCCCGGTCTCCGTCTTCGCTTCCTTCTCGTTGTTTCGTTGATATTGGTGGAATTCCTTCTGAATGTGGCCCACCTTTTTGCAGTAGTGGCAGGCCAGCGGCTTCTTCTTCTTGCCTAGTCCAACTTTCATCGCGGAATCCGAACCGCAACCTTGCTTGACTTGAGTTTACGCTTGACAAGCTTCAGGGTTAGTTCGTTGTTCGAGTTTGGCAGGCTTCTCAGGATCATCGCAACAATGACATTTTCCTCCAGCTGCTGTCCGGCATTCGCCAGGCTACTAAACAGCTCCTCCATGCCGAAGATGTGCTCCGCCATATCCTCCGTTTGTCGCAGATTCGCTTCAACAGCAAGACCTTCGACGTGAGACTAACCTTCTGGTGATGGTTCTGGACGGCCGTCCAGATTCGATGACTGCAACAACAGGTCCCCGATCAGTAAACCGATGTGATGGTTGTATTCGATTCCGTTGCAGGTTTCTCACCTGGTGTCACGTAACGCCACAGCTTCTCTCGTTTCAGCTAAAGTTCCACCTTGAAGAGCCAGCTTGAATAATTGGCGTTGTTCAGGTTTTTGCAGGCTGAATCGCCTTCCGTCCATTTTGCTTCTAGAATTAAAAAAAATCTCATCGCAGGTCCATAACCAGTTGTTGGTTGCAGTGGGAATGAAAACCATCTGGTTTGGTAAGCAAATGAATAGTCTGAAGAAAATTTGTAATACTACAAGACAATCAATCAAAGCAGATTTTAAAATTGGGGGTGTATGCATCGTCTATTCTCCAGTCAGGCTAGAACTATTTATTTGGCCAGGACTACAAAATGTATCGTCGTTGGTCGACTCCGCTCCGTTTCGACTAAAGGTACTTTTGGAACTGAGCCAAATCGACATATAGCATGGTCAGTGCCTCTAGCAGGATCTGATCTGACCCTGCTGATCGTGAAACTGCTTTCCCATTCCACGAACCAGGCATTGAAGCCGTCGTAAGAAGTAGATACCAACTCCTGGGCGAAGCATTTACCTGACGTCCATATCGTCGTCATTTTGAACTAATCCGCGACCAAATTGTCGTTACTGGAGGGTACTCTTTATGGATCCGATATGATGGCAATATCCGTCCCCACTCAGCGACTGCCTGACACAGCATTTGCTGGGCTGTGTCACAATGGTTAAGGTTCAGCTGCGTTCCGTGCCACGAGTCCAACCCCGCTGACATGTCAGCGTGGTTGGCCTCGTGCAGCGTTGTGGCTTATGACCTTCAGCGCCGCATCGCCTACATAGTTTGCTCTTGTCAGGGCCTTTATAGTCCCTTGACTTGTGTCTTGGTTCCAGACACCTGAAACGAACCTCCGGTGGTTCGTGTAAGGTCAGATGACATACGCATCAGCCTACCTTGATACTCCCAACTTAAACGTCCGCCACATGTAGCTGAGCCAAGCCTACCTATGTCCCTGCTGGCCCTTCCATAGCCGAACGGCTGTAGTGGGCACCTGTACATCGCACTGTTGCCGCAGTGCCGTGACGCGATCTTCCGCTTCGGTGACCTCGTCTAGGTTGCCTTCGGGATTAGTAACCGCCTAGCCTTGTGGGTACCACCAGGCAGCTCCTCACCTGACGGCTGCCTCACCCCCTTTTGCGGATGCTTATCAAAAGCAGTCGCATCCGCCACACGTTTTGAGCTACCTGGGAAAGCGAAGGCCTCTGTCGGGGTAGACGTCGCTTTGCTTTCGCCGGTTCTACCGCTGCAGAAGTTTTCACAAGTCTCTCGTGGTCTTGCTTGGTATTGTTCATTGTCTTTCGAAGTCGCAATAGGGCCGTTTTAAGGTACTTGCTTATGTTGGACTTCAAGAACGCAAAGCTGCTGCACAGCCTCCTCCATTGCAGACAGTCCGTCTCGATTTAGTTGATGGTCTTCATCAACCACGCTCCGTTCACTGTCTCCCCCGACAGGCTAGCCGAGAAATGAATCGGACATCCAACGCTGGCACTCCGTGCACAGCTTCCTACTCCTAGTTTCTCACCTCTCCTTAACGGAGACCTTGCCAACCCGCGTTTCGCGAAGAGGTTGGCCTCACTAGATTTTTGATTTTTATTTAAACTCATTTTTTGATCCCACGAGAGTACTACGAGAAAGATGGACCACTACGCCGGAGCCCTGCATTAACGCGGTAAGGGATAAAATACTGTGGGGGTACCCTACGCAGATACCCCACAGGCTTCGTTAACGATCCAGCATCTTTTTCACCCCCTGGATCACTTATTCCTCGGCACGGGTCGCTTGACACCTTGAATTAGGGTTAGAAGCCATATTCTTAGCTGACAACTACGCGGCTGACTAAATTTTAATCAATAATTTCAGTATGTACGCCATAAATTAGATCATTTTATTTTGCTCAATAAATCAACATTGAAAAACCTCTCGACAGCCGCCCTCTTGCCATTCCGCTGCGAAAGCTACCGAGAGTTCAGATTGAAAGCAGTGCCAATTGATTCCTCAAGTCAAATGCAAACCGACCTGCCGTTAACCATGTTATAGCAACGAAAATTTTCTTCAGTTAAACTTGGAATTAGTTTGATATCCCATCCCCGCCGTCGTCAGCGTGTTTCTCGTCAATCCCAAAACCACCACTACCTACTGGATGGCTGGAGCTGTTGCATTGCAATCGATTCGATTGCCGCGCTGCGCTCGCTTCTCGGAACGTTTAGCCAGCCATCCCGATCCCGCCCGGGTATGCGATGCGTTGCGTTGTTAGCTACATTTCAATTTCAGTGTTTATTTTCCATTGGGAATTGCGGGGAATCCATTTTGCGGCAAGTTTTCCCTAGCTTGAAACTTTTGAAGAGCGAAAGGATGAGGGACGAGTGATTTGCCGAGTAAAACAGCAATGTTTGCGTTCGAGTGTGGTTGGTAAAAGATTTATTTTTAGCTGCCAGTTTTCATTCTTGGTTGCGTGATTGTTGACTTTTGCATATTCTTTGCCGGATGGTGTTTAGGAATCGGAAGCATGTTCGGAGTAACGTGTGAATATTGTGATTGTTTTTATGTGGTGATTTTTGTCATATTGTAATTGTTTGTATGAGAAGCTACATGAGAAGTTATCCATTTTTTAATGATCGTATTGGGTTTGAAACGTAGTATTACATATTCCTTTGCAGTGCATCCATGTTTTTCTTATTTATTACTCACTTACGTGGTGGACTACAGTTCGCTTCGTTGAATCTACGTCACTGGGCTCGGTCGTCGGCCAAGCGCTTCCCGGTGGTCGTTGATCATCTTAGGTCTTCTTTAACCGCAAACAGCCATCTTGTACACGTGCTGCCACGGAGACGCCGACCACTCCCGTATTTATTATTATCTTCGGCTGACGATCTTTCGACATATTTTCTACGTGACCAGCCTAACTCAGACTTCCGTGCTTTATTGGCTTGACAATTTCTTAATATAATTGGTAGAGATTCACGCGACGGCACCTGATACGTTTTTTTTATATTAACATTATATTCTTAAAACATTATTTAATCCTTCAGCTCTCACGCTGTTGTATTTTGCTCAATACGTTAAAAAAGCTCGCCTGATGTACACAAATCAACGTGATGCTGGTAGCGGTGATTAAGGATTTTTATTCACTCGTGCATTATTTTGCAATGATTTTTATATTGTTAAAGTCTACAAAATATTCATAAGAAATTATAGCTGAAATCTTTTGTAAATTTCTAACTTTTTTAAAGACTAACTTAGAATTTCCTGGTTCCTCTATGCATCCCTTTTTAAGTATCTTCCAATATTATTCTCTGGAGGAATTCCTCCACAAATTCTTGAAATTATTAAAAAAAAACATCACGTAATCTTGAAAAAGTTCTTGGGTACATTCCTGAAAAGATGCTTGAGGGATTTTTGAAAATTTTGAAGGAACTCCTGAATTAATTTTTGAAGAGAACCTGAGAGGAATTTCTGAAGAAATCATTTGAGGGATTCCCGGAGAAATCCCTGCAAGACTTCCTGGATAAATCCTTGAAGAAAAACCTGGATTAATCCCTGTTGCAATTCCTACAGGAATGCCCGGAGGAAGCCCTGTTGAATCCCTGAAGGAATTCCCGGCGAAATTCTCGGAGGAATCCCTGGAAGAATTTTTGAAAGTATACCTGAAGAAATTCCTATATAAATTATGGGAGGAATATCTAGAGAAATTTCTGAAGAGATCTCATGAGAAAATCCTAGAAGAAATCCTACATAAACTTCTAGAGGATTCCTTGGGGGAATTCTTGAAGAAATTCCAGAAGGGATTCCTGGAGGAATCCTGTGAAATTACTAGGAAAATCTCTAGCGAGAATCCTAGAGGAATGCCTGGAGAAACTTCTGAACAAACTCCGGGCTTAATTCCTGGAGGAATACTTAGATAAGGCCTCAGCCGGAATTCTTGGAGAAATTTTTTTGGAGCAATCACTGGAAGAATTCCTGAAGAAATCTCCAGAGGAATTCTGGGAGGAATTGCTGGAGAAACTTATGAAAAAATCCCTTGAGAAATTCCGAGATGATGTTCTGGAAGAACCCTTGGCGAAATCTCTGAGAATATCCCTAGAGATATACGTGAGGGAGTCCCTGGAGGAATCTCTGAAGAAAACCCTGGAGGAATGTCTGGAGGAATTCTTGAAAAAATCCTGAAAGTATTCCTAGAGCATTTCCTAGAAGAATTTCCTACGGAATCCCTAGAGGATATTCTGGAGAAATTCCTGAAGGAATTGCTGATATAATTTTTGAAGGATGTCCAGAAGCAATTCCTGGAGGAAATCCTGAAGAAATTCCTGGGGTATTTCTTGGAGGAATTCCTGGAGAAGTTCCTGGAGAATTTACTGAAAAAAATCCTGGATGAAATCCTGGAGGAATGCCTGGAGGAAATCTCTCCGGTGGAATTCTGGGAGAGAAATCCTGAAAGTATTCCTGGAGAATTTCCTTCAAGAATTTCTGAAGGTATTCCTAGAGGATTTTCTGAAAGAACCCTTGGAAGAGCTTCTGAGGGATTTCCTGGAGGAATCCTTGGAAAAATCCTTGGAGAAATTTCTGAAAGAATCCCTGAAGCTAGTCCTGGTGGAATCTCAGAAGAAATTCCTGGAGATATTCCTGGAGGAGTTTCTGAAGAAATTCTTTGATAAAATTCTGGAGGAATTCCTGTGGAAATTGCTGGAGGAATCCATGAGATAATTCCCGGTGAAATTTCTAGAGGATTTTTTCAAATAACTACTGGATGAATTTCTAGAGGAATCTCCAGGGGAGTTTCCTAAAACAAATCCTGAAGGTATTCCTGGAGAATTTCCTGAAATATTTTCTGAAGAAATCCTTAGAGGATTTCCTGGAGGAATCTTCGAAGGATTTCCTGGAGGAATCTCTGGGAAAATCCCTGAAAAAATCTTGAAGAAATCCCTGTTTGAATACCGGAAGCAATTAATGAAGGTATCTCCGGAGAAATTCCTGGAGAAATGCCAGGAAGGATCCCTAAAAAAATCCTCAGGATATTCTTGTAGAGTTTCCTGGAAAAAAATCTGAAATAATCCTCAGAAAATCATCTGATGAAAATCCTGGATTTGCTGTCATATTTTCTGAAGGATGTCCAGGAGAAATTCCTGGATAAATTCCTAGAGAAACTCCTGGAGGAATTCATAAAGAAATTCTTGGGGTAATTCCTCGAGAATTTTCCGGAGGAGTTCCTGGAAAAAATCCTGAATGAAAGCTTGGGAGAATGCCTTTGGGAATTGCTGGAGGAATCCTGGAGGAATTCTTACAAAAATTACTGAATAAATTTCTGGAGGAATCTCTAGAAGAACCCTGGGAGAAATTTCTAAAAAAGTCTGCAGAGAAATTCCGCCAAGATTTTTTAGAGAAATTTCTGGGGGGATTTCTGGAGAAATTCTCAAAGGAATTTCTGAAGGACCTGCGGAATCATTGGAGAAATTCGTGGAGAAATCTCTAGAAAAATCCCTAAACAAGTTCCTGGAGGAATTTTTTGCGGAATTCCTGAAGGAATCCTTGCAGCAATTCCTGGAGGAAGATCTGGAAGAATTCTGGGAGGAATTCCTGGAAAAATTCCAAAAGGTATTCCTAGAGAAAATCCTGGAAAAATTTCTGAAGGATTCCTGGATGAACTGCTGACATAATTAATTAGGGAATTTTTTGATTAATTCCTGGAGGAATGCCTGCATGAATTTCTGGGGGAATCCCAAAAAGAATTCCTGAAGCAATCCCAGAAGTCCCTGAAGTAACTCCTGGAGGAATATCTGGTGGAATTCCTGCAGGAATCGCTGAAAAAAATCGTAGAGAAATCTCTGCAAGAATCCAAGGAGGGATCCATGCAAGAATGCCTGGAAAATTTCTCGGAAGAAAGCTTAGGAGAATTCCTGATGGAATTCTTGGATGATTCCCTGAAGTAATTCCTGGAGAAATCTTTAGAGGCTTTTTTGTACGAGTCTCTGGAAAACCCCTTAAAGAAATCCCTTAAAGAATTCCTGGATAATTTTCTGTAGGAATTCCAGGTGGAGTTCTAGGAACAATCCCGGAGGAAATTTCTGGATTAATCTCTGGAGCAATTCATGAAGGAATGCATTGAGGAAACCTTGGAGGATTTCTTGGAGGAATCGCTGAAAAAAATGTAAGAATTCTTGGAGGGATCCATGGAGGATACCCTAGAGGAATACCTGTAGGAATTCCTGAAGGAGTCTCCAGAGGAACTCCTGGAGAAATCTCAAGAGGAATATCTGGCGGGATTTCTGGATGAATGTCTAGATGAATTCCTGTAGGAATTTTTGAAGGAACCCCTGCAGGAATTCCCAGAGAAATCCCTGGAAAAAACTCCTAAAGGAATTCCTAAAAATAAATCGTGGATTAATTTCTTCTGAAGAAACTCCAGAAGGAACCCCGGAAGCAATTTCAAGAGGAATTAGTAAGGGAATCCCTAAACAGTTCCTAGAGGAAGTACTGAATTAACTCTTGAAGGAAATCCTTAAAGAATACAAGGAGAAATTCCTGAAGAAATCTTAAGAAGAGTTCCTGGGAAAATCTTTGGAGGAATTTTTAAAATAAGTTGTTCCAGAAAGAATCACAGAAGCAATTCCCGTGTTAAGCCCTTCAGAAATTCTTGGAGGAATTCCTGGAGGATATCCTAGAAGAATGCCTGTAGGGATTAACGAAGGAGTCTCTAGAAATACTCCTGGAGAAATATCTAGAGGAATTACTGGAGGAATCTCTAGAGGCATTTCTAAATGAAATCCTGGATGAATTTTTAGGGTAATTCCCAGAGGAATCTCTGAAGAAAATCGTAGAAGAATCCCTTGAGAAATTCCTGGAGGAATCCCAGAAAGAATTCAGATGGAATCCTTAGAGAAATCCTGGAGGAATTTAAAGAAGAGTTCGCGGAGGAACTCCTTGTGGAATCCTTGTAGCAGTTCCTGAGGGAAGCAGTTCCTGCAAGAGTTTCTGAATCCCGGGAGCAGTCCCATGAGGAATTTCTTAGGAAATCCCAGGAAAGCTTACTTAACAAATTCCTGGAAGAATTTCTGTAGGAAATAAAAATATGAAGGAATATTGTTGGAATCTTTGGATGGACTTCCAAAACAATATTTATTACAATGTTTCAAGGAACTCCTTTATTATTTTTTAGCTAATCTCTGGTACAATTTCCTGTAAGGGTTTTTGGAAGATATTGCATCTGAAATGCTTCGAATTATTCCAGATTGAATTATTGGAGGAATCTCTAGTGGAATTCTTGAAGGAATATATGGAGAAACCGCTGAAAAATCTATGCAAGAATACTTGCAGAAATACTTAAAATTGTTTTATTGACATTCCTTTGGGAATGCCTTGAGCAATTCCTGGAGGAATCCTCGAAAAAAAGCACTGGAACAATCACTAAAGGAACCTCTAAAGTTATCCCAGGAGAAATTCTCGGAGGAATGACTGGTGAAACCTATGCATAGAGGAATTCTTGAAAAATTCTCTGGAGCAATCCATGGTAGAATCACTGAAGGAAAGTATGAAAAAAATCCTGGAGGAATTCGTCGATGCATTCTTGCAGAAGTATCTGTAAAAAATTCTGAAGGAATCGTGGGAGGAATTCTTGTAGCATTTCTTGGGACAAACCCTAAAACAATCACTATCGGAACCATGCAAAATACTCATGGAAGAATTCACGAAATAGAAACTTCTGGAGAAGTCCCTTGAGGAATTTCTGAAACAATCCCTGGAGAAGTTCATGAATAAATGCCCAAAGGAATTTCTGAAGGTGTTCTTGAAAGAATTCGTAAAGAATTCCCTGGTAGGAGCAGTTTCTTATACTATGCAAATTTAGCTGTGGATGACATCCTTAACTTTCCTCAGTGTGGGAGGTGGATCATTTCTGTCCTCTGCTGCTTTGATGTGCTCATTTGCTTCTTTGCCTTGCTTACTAGTGCCTACGTTATCCGCGCATTTCAGATGGTCGTCGAAGTACTGTTTCCATCTTTCAAACAACTCACGTTCATCCGTCAAGAGGCTCCCGTCCTAAGGCACGTAACCGTTGCGAGATATGTTGAGCCTCTATTATAACTTCCGTGTTTCTTGAGAACGGCATAGCTGTTGCAAGTCTTCGTATTCTGCTATTTCCAGGACTTGTTTTTTTTTTCGCCCGAAAGAGGTCGGTCTGCTGTTTCCGCTTCTGTTTCGTGTCCTGTTCTGTCGGTTTCCATGCTGCAGCATAATCGCCCGCACTGTGCTCTTTTTCTCCAAAGTCGTTGCACTAGGCTGCGTTATGGATGTTGAGGCGACATCCGATTGCATCATTCACTCTAGGCTGTACCGTGGCGGTTGGCGTTACCGTACTTAGGGCCGATTTCTTCACCTCGGCTTAACCGGTAAGCCAGGCTTACTCATACAGTTAAACCTGGCTTAACGCTTAAGCCAGGGTGAAGAAATCGCCCCTTAGTTGAAAATGAGTTTTGGGCGTTGCTGGACAGACTCAATGTTAGCGCCACGATGGGTCCTCCTCCTCTCCTCTTCTTGGCGTAACGTCCTCACTGGGACAAAGCCTGCTTCTCAGCTTAGTGTTCTATGAGCACTCCCACAGTTATTAACTGAGAGCTTCCTCTGCCAATGACCATTTTGCATGCGTATATCGTGTGGCAGGCACGAAGATACTCTATGCCCAAGGAAGTCAAGGAAATTTCCTTTACGAAAAGATCCTGGACCGACCGGGAATCGAACCCGTCACCCTCAGCATGGTCATGCTGAATACCCGTGCGTTTACCGCCTCGGCTATATGGGCCGAGCGTTTACCGCCTCGGCGATGGGTCCTGAGGTCGATAAAGTTGGAAAAGCGCCGTCTGCCAATCAAAACATGGTCAAACTCCTGAGCTGACAATGCACAATGGTCCGTGGGCCGTATTTAGGTGGAAAAAATAAATAACGCCTAAATTATTAGTTTTAGCTATATACTGTCTTCGGGAAAGTTTTTTAAAATATTTTTTTAACATTTTTTTCAATGATATGAAATTAGGGTGGTCCAAATGGTTCTTAAGATCAAAATGTCAACTTTTTATTGTTACCATATAGAGTAACAGAATGTTCTACAAAGTTGAAAAATACTTAATTCTAACTAACTTTGCCGAAGAAACTATATTATTATATTTAAAGAAACTATATTATTATTTTTTTAAGAAAAAATAGGGTGACACCCAATAAAAAAGTTTTCTTTCGATAACTTTTCATGCTTTGATTTGTCGAGAAAACCTTGCTCCGAGCAGTTTCAGTGCATTTATTATTATTTTTTTATTCATTCTCATTTATTCAGTAAGATAAGACTAAATTTAAAATTACAATTGTTTCATTTAGATAGAAAAAGTGCCACTGTTTTGAATTCATTTTAATAAACTAACATTTATACAACTACAATACATAATTTAATTAAAGTGTTCGATACATTTCCTCTTAATGCAACAATTTTTCAAAGACAGCAAAGTTCTATATTCTCAATATAGAATGTTATTCGTGATTTTCTTCTAAAACTGGCTTGTTTTTGAAACTCTTTATTTCAGAATGGGGCAAGCCTAATTTAAATCTTTTAGTCTTGTTCAAAAGATTTTATTTCCATCTTTCAATGGTAAGAAAGATGATGTTTATCGCTTAAAACGTTTAAATTATTTTGAAAATATGGAATTTTTCATACAAACATGGCTCTAAGTATGAAAATATAAGAGATACGAATTTGTCGTCTTCGATAAAAATGTGTGATATTTAAAGTATGAAAAGTGTTCAGAACAAATTACTAACTAAAAACTGCTCGGAACAAAGTTTTTTCGAAAAATCAATGTATAAAAAGATATCGAAAGAATTTTTTTTAAGTGTCACCCTACAATTCTCATTAAAAAATAATATCTCTGAAACCATAAGAGACAGCAATATTGTTTCTTCGGTAAAGTTAGTGAGAATTAAGTATTTTTCAACTTTGTAGAACATTCTGTTGCTTTGTATGGTAACAATGAAAAGTTGACATTTTAATCATGAGAACCATTTGGACCATTCTAATTATTGAAAAAACAAAAATGTTCAAAAAATTCGTAGAAACTTTTCCGAAGACAGCACATAAAGGAATTCCACGGAGTCATGTAAATCTATCCTGAGCGACCATTTCAAAAATATCTGAAACTTTGCACAGTTTTTCAATTTCATCTAAATCGCCATTTATCGATTTCAAACCTTCATCTTCAGTCACGACTTACTTTTCAAAAGCATGTATGCGAAAATGGTTCAAAAATATTCTCAAAGCTGTACAGCAAAAATGGATTGTTCGATTATTATGAATTTTTCAGCAAAGTTAGATAACTGAATGTTGATTCCTAAGTGTATATTACACTGTAGAAATATATTTTTTTTTACATTAATAAATATGATTTTTGTCACAAAAAACTCAAATATCTCAAAACCCTATCTTTTTACCAACGTAATTTTTTTAAGGGAAATAACCCATTATATTACCTACATACCATAAGACGATAACTGCACGCACTGTGGCAACCATGTAGAAACGCTTCAACACAAATTCTGCGACTGCGCTCGCGTCGGCCCGGCTTGGGCGGTCCTTCAGCGAAGATTGACAGGCGTAATGGATGGATGGAGACGGCTCACGTTCGAGGATCTCGTGCGCCCTGTTCTAACAGGTATGAACAGAACAAAACGAGTGAAGATTCTTAGAATATTTTTTCAATACATCGTCTTTGTAAATGAGTGTTACAATGTAATTGATGTTAATGCTTTGAACTTCCACTTAGAACTAGAATTTTAAGTTTTGTAAATAGCTCCTAATGAATTGACAAATAAAACTACTTTCACTAAAAAACCTATATACCATAAAAATTTGGTGATGGTAAACTAATAAACAAAAAAGTTATGACATTTCAAACATTTCACAATTATTAGATTTAGTAACAAAAAAAAGTTTTTTCTCTGTAAGTTATTTCGAGAATTATAGTTTGATGCT
Organism: Aedes albopictus; assembly: GCF_035046485.1. NCBI lineage: Eukaryota > Metazoa > Arthropoda > Insecta > Diptera > Culicidae > Aedes > Aedes albopictus. The sequence goes on along the minus strand of NC_085136.1, from coordinate 208,789,727 downwards.
GATTTTATTGTAAAGGCTACCGCCTGAATTAAACAAGTTGTTTTCGTGATATTTTTATTTGATTGTTCATAATTACTATTGTATCTATTTGAAACTTAGACGCGATCCAGTGTTGTGATCAAAAATATTGAGAGTGTCATACTTTTTATTGTACGTGACTGGTGGAAAAAAAATCTCTTAAAAGTGTTGTTAATCATAAGAAACCACTGTCACGTCGGTTCGTCGATGGAATAACTTCAACAACATCAAATGCATGAGAGCTACATACCACAGACAAACAGACGAAATACCTAGAACAATTTTCGTGAAAATCCATCGCCCAGTTCACACTACCACCACCTGGTCTAAATGTTTCACGAAACACTGCGTTGTGCAATATCGTCAACAGAAGGCGCTAGTGTGAAACGTCAAACGCAAAGAAAAACGATGGGCGTGCTTCTGGTTATGAAAGCCACAACCAAGACTTAAAATGATCGTTAAAGGCGTGGACATTGAAAATTTCGCCAGTGTTACGTTTGTTTGTCTGTGTACATACACCATGAGAATGCTCACGAAAAAGCAAGAAAAAATACTACCGCTATGGATATTAAAAATTTTATAGTAATTTTTTTCTTCAGCCAAGCAAACGACACCAAACTTGTCAGTTAAAACTTATAAGTGATTTGGTTTATTGTAATCTAACGAACAACATGAGTAGTCGCTTTCTCAACGGTCAACAACTCAACGCTCTCTTGTAGGCCGTTTGATAAAAAAATGTTCAAAAGAGTTAGGGAATCGCGCCACTTGGGCGGTGGCTTCTATTTTCGTCTGTTTTCCACTATAACTCAGTCAAATTTGAACCAATTGACCAGTGAGATAGGTATAGTAGGGTGCCTGTACCAGTTATCGCACCACCTAAGAAAAACTATTTCTACAAAAATAAGAAGAAGACCGACGAATGTAAACAATAAGTGAAATGATTGATTAGTTTCCATACTTTACAGGAAAAATATAAAAACGGAGCCAAAACTACTTTTAGTATTTATTACGGCGTGTGCCAATGATAGGAACCCTGTACCAGTTATGGACACATTTGTTAATTTGGGTTTCACTTCGCACTATTTACATGCATTCCTTATGGGATTTGCCATAACTGGTACACTATGGCGAAATAGGGTGCAAGGAGGCCGAAAAGTTAAGGAAAATGATTTATTCCTACCATAATTTGAACAAATTGTGAAGCTTGAATGATTGCAATCATCTTTTGTGATCGTGTTCTGTTGTTCACGATTTTTTTCTTGTTGATTTGTGTCTTTAAAGGTTGAAAATCAACTATGGCGAATTTGAGGTACTATAGCCATAACTGGTACACTGAGCCTATCTACCCGTGTACAACATTTCAAGTCAATTGGTTCAAAATTGACTGAGTTATAGTGGAAAACAGACGAATATAGAAGCCACCGCCCAAGTAGCGCGATACCCTACGAAATCTCACCGAAAGCACCATAGATAAACTGAAAGAGACTGGTTATGCCCAAATGTCCACATTGAATACAAATTTACGCATTTGTCTAGACTTTGATAAACGAGCAATCTGTATATCATCGGTAAAGCAGGGCACAGGAAGTTCGAAAACGACAAAAACTGAGAAATTGCCAGAAGTGCTAAGTGCAGGAAGTCATGCCGCCGTACCATTAGCGACATCTGTTTAAACAATTTAATCACGCCCCTTTACAAAAATGCTTTGAAATATTCTTCAAAATCTATACGCATTTTCAATATTTTTAACGTTGCAAAACACGCTTTCAACATTCATCCTGAAGAAGAGGGAAACACTTGTCCTCAAATGTAACAGAAAATTAATGAATAAACACGCGGAGGGCGTTATAAAATTGGAACATTACTGTATATATAACATACATACTAGGGTGCCAATGAAAATCGAATTTTCGAATTTCATAAACGGGTAGTGCTCAAAAGTTTCGTCTCCTCAAAAAAAGTCTCCATGCAAAATTTCAGCTCAATCGGACTTCGCTAAGGGGTGGCCCAAAGCGGTCAAAGTTTGGCTGTTTTGAAACACGAAAAATATCCCAAGGTAGGAATACATGAAAATTTCGAAATCGAAAATTTTTTTTTGCCAAATGCCAAATGCCTTAAAAGTGCATGAAACGTCGAGATCTGGTGTTATCTTAAAAATTTTTTTTTGGAAAAAAATTGACTTCTTGGACTATGAAATTAATTTGAAATGGAGGAATTGAATTTAGTTGCTGAAATATTCATAGCAATAGTACTGGAACATGTCTTATATCATCGTTGGCAACTGCTAGCATATTATATATCATATATCGTTAGGGTGGTTCACTTATTTTGCATTAGGGTGGCCGTTTTTGTAGAAAAAATTAAAAAATAAGATAATTAAAAAATCTCTTATAAAACTGTCAGTCATTTTCAATGTTGAATAAATATAATATTTCATTAGGGTGGCTCATTTATTTTTAATTAGGGTGGTTCTGTTGAGATGAAAATTAAGAACAAAAAAATATTTCCAGAAAATATACCACTCATATTTTTGTATAGTTTAAAATCATGATCCTTTATTGGCATGTAACACTTTGTTAAGATATTCCTAGACCAACATGTGGAAAGGGCGTAACAACCATTGCCAATTTCTGCTTTTCATGTCCCTGGATTCTTTTCCCAGTAACAGATAGAGCTGACTCTCCTCTATATGTTTATGGGAAAAGTTTGCATAAAATATTGAGATACGCCCAGGATGGACGAGAAAAGTAAGCGTTTGCAATGGTTGTTCCGCAACACAAATGTTGGTCCAGATTGTTATTATGGTTTAAAATAAGGAATAATAAACTGATTTTAAACGTATCCAAATTATGACAGCTTGATAGGCGATGATGGTGTGCAACAAAAGTTTCCTGTTTATCTTTTTTAAAAAGATTCTTGGCCTTGGGCAGCTTCATTTCCGAAAACACAGTTACGTTGCTGGAGAAAGAACAACAGTAGGTTGCTTTCTATCTATCTAAACAAAATATACCTTAGCTACAAGATTACCATATAGCATACCGAAGTGGTGAGTGAACCTAAACTCTAACGTGATACAAAAACATACAATAATTTAACGTTGGAATTAAACACACGATGACAAAAGAAAGGAAGATCACTGCTTTCCATAATACGAGATAGATGGGAAAAAATATTTATTCACTAAAAATGTTCCTTTACCGACACACTTTTGCGTTACCTAAGCCAGCTTAACAAAAATTTACGATTTATCGTATTCATTGTAAAAATATATTGAAAAACTGGTTTCTGTCTTCGTGTGCTGCAATTTCTGTAAACAATGACCTGAATTTGATAAAATCAACTCGAATGTTGATTTTTTGATATATCTTTATTATCGAGATTTTCAGCCTATGGCTGGTTCATCTCCTCGAATGTTGATGTTTTTCGGATAACCAACCGAAATGGTATGTTCGACATACGTAATGTCTGAAGTTCATAGGCACAAACATGTTTGATAGGATCGCTCAAAATCTACAAGGCTGTTGACGAAGAAGTTGCCAAAACAGTACATAAAGGGTTCTTGAAAAATCTGCAGTTTTTGGATAGTAATCGCAATATCTTTTCAGCCATATTTTGATATCATATAATCAAAAAATGTGTCTGGTAAATCCATAATCGAATCAAATGACATTTCTACACTTGAACTGCACTCATTTGTACAAGGCAGTCAGCACACAAAAGAATTATTGCACAGCCAAACATTTTTTGTCTTAGAAGCGAACTTATTGAAAAAAAAAATAAAATTTTGGTCTGTCTCAAAAGCAAACTTATGTGTCTCTGACAGTTTTTGGGTCGCTGAATCCGAATCCGGGCTCAGATTTGCTCCAGCACGTCAGGATTTTGAGCTATACCTCAATTTATAGGGCAAAATATGTGATTTTGGGCTTTTTTTACTGCAAGCCATTAAGTATGGAAATTATGTTTTAAAGCAATCAAAGTGTAAATTCGTCGAATAACATTTAAACTAACGATTTATGCCATATATTTCGTTTTACCTAAGTTTGCTTTTGAGACAGACCAAAATTTAATTTTTGTTTCGCTGTGTTATGTGCTCTCTCTCTTCCGGAATCCTTGTTGGAAACTGATATTACGCAGAGGAATAGCAAAAAGAAAATGGAAATAAAAGTTCAAAAAAATCAGATGTAATTTAAGAACATATATTCGATGTAATGTACCAAAAACCTATCAGCATGAATTTAGTAAATATCACAAAACCGTTCCCACTCGTTCGTTACGTCCCTTTTACTACGACCAGGCTTGTTCGCACTGAGCGTATGAAAATTATGCTCTTTTGATTTGCACCACCGAAATCATCGTATTTATTAAATATTCCTATCTTAACTGATAGATGGATGTTGAAATAATTTAAATGTCTTTTCGAACTGTCAAAAAACCGCACCGCAGTACCACACTGAGCACACGGAGAGAATTTCACTCGGGTGAATTTTAACGCTCCGTGCGGAACTGCGAGCATATATTTCATCCGCTCAGTACGGGCATGCTTGCTCATGACCATTGCAAAAGTAAATTATATCTGCAAATACCGCATTAATGAAAAAACAAAAAAAAAAACAGTTTACTCTTCAAACTTAACTCTTCTTCCTCATAGAAACAGCTGAATAAATGTTTACTCGAATTTTTGAATTTAGTCTCACAAAACTTTTCAAAATCTTACAATGAGATGAACCTCTCTAGTAAATTAATCTCTTTAGAAGTCCGTACCACAATATTTAATTCTGTAGATAGAAATCGGTTTTAATCACTATGTGATTAATGAAATAGAACGAGAGGAGAGATAATAATTAGAGAATATCTCATTATAGATAAGTCACCGAAAGATTTGTAGGAAATCATGGCTTGAAGCTATACGAAAAATATTACCTGGTTGAATTTTCTGGAAGTATTTTTGATCTTAATTTCCAAAAAAAAACAACCCTAACGGAAAATACAATACAAATACAAATACTATTATCGTTTTTTTTATTTATTTTTCTACAAAAAGGACCACCCTTATGCAAGTGAAGCACCAAAAAAATAAACAGATTCAAAATTTAAAAAAGAAAATAAAATATTTCATGAATAATTGGGGCTACGCCCGGGAGGGACAGGAGAAGCATAAATTTGCAATGGTTGTTGCGTCCTTTCAACATGTTGCTCTAGGAATATCTTAACAAAGTGTTACATGCCAATAAAGGATCATGATATTAAACTATACAAAAATATGAGTGGTAAATTTTCGGGAAATATTTTTTGTTCTTAATTTCCATCTCAAAGAACCACTCTAATTAAAAATAAATGAGCCACCCTAATGAAATATTATATATTCAACATTGAACATGACTTACAGTTTTATAAGAGATTTTTTAATACTATTATCTTATTTTTTAAATTTTTCTACAAAAAGGGCCACCCTAATGCAAAATAAGTGAACCACCCTAACGATATATGATATATAATATGCTAGCAGTTGCCAACGATGATATAAGACATGTTCCAGTACTATTGCTATGAATATTTCAGCAACTAAATTCAATTCCTCCATTTCAAATTAATTTCACTCCCCCAACTCAAAAATTTTCTAAGTCCAAAAAGACAATTTTTTTTCAAAAAAAAAAATTTAAGAAAACACCAGACCTCGACGTTTCATGCACTTTTAAGGCATTTGGCATCAAAAAAAAATGTTAGATTTCGAAATTTTCATGTATCCCTATCTTAGGATATTTTTTGTGTTTCAAAACAGCCAAACTTTGACCGCTTTGGGCCACCCCTTAGCGAAGTCCGATTGAGCTGAAATTTTGCATGGAGACTTTTTTTGAGGAGACGAAACTTTTGAGCACTTCCCGTTTTTGAAATTCGATGGTCAAATTTTTCCCATACGTTCCATTGGCACCCTAATACATACTCAATACATAATAAAAACAACTTGTTTAACTCACGCTAGGCCATTAACAATAAAATTAGCATCAAACTGCGATTTCCAGCTGAAATTATTTACACAGAAAAAAATTATCACTAAATGTAAAAATTGTGAAATGTTTGAAATGTCATAACTTTTTTGTGGGGTCGGGGCCCGTGGCGTAGTTGGTCACACGTTCGCTTTATATGCGGATGGTCATGGGTTTGATTCCCAACCCCGGCACTTGCAATTTTTCGTCAGTTGCTTTTCACCGAGAGCAGCTGACACTTGACCTTCTTCTGAGCCCCATGGCTCAAACGGACCCGGCTACCTGGAAATCGGCGAACTTGCTACTCATAATGGACCCCCAATCGGACTGGAAAGGAAAAACGGCCATCCATCATCCTTGTGCTCATCATTCTATCATGTAGTAGAAAAGTGAAAGCAGCAGAAAGGCAGCCAGTTCAATAAAGAAAAATAGAATACATCTAGGCGCTGTACAATACTGTAGGTGCAGCTGTCAATTGAAGTCGCTCACGTAGTGCCCTAGTGGACAATAGACCTGTAAATTAGGTTAAGTGATTAAGAATAAAAAACTTTTTTGTTTATTAGTTTACCATCACCAAATTTTTATGGTAGATTGCTAATACAATGGACCGTTTTCCAAAAAATATATATATATATATATATATATATATATATATATATATATTGGTAAAAAGATAGGGCTTTGAGATATTTGAGTTTTCGTGACAAAAATTATTTTTTAATTTTTTTTTCACAGTGTATTTTTTTGTATCTGTATTAACGAGATTTTTAGCCCTAGGCTAGTTCATCTCGGGACCCACGATTTACTTCCCTTCCGAAAGAAGAACTCACATTTTGCGAGTTTGTCGGGAGTGGGATTCGATCCCCGGTCCTCGGCGTGATAGTCAAGTGTTCTAACCATCACACCAGATCCGCTCCAAACAGTGTATTTTTTTTTTAGGAATCACTATTCAGTTATCTAACTTTGCTGAAAAATTCACAACAATCGAACGAACTGTTTTTGCTGTGAAGATTTTTTAAATATTTTTGAGTCATTTCCTCATACACCCTTTTGAAAATTTAGTCGTGATTCAAAATAAAAAACTGATATCGCAAAATGGCGATTAAGATGGAACTGGAAAACTGTGCAAAGTTTCAGCTTATCCTTCCGTAACTCGCGCGGTTGACTACCTGCGTCAGCACCACACTAATGCTGAGTACAAAAAGCGAGATTTTTTTAACGTGTTGTACAAAATACAACAGCGCCGTCGCTCGAGGGTTAATAGAAACTGATGAATTAAAAAATTTCCTTAATTTTGATGCTGTTGCTTGGAATCGCTCTATAACTGAATCTAATAATTTAGGCGTTATTATTTATTTCAACTTAAGTACGGCCCACGGTCCATTATGCAATGTTGGGCTATGCTACAGTTTTTCATCTATTTATCAAGTGTTTATTTAGCAATTACTCAAATTATTTGAATAAGGAACGCAACAATTAACTTTGTGGCCAACAGCTTGTTGGTATAAAAAAAACCGTTCGCAGAACTCTATCAGCTGAATTCAACGAAAAAAAGGTTGAAAGCATACGCACATGTAAACACAACTATGGCATATTAGCCTGCGGTTTATCCAATGCGGTAGGGGAATATGTTTCAAAATGTACTCTGGTGGTAGTGAAGGTACAAATATGAAATTGATTGGATCGGATGCGTCATTGGGCGTTCCATGTGTGTCTGGTGTAGCGCTTTTTTCAAAGAGCGAATTGTTCACTGGAAGTGTTGAACGTGTCTGTGTATTTTCAAAAATATATTTAAAAAAACTGAAATAGTATTCTTCTGGAGGATCGACTGAGGGTTTTAATCTGCGATTTAAACGGCTACGCAGTCTTGTAATTTGGGAAAACGAGGTTTATTATTTGCCCGACGTTTCGACACTGGGGTTTTGTGTCATCTTCAGGGGTACTAAAATTTAATACATGTACTAATTTGATACAATCTACGGATACACAATTCGTCTGGATTACTTACATTAATTTTTCGTTTTTGGTCTTATGTTTCGTCTAACTGTAACTGTCTTGTCGAGTTGTTGTTGGTACATGCTGTAAAGTCATTATTAAAAGTTGAAATTGTCGGGTTCCTTGTCTAATGATAAATTTTGTCTTACACTTATTTGGTTTATCTAGTTTTGCAACGGACTGTACGCGTTTGGCGCAAATCTGCTTCTAACAACCCCCCACATATAATTGAACGGTCATTGGTAGCAAAAGTGCCCTATCCTAATAATCTACGTTTCATCGTCGGTTTGTCGTTCTACATTCGGTTTGTTGCGTTCTTGTATAATTTTAATGCTGTGCAACACAGCTGCGTATGTGGTGCTAAGTCTATCTACGTCTGTTCGCTTATTCACTGTTTTGTCTGTGTTTGTGATGTGACACATTTCGAGGAATGGTAGTGTTGTCTGTTTATAACTATGGTCAATAATTTGTGTTTGGTCAAGGTTGAATCTGTGGTTGTGTTCAATACAATGTTGGATTAGGGCTGTCGTTGTCTCTATTAAAATCCTGACCAAAGACTACCCAAACATCTGCATCACGACTAGACAACACCGGACCATCAATCAACTGCATACCAAAGTTAAATACCCTGTAAGAAAAACCGAAATTAACAATGTAATCTATAAAATTCCATGTAACGACTGCGAGAGCTGTTACATAGGAATGACCAAAAACAACCTAGGCAAAAGACTCAATGGACACAAAAGCAATGTAAACAAACTTGATAAGTTGATGAACGATAGTCAGACAAACACTGAAGCAGCTAAAACTACACTAATAGAGACAACGACAGCCCTAATCCAACATTGTATTGAACACAACCACAGATTCAACCTTGACCAAACACAAATTATTGACCATAGTTATAAACAGACAACACTACCATTCCTCGAAATGTGTCACATCACAAACACAGACAAAACAGTGAATAAGCGAACAGACGTAGATAGACTTAGCACCACATACGCAGATGTGTTGCACAGCATTAAAACTATACAAGAACGCAACAAACCGAATGTAGAACGACAAACCGACGATGAAACGTAGATTATTAGGATAGGGCACTTTTGCTACCAATGACCGTTCAATTATATGTGGGGGGTTGTTAGAAGTAGATTTGCGCCAAACGCGTACAGTCCGTTGCAAAACTAGATAAACCAAATAAGTGTAAGACAAAATTTATCATTAGACAAGGAACCCGACAATTTCAACTTTTAATAATGACTTTACAGCATGTACCAACAACAACTCGACAAGACAGTTACAGTTAGACGAAACATAAGACCAAAAACGAAAAATTAATGTAAGTAATCCAGACGAATTGTGTATCCGTAGATTGTATCAAATTAGTACATGTATTAAACTTTAGTACCCCTGAAGATGACACAAAACCCCAGTGTCGAAACGTCGGGCAAATAATAAACCTCGTTTTCCCAAATTACAAGACTGCGTAGCCGTTTAAATCGCAGATGAAATAGTATTTTTTCTCAAAATGATCAACAAATCGTATAAATTGATAATGTCATATTGTTCGTTTTCTCAATTATGGTAAACAGACATCCTTATTTTCTCCGGTTTGGGATCATTATGGGAAAAAGTGCTTTTTCAGTTTTGGAAAATAATCAGTAGGTATTCAATTCGAGGGAAAGCTTGGTTAAATAAAGGAGCATTTTGAATAATCTTCTTCAACGATCATGGCCTTGCAGAATATTTCGTTTTTATGCCCCCTTTTTCATTCAGTTTATTTTGGATCTCGAATTATGCTGTGGCACTTCCGTTCCGCATTCTGTGCGTTCTAGCTCGGCTTGGAGGCTTGTAGCGTTAACCAGTGCCAAACCGAACCTCATCAGGTTTGAATGAATGCGGATAATAAAAAAAAACAATACCTACGCGCCATCATATACAATCAGCGGTAGTCGCACTCTGGCGGAAACGATCTATCATCCACTAATAAAACCTTTACTTCCGCCATCTGACCGACAACCACGATTCATGGCAGGTGGGGATGGGGTTGCCAAATATTACGGATTTAAAATTTAAATGTGGAATTTCATTGTTCTAAGCATCAAATTCTACTTCATTTAGACCATAAAAGACACGTCTTTTTTAAAAGGCTACTCAGAAACACACCACGGGCATCCCTACTTCAGCTCCAATCAAAGGACACACTGTACCGTCAATGCACGTGTCATGTCTGTGCTCTTCACAGCAGCAGCATGTGGGTTGAGTTCGCTTCCGACCAACCTATTACCCGTTCCACAGTTCCACAGCTCGGAATGATGCTGGAAATTTACCGCACACCATAAAATTGTCGAACCAGACCGGCCGGCCGCGCGCCCAAGCGTCAGCCCATCCGAAATTTGGCGGTTTCCAACATTCATCCGAGTCGTGTTTTGCATTCCCTGCTTTTTTGTTCGATTTGGACCTTTTCTGCGGGCTGGCCGTCTGGCTGCAAGCTTGGGCGAGAGTGTTTCAGAACGCACCGTTTCAAGGATATGTTTTTATTAATTTAACTAGCTGACCCGGCAAACTTTGTCTTGCCCACTTGTGGTGGTTTGACAACTGTTGAGGTCATTGCAGCACCGCCCTCTAGATTGGTTTTATCTCGGTCATGTTGAATTTCTTCCCAACTCATAAAAAATTGTAATTTCACGATTTTCATACTTTTCTTGATATTTTTGTTAACTTTTTCTACGTATAAACACAGCCACCCTGAATACGAATCGAACGGTGCAAAAATCATGCGGTTTGGTTCATCCGTTCTTGAGTTTTGTTGCCTCAAAGGAAATTCAAACTTATTTTTATATATATAGATTAGTTTAACAATCTCGGTTCGCAGGAGCTTTCTTCCAACATGCCAATCGCATCTCTTGCAAACTTAATTATTACAGAGTTACCACTTAGCATTCCTGCAACATATTTATTTACACGGCATTCAGTGTGATAATCGATTGGAAGTACTCACCAATTGCTGGAGTAAAACAAGGATGTATACTACCTCCAGTGGAGAGCTTTCTCCGCTACTGTTTCTCTTCGGAATCGACGAGATCCTGGTAGATGCGATTGATCGTGAACCAAATCGAGGGTTGCTGTTGCAGCCCATTACCATGGAATACCTGAATGACTGGCTGATAACGTTGCTCTCCTAGCTTAACGGTGCTTTGGTATGCAAAGTGAGCTTGATGATCTAGCCGATAGCTTCTTGGCGGCAGGTCTTACCATCAACGTCAACAAGACCAAATCGTTGGATGTTAACACGGTCAACTCTTCTATCTTTAATCTTTATGGTAGCTGAGCAAGCAGTAGAGAATGTTGAAAGCTTCCAATATCTTGATAGCCAAATGGCGGCTCAATAATTTATCAATTATGAATTTTTATTTTGGACAATAAGCGATGCTAGAATAAAAGAAGATTCCATAGATTTGGTCGGAATTCCTAGATAAAAAAATCTTTCGGAATTCTTGTTGCAATCTACAAAGATCTTCCGAAAATTCCTTCAGATATTCCTCCAGGATCCCTCCAGGGAATCCTCCAGGGATTCCTTATGAAATTTCTCCAGGATGCCTCCACGGATTCCTCCACGGATTCCTTCAGGGATTTCTCCAGAGATTCCTCCTGGTATTTGTCCAAAAAATCCTCCAGGAAATCTTAAAGGGATCCCTGGAATTCTTCCAGGGATTTCTCTAAAAGATCCCCCAGGAATTTCGTCCAGAATTCCTCCAAGATTTTTTTCAGGAATTCCTCCAGAAATTCCCCCAGGAGTTCCTACAGAAACTCCTCCAAAGGTTCCTCCAGGAATTCCTCCAGGGAATCCTTTAGAAATTCTTCCAGGAGTTTTTCCAGAAATTGCTCCACGGGTTCCTCCCGGAACTCTACCAAGGACTCCTTTAGGAACGCCTTCAAGGATTCCTCAAAACATTTCTTCAGTGATTCCTCCTGAAATTGCTAAAGGGTTTCATCCTGGAATTTCTTCACGGATTCCTTCAGGAATAACTCAAAAGATTTCTGCAGGAGTTCTAACAAAAATTCCTTTAGGAATGCCTCCAGGGATCCCTCCTGAAAATCCTCCATGAATTTCTCCAGGAATCCGGGAATGTCTGCAGGGATGCCTCCAGAAATACCATCAAGGGTTTCTCCTAAAATTCCTCCAGCTATTACATACTCCAGGATTTCTTCCAGGAAAAAGAATTTGTTCACGGATTGTTCCAGAAATTCTTCCAAGGATTCCTTCAAAAATGTCTCCAAGGGTTCCTACTGAAATTTCTTCATGGATTTCTCCTGAAATTGTTGCAGAGATTCCACCAGGGATACCTCTAGGGACTCCTTCAGGGATTCCTACAGAGGTTCCAATGATTTTTTCTAGGAATTCCTCCAGAAACTCCTCCAGGAATCCCTCCATAAATTCATCCAGAAACTCCTCCACGGGTTCCTTCAGAAACTCCATCACGGATTCCTCCAGGAATTCATCCTGTAATCCCTACAAAAATTCATCATGGAATTCCTTTACATATTCCTTAAGGAATTCCTCCAGGAATTCCATCAGGGATTCCTCCAGGAATTCCATCAGGGATTCCTCCAGGAATTTTCCAGAGCTTCCTCCAGATTTTTTTCCAAGAATTCCTTTAGTAATGCCTCCAGGGATTTCTCCATGGATTCTTCCTGAAATGCCTCCACGGATTCCTCCACATATTTCTTCAGGAATTCTTTCAAGATTTCCTTCAGCAATGCCTCAAGGGTTTCGTCCTGAAATTCCTTAAGGAATTACTCCTGAAAATCTTCCAGGGATTTGTTCTCGGAATTTCTCCAGGGACTCCTTCAGGAATGTCTTTAGGATTTTTTCCTAATTTCTCCAGGGAATATTCCAGAGATTGCTCCGGGAATTCCTCCAGGGATGCCTCCAGGGATTCCTCCAGGGATTCCTCCAGGGATTCCTTCAGAAATTACACAGCGTAACAAAAATTAACTTTTTGTCTGGCTCAAGAGCAAACTTATGTGTCTCCGAAGGATTTTGGGCCGCTGAATCCGAATCCGGGCTCAGATTTGCTCTAACACCGCACAATTTTGAGCTATACCTCAATTTATAGGGCAAAATATGCGATTTTGGGCTTTTTTGACTGCAAGTTATTAAGATTGGAAATATTTTTTTAAGCAACCAAAAGGTTAAATGGTCAATAAACATCTAAAATCTAAATTAACGACTCATGCAAAATATTTTGTTTTACCAAATCGAATTTGATAGTTTTGAGCGATTTATGTTAGGTACGATATTTCCCATACAAGTCACCCTCCAAAAGTTGCATGCAAGTTTTCATACTAACATAAAATGCTTAAATCTGTCAAATTTGATTAGGTAAAACGAAATATTTTGCATGAGTCGTAAATTTAGATGTTAATTGACCAATTAACCTTTTGATTGCGTAAAAAAATATTTCCATGCTTAATGGCTTGCAGTCAAAAAAGCCCAAAATCGCATATTTTGCCCTATAAATTGAGGTATAGCTCAAAATTGTGACGTGTTGGAGCAAATCTGAGCCCGGATTCGGATTCAGCGGCCCAAAATCCTTCGGAGACACATAAGTTTGCTCTTGAGACAAAAAATGTTTCGCTGTGTTATTCTATGGGTTCCTCCAGAATTTTTCCCAGAGATTCCTCCAGGAATTCATCCAGGGAATCCTCCAGAAATTCCTGCAAGAGTTTCTCCCAGAGTTCCTCCAAGATTTCCTCCAGAGGTTCCTCCAAGGATACTTCCAGGATTTTTTCCATTGGAAGAAAATCCTCATGGAATTTTTCCAGAAATTCGTTCTAGAATTCCTTCAGAAATTTCTCCAATAATTTATTTAGGAATTGCTTAAAGGACTCTTTCAAAATTTCCTCCAAGAATTTCTTCAGAAATGCCACGAAAAAATCCTTCAGAAATTCCTCTTGGAATTTCTCCAGGAATGCCTCCCAAAGTTCCTCCAGACATTCCTTCAGAATTTTCAACAGGAAAGCCTCAACGATTTCTCCAGAAATTCCTCAAGGATTCCTCCAGAAATGCCTCTACAGATTCCTCCAGGTATTCTTCCAAAGCTTACTTCAGGAATGCCTTCAGGGATGGCTCCAGAAGATTCTTCAAGAATTTCTCCTAAAATACCTCCAGGAATTTCTCCTGAAATGCGCTTACGGATTTCTCCAAAAAGTCCTCCAGGAATTCCTGCTGGAATACCCCCAGGAACTCCTCCAGAAATTTCTCGAAAAATTCTTCCACGGATTTTTACAGGTATTCTTTCTGGGATTCCTGCAGAAATACGTCTAGGAAATCCTCCAGAAATGACTCCAAAAACATCCTCCAGGGATTCTTCCAAAAATTTGTTCAGTAATTCCTCCAGGAACGGTACGGTAATAACCCAGGTATTGTGCGGGCGGTAGCGTTGTAATCTGGGCCCAGCAGCTCTTTCGTCGCCCAGCAGATAATTTCGACCCCGAAAAAATCCGACTGGTAACAATATCATCGGCTACTCGTAGACGTGGCTGGTCGCTACGTGAGCGTTTCACAGATATTGCTCTGAGCAGGTTTGTTCGTACCTTGCATCAGTCGTGGATCTTACCAAAATGGCTACGGAAGGAGAGAGTTTGGTCCAGTGTAATCCCTAGGATTAACATGGTATTTTGATTGGAGATAGCAACTTCTTTGACTTTTTTGGAAGTCAATCTCGCAACCGCTGTGATTGCGGCTTGTAGCTTTCTCCGTGTGGGAAAATTTTCTCGACTCCCTGAGCGTAGTGTATCCTTGCCTCACAATATACAAATTCACGCAATTGAAGGCAAATATAGCCCCCCAATTAATAACTGTGGAAGTGCTCAAAGAACACTAAGTTGGAGACAGACACGAATGCCACTTAAGTGGTAAAGTGTCTTAAATATATAGTAATAATAATAACTAAGTTGAAGAGAGGCAGGCTAAGTTCCAGAGGGCACGTAGAGCCATACAGAAGAAGAAGAAGAAGATACTATCAAGAACAGGGTTACTACATTTACCAAACCCTGGGGTACTCTAGTTGCGTCTGGGTTGGTTTCGTTAGATGGCTGCGTATTGACAACTTGGAATTTGCTGTAGGTAAGGTAGTGTTGAATGCAAACGATGTCCCGTTACTCCCCAATCGGCAAGATGCTACATTACTCGCGGCATCCCGATACAGTCTCCTCTCTCCTTCCTCCTGAAATTCTACCTGGAATTCCTCCAGAAAATCCTATAATTCTCCCGGAAATTCCTCAAGTGATTCTTCCAGAAATTCCTCTAGGAAATCCTTCAGGAATTCCTCCTGGAATTCTTCCAGGAATTCCTCCAGAAATTCGTGCAGTAATTTCTCCAGGAGTTTTTCTGAGCTTCCTACAGGAATTCCACCGAGCATTTCTTTGGTAATTCCTCCAGGGATTTCTCCTGAAATTCATCCAGAGATTTCTCCTTAAATGTTTCCACGTATTCATCTAGGAAATCCTCCACGAATTCCTCTAGGATTTTTTCCAGGAATTCCTTCAGGGATTCGTCAATGAACTGCAAGTATTCCTGCAACTGCCCCTCCCCCTGCCGCCTCCTGTGCACGCTAATGCAAAGGTCAAGAAGGCGATGGCTGCTTTTGCGAGTTTATAGAACAGTCAGATTAATATTTAAGTTAACACACCAAAATCTGACATCTGTGTTGCTGTTTGCTGTATCAGTGGAGAACACTCAAAGGCTGCAGGTCTTAATCAACAGATGCCTTCGGTATATAATTCGTGCATGGTAGCCTCAACGTGGAGCTCCACTCTTGATGTCATGCATGCTCCACTCTTGATGTCAAGCATGCGTTAGATTAGAACCCAGCAGGACATCGCAGCAGAGGCAATACCAGAGGCTCATGGTGGCGCAGACTTAACAAGAAAATAAAGGCGATTTTAGGATCAAACATTTGCGCATCCTGAGAGGTTACTGCTCCACATTAAGTAGAACTGGTCGGCTTCATTCACTTACATATATATCGTTCCACATTCTGTCGGGTTCCATACTGCAGCATTACCGCCCACACTGCATTGTTCTCCTCCTAAATTCATTTTCATTTCCTGTCAATTGTTTTGTCGAATTGGTGGTTGTATTAACTATGCTCAGGCAGTCCTCGTTGAGTTCGCCCTCGTCCGTTATTACCTCAAGATTTTGAATGTATGTAATGGCGATATTCAGTATGTTCAGTCGATCTAGACCATTTCGAGTTTGCCGTCGGTTGATATAGAGAACAAACACCGACAAACCTTTTGCATTTTTCTTCACCGTGCTTTTTAAATGGGCGCTAGGTACCCGGGTACATAAGGGTTAATATGATTAAATTTTCGAACTTGGACCACACGCGTTGATTCGTTTGGAACTGTTTTCCCCTCATGCTATGCTAAGCCATCCATTTGCGAAAGCGTGGCTTGATGATGCGTTAGGATCGATGTTCAAATGAAAAAGTTTAGAAATGGAGACATCCATTCCCTCTATCGCATTACGTTTTTTTTTGTAGGTAGCCGTGATGAGTGGAACCGCGAATGCTCCATCCATTTATCCACGGGTGTGACTTTTTGGAACAGCCCTAGTCCGGCACCGGATGGCAGTCTGTATCCGTAACTTTTTGTTTCACTGCGCATTTCATGTTGGTTCATACTTTCGAATTACATTTATTTAACGATTCAGTGGTTTCCGCTAATGAATATTGATTTTCTCTCCAGTATTCGCGCATGCCGTGCGGTCTGTCACTACTGTTCTGGTAGTAAAAAACTTGCCAAGAGTTGGTGCCGAATCGTGGAAAGAGCTGCCATCATTCTCAGGCACGTTTTAATTGTAAAATATCATGACTATCGTAAACTTCAGCGTTCACCAGATGGCGAATGACAGCGAATTGAGAACGGTACGGTTACTCTATCCCCTCTAACATTTCGCCTCCTGTAGGTGACCTTTTCAGGTATCGAAGAATTGGAACTGCTTTTTATTTTTGAAATGTAGCATTCTACTTTTTCCGGGTTTCTTTCACCGGCACTCACTCTTAAGGAACATTTTTCTTATGTATGTTTCAATTCAATAGTTGTAATAATGCTTACAGAATTGTAGTTTATTGGATCTACTTCACTGATAGAGATAGCTTCCACAATTCAATATGAAATGTTATTTTGGGACTTTGCCTTTCCATGGACAAATGAGGATGTTTCGTCGACCCTTAATTCCCTTCCCAAATGTCCATAATATGGACTTCCTACAAATTAAACGTTTTTTTCATAAAACTCAATTTTTTAGAAACTTACAGTTAGAAGTGGCAAGTAAAACGTCTGAGTTTACTAAATTATTATTATTATTGTTTATTTTAACTTGAAATTTAGAAAGAGGGAAAAACCCCTTTGAGTGATTTCGGCATTTCAAAAACGAAATATTTCTCAAAGAGGCACAAAACCTCTTTTTCTTTTCAAATAACATTACAAAAACAACTTAAAACTAAAGGCTCACACGGCAATGAATCATAACGGAGCCGCTATCTTGAAAGAGGACAGCATGCCAAATCGTAAAACGAGTCTCCGGAAATCCAGAAATCCTAATGGGGGAGAGGGAGGGGTCAGGGGGTCATCAGAAACGAATCTTCAAGGCTGAAAATAAAGAATACCAAAAAAAGGGGAACAGTATCAAACAAAATAGGCAATCTCATTTAGAAATTTGAACAAAAGTTTCAATATATGTTCATTTTTTAAGCCCAAAACATCCCGAATAGATACAGGAATTGAAAAACCTGCTGCAAATAGGCTATCAAATAATATCTTCCTCGGTGCAATAAACCGAGAACAATTAATTATAATGTGATCAATGTCTTCATACGATAAGCCACATTCGCATAAGTTTGAATCTACAATGTTGATACGATACAAATGACTATTACAAATATAATGATTGGATATCAATCTCGAAAAAGCACAAATGAAATTTCTACTCCCAGATACATTTTTAAACCAAGGAAAATGATTCACCTTGGGACATATTGAATGACACCATCGCCCTTTATCACTAGAATTCCAATTGATTTGCCAAACATTTAGAGAATAATTTCTCAGATTGGGAAAATATTCAGAAGGAAATATATCACGATGATAAATTTGTCCACGCATAACCCCAAATTTTGCCAATAAATCCGCCTGTTCATTGCCATAAATATTACAATGAGCAGGAACCCAAACAAATTTAATAATATATCCTTCATAATGCAAATCAAACAATATTTTTTTCAACATCAACAAGATATGATGTGATTTGAAATTGAATTTGATAGTATTCAAAGCACTCAGACAACTGAAACTGTCAGAGCATATTATATAAAAATTTGGCGGACAATCTTTGATCATGTTACAAGTAAAATACAAAGCAATGAGTTCTGCTATGAAAACAGAACACGGAGATTGTAATTTATAAAAATGAGCTGAAAATTAGTTATATATTCCAAAACCTGCGGTGCCATCAATTAGAGAGCCATCTGTAAAATACATTTGTGTAGGGTTGAATCCATCAAATTTACGTTTAAATAGTAAATTTGCAAATTTCGAATGTTCAAGCTTTGGTATTTGTCGCAATTCATAAAATAAGGACAAGTCAATTAATGGTTCATATGTATGTATGTTTAATTTAAAATCATAAAACCCATTCGAATGCACATGTAAAAGATCTTGATTTGAACAATGAATAAAGGAATCCAATATTCTATTAGTAGGATTAATTTGGTATAACGACTCCAAAGTGCTTATGATTTGATGATTATTTGCAAAACAATTTATCAAAAATTTGCAATTTAGCTCCTGAAAACGAATTTTCAGTGGGATAATACCCGAAAGAACTTCAACAGATTGAGTATGAGTGGAATTCATTAGTTTTAAACAAATTCTCAAACAACGGTATAGTATTTTTTCAAGTTTGGAAAAATGAGTTTGCGCAGTACTTCCAAAAGTAAAGCAACCATATTCCATTACTGAACGAATAGTGGTTTTATATAGTGTTATCAAATCAGAAGGATTTGCACCCCACCATGTACCAGTAATTGTACGAAGAAAATTAATTCTTCTTGAACACACTTTTTGTATGTATATAATATGAGTATTCCAATTTAATTTAGAATCAAACCAAATACCAAGATATTTATACTCATCAATTTGTTCTATTTCAAGTCCATTGAGAAATAAATTAATGCTTATGGGCGAATGTTTTCTAGAAAATAAAATAAATTTTGTGTTTTGAACTGAAAATGTAAATCCATTTTCATGAGCCCACATATCCAAATTATCCAAGGCACATTGCATAAAATGTTCAATAACATCTCTACTTTTTCCACGTATGGAAAGAACATTATCATCAGCAAATTGAAGCAAATAGCAACCATTAGGAATAATGGATGCCATGTCACTAGTGAATAAATTGTATAAAAACGGACTTAAACATGATCCCTGTGGAAGGCCAAAGAAACTATATCTTATTGTTTTGGAAGAATTATTATGGAAAAAATGCATAATTTTAAATGAAAATAAATTATATAAAAAATTTGAAATTATACATGGAATTTTCAAACTGTTCATTTTTTTTAACAACAAATCAATCAGAACAGAATCATACGCTCCAGAGACATCTAGAAAAGTAGAAAGTACATCTTGTTTTTGATTAAATGCAAGTTGAACTTCTGAAGCTAAAAGTGAAACACAATCACGCGTACCACGACCCCTTCTAAATCCAAATTGAGAAGGAGAAAAAATGTTGTTTTCTTCCGCCCAAAATTCAAGACGATTTAAAATCATTCGCTCCATGAGTTTACGTAAACATGATAGCAAACTGATAGGTCTTCGGCTGTCAGCCAATGAAGGATCTCTACCAGGCTTAAGAATACTTATTACTTTGATGGAGCGCCATTCGGAAGGAATGATATTTTGAAGAAAGAAGCTGTTATATATCGAAAGTAAATGAAGTTTTCCTTCATCAGGCAATTTTTTAAAACAATAAATTTTATGTTATCAATACCCGGAGCTGTATTTTTGGTAATAGATAAAGCCAGATTAAACTCAGCCAAGGAGAATGGATTACAAAGCTCTGGAAAATAATTTAAAGAATTTGTTTTATAATTTATGAAAGTAGCAACAAAGTCAGGACATACTTTTGAAGCAAATTTTTCAATCCATTCTTCTGAGTATTCCAAAACTACAGGAACATTAGAATCATAATTTCTTAAATTTCGTGCTACAGACCACAAAGTGGACAATGAAGTTTCACTGTCCAGATTTTCTACAAAATTTCTCCAATAATTTCTCTTTTTGAATTTGGTAAGTCTGGTAAACTGAGCTTCAGCTTTACAATACAATAGGTAACTATCTCTGGAGCCTGATCTACGAAAATTTTTGAAAGCATCGGATTTATTTTTCAATGCATTGGAACACTCACTATCCCACCAAAAAGAAGGACGCGCCTTTTTAACAGTACCCGAAACAAATGGTTTAGTTTGAGATTTACGCAAACTATCAATTATTATTTTGAAAAATTGTTATAATTGTCAATTGGTGAAGCTGAATTTACATTTGATATTACAGAAATAGATATAAAATCAGAAAATTTTGTCCAGTTAACATTTTTGCACAAATCAAAAACACTAGGCTCGTTAATTAATTTATTTCGAACAGCAATGTGCATACGAATCAAAATTGGTAAATGGTCACTACCGTTTGGATCATTGATAGTTGACCAAGATGATTGAAATGTCAAATTATTCGAGCAAAGTGACAAATCAATACACGAATGGTTACTTGGAGGCACAGCAATCCTAGTATATGAACCATCATTTAAAATATTTAAATTTAGTTCATCAATCAAATCCATAATTAAGGAACCTCTACCATCAATTCTGTCACTACCCCATGCTAAGTTATGAGCATTGAAATCTCCTAATATATAAAATGGAGAAGGAATTTGCTGTAATATATCTCTAATTTGTGCCAAAGAAAAACTAGCGTTGGGAGGAATATAAAAACAAGCAATAGAAAAATTATGTTTTTCTTTTTTAATTGAAATAGCAATACATTCTATTTGTGATTGGCCTTGCAAATGCAAATTCAAATATTTAAATTCAATATCATTACGAATGCCAATCAATACTCCGCCAAATGGTAATTCCCTATCTTTGCGAATAATATGAAAATTTGGAATACGAAAAAATTTAGAAGGCACTAACCATGTTTCATTTAAACAAAATATGTCTATATCAAAATTTGATAACAAAACTTTCAATCTGTCTATTTTTGGAATAACACTGCGGCAATTCCATTGCAAAACGTGAAGGTCATGACTGCTATTTTTGGAAGCCATTAAGATGAAAATAATGAAGAAATAAGGGGTCCAAATGTGTTCAATTTTTCCAAAAGAGAAGACAAAAAGGGTAAAATTAATTTGATAATTTTTTTTCCAGAAATCACTCAGTCCCAAAAAATCAATTAACTCTTCCAAAATGCTCAAAACGGAATTATTGGAGGATTCATTTGTCATATTGTTCGAAGATTGTTCATTACTGTTTTGAGTTGGATCAGATTCAATTTTCCTAAAACCAGGAATAGTTTTTGAAGGGGCGGAAGCACTAAGGGGTGGAAAATGTGCATCAAAAGAAGTAGATGGTTGAGGTTCCGAAAAGTTATGTTGATCATTAGATGATTTTTTTATTTATTTATTTCCTTTTTGTAGGAGGTTTGTAGACGAAATTGTTAGAACTAACAGATGATCCAACAACCTCATTATCTGGTAAGATGTCAAATGGATTGGGAGTAGAAACGTCATTGGAAGATTTTGTTATTTCAGCATACGAAGCATGATTTTTGTATCTAATTTTTTGGTTGAATTTTGTTTGATTTTCAATATAAACAACACATTCTTTTAAAGAATTGTGTTTTTGATTACAATATAGTTATTTATGCAACAAGTTGCAAAATGATGATTTTTTCAGCACGAGTCGTACATTTATCCAACGAGGCTTGCCGAGTTGGATAAATACGACGAGTGCTGAAAAAATCGAGTTTTGCAATGAGTTGCATACAAAGTTTTTTGTAATTACGAAAATACCCATTTAGTGCGATCTTTTCTAGCTTCACAAACATGTACCTATCGGTGAGCCACGTGCGCGCGCTCATGTTTGTCGGCGTAGTTTTTTGTTTGATCAGGTAGGCTATGGTATAGTAGGCGTCACCAATAATCGAGCTCCCGTTGTCAAACAGTTGTGTGCAGGTAAAAGCAAAAGCAGATACAGCAGCTGCCTCTACACTTGTTTTGTAGTTCGAATCCGAATTGAAACTGCTCTGATTCGGATTCGTGCTGCTTAGTAGATGTAGAGGCAGAGGCTGAATCTACGGAAGGCATGATGGTAAGTAAAAAGTGCGTACGAGCAAAAGTGCCGAAAAGTGCTACTTTTCAGCACTCTTAAGAGTGCTGAAAAGTAGTACTTTTCGGCACACTTGCATCAGGAGTGAAAAGTAGGCCATTTCAGCATACTTCAGCCAACTGAAATGTTCTACTTTTCACAACGTAATTACAAAAAATACATTTATCTAACTGTTTGACACAATCAGATGTAGAATGTGGTTCCCCACATTTAGCACATTTGTGTTTGTTTGAGCAAAAGTTGGAAGTGTGACCAAACAGAAGACATCGATCACAATGCATGAGTTTGGGGTAATGAAGTCTCACGCTGAAAATGACTTGATCAATCTTAACATAATCCGGTAGAACTGAACCGGAAAATGTTATTTTGATGCAATCTGAGTGAACATATTTGGAACTAGTTCCATCAAAATACAATTTCGATAAACGAACACAATCCAAAACCTTAACCGGGGCAATGGATTTGTTCTTAAAAAAACCAGAACCATGATTTATGACATCATCACAGTCCAAAAATTCATCATAAATAATTCCATTTATTTCGCATGAATCGCATGGAGCGTACACACGATAGGAATTACAAAACAATTTGGATTCCAGAAGAGCATTAGCTTCATCTCGAGATCCGAAAACTACACGTAGTTTATCAAGCGAAATTTTTTTAATTTCCTTTACAGATTTGTATTTTTTATAAATCTCAGAGGAAATTAGCAACACATTAATAGGGTTTTGTTTCTTCCGGAAATAAACCACAAAAGGGCCAGCAAAACTGGGTGGGTAAAGTTTTACACGAAAAGGTTTATTCACCGAAGAGGTTCCAATAATTTGATCATTTTTTGACCCCTCTTCCCCTCCCTCATCTGTTTCCATAATGGAAACTTAAAAAAGGAATCCTCTGTCTAGATTGGTAATTTTCTATATGGAGTAAAGATAAGAAAATAGGATAATAAATAAAATATGATACTTAACTTGACACGCACCAAACTTCAACAAAACCCGACGTCGAACAAACTTGCACAGCAGCTCTTGAAACAACCCGAGTAGAAATTCCAAATGGCATGAGTTCAATACAAGCAGCTTCAGCGACTTCAATCACACCGAACTTCAACAAGGGAAACGTCCAACCAGCAACAAACGAAAACTTGAACTCTACCACCGCCCAACTTCCAACGAACGAAAACCAAAAACAACGAACGAAATCAATCCAAAACTTGAACAGCAACGCTTAAAGTAATCCAGCAAGTAAAACAGCTCTGCAATTCCGTAAAAGTCCAATATCCGATACTTGAATCTGAAATTAGGAGAAAAAAATTGACAAGCGAAAAAAAAAAAGTTTAACCTGGTCAAGGTCTACTTACCGAAGATGATGAGTTTACTAAAAGTGGCATAATCTGAACGATTGTGGCGAGAAAACAATAAATCATCTTATTAAAATTCCAACGAGTTTTCCAAAAGTCCTACTTAATTGGAATAAATGGAACTAATGGACCCTTATTCGTAAAGGCTTTGGACAACACTGACAATAAAAGAAATAAAAATGTTGTACTCTTGACCCACTCGAGCACTTGCACCATAATCTATATATAGTTTACGAAAAGCATCTTAGAAGTGGGAATCCTTGCATCGTTAACTCCTGCTTCGAGGGCAATAAATTATTGTGCAAAAATGTACTAAATTCCAATTCCATTATTTAGACAAATGTATCACGGTCCGGTATCACCACCACCACTACGAGCTCCGCCACAATGCAAACAGGTAACAAATAGCCCAATAGAGGCATTCCAATGGAAACTGCACATAGAGCTCACTGACCACTTCTAATAGCTCACATTTAACCGCCGTTACCCGCTTCTACTGCTCCGTCGGGACCGGGACCGGGCTAGCGCTAGTTGGAGTTTGCGGAAGAATTTTATTTATTGCATTTTGTTTACGTTAGCATTTCTCGAACCAATGCAATATGGATGTGAATGTGTTTGCCAGCATTATGTTCCTGTGAAACACCACCGTAAGGAGAAATGCATGCGCAGCGCACACGTGCCCTCAAAGCTTTTCCTACAGTATTCTTGTTGGGTGCCACACGTGCAGCGGATTTCAGGACGAATACTCTCCGGTACTGTTATCTATCTGGCAAAATGTGCAGGCTTGGATCCTCTTATCAATTCAGTTGTTTTACGTCCAAATAGATATTAGGTTGGATTTTCGGTAGTCTGTGCTCTTTCATGGGACATTACAAAAAAAAATGCATGTATCAGCTGGGTGGATGGGTGGGTGGTTGCTGAGGGGTGACCGGATCGGTTCCCGGTCGGTCCAGAAACTTTTTGTGGCAGAAACTACTTCGATTTCGTTCGGCATAAAAAATGATCATTGGCAGAGATTTTTTTTTATGTCTTTATTAATGAGATTTTCAGCCCGAGGCGGGTTCATCTCAGTTGGCAGAGATGCTCTTAACAAGATCCCAGCACACAGGGTCAGATATTTGTCCTAAAAGAAACCAATGCTCAAACATCTTGTTTGACTCGATCGGATTTTCATTTAGTGTAAAACAAATGTTGTTTCTTAAGTTCTTTCCTTTGGGGCAGCAGGGATTATAGCCCAGTCAACCAGTGATCGTATAAGATGTTACATACGATGTGAAGGCGATATGTGTACATTTCACATGCACCTAAATGGAGGCATGCACGTTAGAGTGGGTCATCGTTTATATGGAAAAATGAAAAATGCAATGGTATCCCATCAGATCAAAGCTTTTTTGATCCCATTTCAGGACCCAAATGAGTGCGCAAAATTTGGGCACGATCGGTTATGTCCACGTTTTGCGCATCGCGTTTGAAGTTTGTATGGGGTTTTACATGGTAAAATGCAAAAAATTTCTCTCATAACAAGCTCGAATTTTTCTAAAACCGTGTAACCGATAAAGTGAAAACATAGCCTAGGGTGTCCTGAAAAACTTTGTCGAAGACCGCAAAGTGATCTGATGCGTATGAAAAAAGTTATAGCGTTGACATTGCTTGGTGAAACAGCATGATTTTGTTGCTATTGCTATTCCTTTACATGTTAAAACATAAACACATGCATGCGGTTCGTTGTTTATAACTTTTTCACAAGCATCGGATCGCTTTGCGGTCTTCAACAAAGTTTTTCAGAACATCCTAGGCTATCATTTTACTGTATCGGTTAGAAAGTTTCAGACAAACTTTTTCAACTTATGACTAAAATGCAAAAAAGTATGTTTTCCCATACAAATTTCATTTGCAATGCGCAAAGTGTAGACGCAACCGATTTTGCACAGATACTCAGGACCCGAAACGGAACCAAAAAAGCTTTGATCTGAGAAAACGGTTCCGATAACCCACACTAATGCACGTATATGGCCTCCACTTCATCATCTTATACAGGTATGTTCCGTTTTTATCAACACGGTCCGCGATTTTCAGTTGACAAAAACGGAATAGTGATAAAAACGGAATAATTTTCTTTGACAAAATAGTTTGCAACTTTTTAATACGAATTGAAAGTTTTACTGTAGAACACATTCCAATAGTAAACATATGCAGTATATGCAGTTTACTTTGAAATTTAATTGTTTTTTGATATCTTTTAGTACATCTTGGTTGCACAGTTCAAATTACAGTTTTCTGACCATGGACAAGTGGTGACATACTTCCAGGAATGATTTATCTTCAGGAACATAATTTCGATATCCTAACAAAAATGGATATGTTTACTTGCTTCCGGAAGGCATTTTTCCACGAGTGTCATCTTCACAGTTTCCTGTAGGATTCGTCTAGGATACTTTTAGGAAATCTCCAGGATTTTTTTTTTCTAAGTAATCACATGTAACTTCTCCAGAATAATGGATTCCCCAAGAAGTTCCTCCAGAATTTTTCTAGGTTACCTTGTACTTCATGCCACTTGTTTATCCTTTGGAATAAGATAAGAATTTTAAAGAAAAGAGGTTCTGCCCCTAATGATTTCTTAAGAAATTCCTTCTCGAATCAAGATGTCTCTGTTTTAATTTCTCCTGGAGTTTCTTTGAGGATCCCTTCAAATATTCTCCCAGGAATTGGAATTTATTAACCTTCCTTGTGCATTATGTTGGAGCTGTTCGAGTCCGTATGAAGTTGATCATCAATATTAACTTCTTTTCTCGATCAGGCTAGATAGCTGTGTAGTGTCGGTAGCGTTTGTCTCAATTGGCTAAGAATAACACTACGGACCGCCTGTTCCACCAACAGGTGACCCCTAATTCATGATGTGATGCGGCTTTATGCTTAACGTGCCTAGGAATGAATGGCTAGGGGGGTCTAATAAAAACCTAACCGCTAACGGAGCCTGTAGAGTACCAGGGCACCCTCCACAATATTTTGCCCTTACTGCGCTAACCGGAGCAATAGTGCGGTGGACCTTGTGTTTCTCCGAGACAATCAGCTGCCCTTCTTCAATTTCATACTTGTGGCTGAATAAGGGCGGGATTATGAAGATGTTGTTAATTAGTTTAAATTTTCACCTATATGGTTTCGCATTATGCGATTTACACAGTGTATTCTGTGTATTCTCGCCTTTGGCGTTTTCCAATCGATACCGATGTGGTTTTATTGTTGCTGTTCTTTGTTGTGCTGTTGTTGCGAAGAGTTTAATAATACCTAGTTTGGGTAGTGGCTTCGGTTAGGATAGCTCAGATCAATCTTCAGCATAAAAGAACAGCAACGAACAATCTTTGCAGACTTATGCAAAATGCTTGGTACAAGAACCTTACTTTCGTAAGGGAAATTTCTATCCCCGGTGTTTGCCACTTTCAGTAAACATGAAATGACAAACTCGCGTGTCATGCCTCGAGCCTGTGTGCTTGTCAACATCGCAATAGTTGCTACACTCATCTCTGAACCAACCACCAGAGATGTATGTGCTATCACAATTGATGTATCTGTTGGAAACCTCAACAGGAAATACGTTTATTGGTCGGTGTATTTACCGCATGATGAACCATCCCCTACGGATGCTTTCAAACAAGTCATCGCATACTGCACTTCAAAAGGCCTTCCGCTAATTGTTGGCAGTGACGCTAATGCTCACCATATCATCTGGGGCAGCTCAGACATTAACTTGAGAGGCTCCAGATTGATGGAGTACTTAAGTAGTACAGATCTTGCATTACTTAACATAGGCAACCGCCCAACCTTCATGGTATCTGCTAGAGAGGAAGTGTTAGACATAACGCTTTGCTCCAGTAGAATTAGTCACGAGCTGGCCATTTGGAATGTTTATCTGACCATCGCTACATCTTTTTTGAACATTTAAATGTTACTTCGCAAACATTACGTTTCAGGAATCCCCGATCAACAAACTGGGATCTCTTTACTGATTTGGTTGCGTCCAAATTTCATGGATACTCACCATCCATTGACACTCCAAGTGATTTAGATGATGCCGTTGATACTACAACGGCCTTCATCATGGAAGCTTTTGAAGAAGTTTGCCCACTGGGGTCAGTGAAGATCACAAGAGGAACCCCTTGGTGGAACTCTGATCTGGCGAAACTCAGGAAACAACGTAGAAAGAGTTGGAACAGACGACGTTCTGCTGGTTCCGAGGCTTTCAGGTCAGCTCGCAAGGCCTACAGGAAAGCTCTCCGGTCTGCTGAACGATCCGATTGAAAAAAACCTTTGTACAAATGTTTCCAGCTTGAGTGAAGTCAGTCGGTTAAACAAAATCCTTGCGAAATCTAAGGATTTCCGGGTGAACGAACTTCGTTTGCCAAATGGCGATCTGACTTCCTCTGATGATGAAGTTCTGGAATGCTTATTCAGCACACACTTCCCTGGATGTGTGGATATTACATCTTCGGATGATCCTGATGTCTTTTCTTGTAGTTATGATTCTTTAGCTTCGGCTCGGAGTATTGTAACTATAGAATCGGTTGAGTGGGCTCTTAATAGCTTTGCTCCTTTCAAATCTCCTGGGGCAGATGAGATTTATCCTATTTTGCTTCAGAAGGGATTTGATCATTTCAAACATGTTTTTAAAAAAATACTTGTTTGCGGTTTTGTTACAGGGTATATTCCCAAATCCTGGCGGGATATTACTGTGAAGTCTATTCCGAAAGTGGGTCGTGCGTCGTATGAAGAAGCAAAGAGTTTCAGACCTGTGACCTCTTTTCTTCTGAAATGCTTAGAACGCATTGTGGATTATCACATCCGTGATGTTCATCTGGCCAACGTGCCTCTTCATGTGAACCAACATGCCTACCAATCTGGTAAGTCCACTGTGACTCTTTTACACAAGGTTGTTTACGATATCGAGAAGGCATTCGCTCAGTAGCAATCTTGTTTGGGTGTTTTTTTAGATATCGAGGGTGCCTTTGACAACGTGCCTTTCGATGCCATATTGGAAGCCGCACGGAGTCATGGTATATCTCCAATGATTTCCAATTGGATTTACCAAATGCTCAAAAACCAATATCTCTTCTCGACATTGCGTCTAGCAGGGATTAGGGAATTGAGTGTTTGTGGATGCCCCCAAGGAGGAGTCTTATCACCGCTTTTGTGGAATCTCGTAGCAGATGTGCTATTGAGGCAACTCAATAATAGCGGCTTTCCTACTTATGGTTTTGCCGACGACTACCTAACATTGTTGGTTAGTATGTGCATCACCACCCTTTTCGACCTGATGCCGAACGCCCTTCAGGTAGTTGAGGGTTGGTGTCGCCAATATGGTTTTTCGGTTAATCCGAGTAAAAAATCTATTGTTCTTTTCACGGAAAGGCGAAACCGTAATGGCGTTCGACCTTTGCGTCTCTTTGATTCTGAAATCGATGTGACTGAACAGGTAAAGTACGTTGGAGTCATTCTTGATTCCAAGCTTTCCTGGACACCTCACATTGAGCTTGTATGGCCTTCGGGCAATGCCGGCATACTTTTGGTACAACTTGGGGTCTAAAACCCAAGTATATCAAATGGATTTACACAACTGTGGTTCGGCCAATATTGGCTTATGGATGTCTTGTGTGGTGGCAAAAGGGTGAAGGGAGAACGGTCCAATAAAAGTTAGGCCATCTCCAAAGGATGTGCTTAATGGCGATGTCTGGAGCGTTCTCTTCAACTCCTACGGCAGCGCTAGAAGTTCTCTTTGACGTTGCCCTACTACACATTCATCTCAAACAAGAAGCACTTTCTTGCACTTACCGGTTACGGGTACTCTACTGCCCCCACTCGCATAACAGTCCCATATGCATAGGAAACCCAGCAAAGATGGGACTGTTATGCGAGTGGGGGCAGTCTACTAGAGGAAACTCCTGTGAACCGCACATCAACACACACCTCGTTGTTTCCACTTTTGATGAATTGGGACAAAATTGTCCTTGCTCCAAGTGATCTTACAATTGCGTGTAATTTTCCATATAGGATATTTTCCACGAACTTCCCTTCCCGGGAAGAGTGGACATCTGGTTATCTGGAAAGAAGTATTTCAGACGGCATCGTATGTTACACTGATGGCTCCCTTCTCGAAGGTCGAGCAGGTGCTGGTGTTTATTCTCGTGAGCTAAGACTGTATCAGTCTTACTCACTTGGTAGACACTGCACCGTTTTTCAGGCCGAAATCTTTGCTCTTATGTGCGGAGCGCATTCAGCACTTCAGCAGCACGTAATGGGCAAAGTAATATAATTCTGTTCAGATAGCCAGGCTGCACTTGCTTCGGCCAACTCTAGGTCGAAGATAGTTATCGCTTGTCGAAATCAAATCGAGGAGCTGAATTCAGCAAACGCTGTTCACCTTGTATAGGTACCTGATCATTCTTCCATTGCTGGAAATGAATTGGCTGATGAGTTAACTCGCTCTGGAGCATCACATGACTTCATTGGCCCTGAGCCAGCTATTCCGATATCGAAGTGTTGGATAAAGCTTCAGATTCACACCTGGGCTGTCACTCAACACAGACAATATTGGAATAGTTTGGAGTCATGTCGTCAAACCAAATTGTATAGTGCTGATCCATCTCTACGGGTGGCGAAGTATCTAACTAATCTGTCAAAGCAGAATTGCAGCATGCTGATCAATGCATTGACTTGCCACTGCCGACTCAGCTATCACATGGCAAATATTTAGCAAGCTGATTCATTTGCCTGTGATAGCTGTGAATCCGATTATGGAACTTCGTATCATCTGATATATAACTGTCCAGTTTTCCGGCCCTGGTCTAAGTACTTGGACGTCTTGAAGGCGATACGAAGCGACGCCAAACTCGTGGATCTGGGAGCCGACGTGCGCAGTATCAGCATTCGTACGAGTGAGATGATCCAGGAGTTGAAGCGCGATAAGCAATGCAATCTAACAAAAGTTTGGCGGAGGAGTAGAGGCGACTCTGAAGGTGAAAAACCTAGACGATGTCTCCAAAGCGGAAGAGTTTGTCACGGCACTGCGGCAACAAGGTGAGGTACCTGCTACTAGTGCCACTGCAGCCGTCCGACTTCGAAAGGGGCCGGC
Organism: Aedes albopictus; assembly: GCF_035046485.1. Lineage (NCBI taxonomy): Eukaryota > Metazoa > Arthropoda > Insecta > Diptera > Culicidae > Aedes > Aedes albopictus. The sequence continues at coordinate 208,758,788 of NC_085136.1, read as the reverse complement.
AGAGACTCAGGTAGTCATGGTTCAGCTACCTGTGGCGGACGTAAAAAGCCCGTTGAAGTAGGGAGAATCAAGGAAGGCTGGTGCGTATGTTATCTGACGATCCAGTAGCCACCGGAGGTTCGTTTTAGGTGTCTGGAACCAGGACACAAATCATGGGACTGCAAAGGCCCTGACAGGAGCGAACTGTGTAGAAGATGCGGCGCCGAAAGCCATAAGTCATAAGGCTGCAGGAGTCTGCCCATTTGTTTGATTTGTACCGGGAGATCCGTGAACAACAGGTATCCAACGGGTGGTCCAAGCTGCTCGACCTTGAAGAAAGCCGCAGTGAACAAATTACTGTGCAGGTAACGCAGCTGAACCTGAACCATTGTGACGTAGCCAGGGTGCAAAATGTTCAAAGCTGAGATGGCAAATAATGAAGATTGCAGCTGAGCAGACACAAACCAAAACAAACTTACTCGAGAACAACAGGGGCCCGAGAATACTCGCACTTCTTTATTCGTGAGTAAACGAAGCTGGCAAGCACTCGCAAGTGATTCACGAAGCTTCGTGAGGGGCATGCTGGGTAAAATAGGGAAAATATCTTTCATATATGCGCATGATAACTGTGAGCTTCCAATTGCACCTAAAACTAATTTCAACGTTCCATAGCAGTATTTATAAATACATTTTAAATCTCATTTTTTCATGAAAATAGCGCAAAATGGGGCAAATTGGACAACTCCCGAAGATGATTCTAGTGATAAAAGATCTAGCGCTTTTTGTTTATGCCAAACAAATCAACTTCAAGTCAGTAACATTAAAAATCCATTCATAATTACGAAAAAATGTGAATATCCGACAGTTGACGGGGAATATGGGGTAAAATAAGCATTTAAAAGGATGTTTCATATATTCTTATGATTGCGTTTAGCTTCCAATTACACCTACAGCTATTTTCAATGATCTACAGTCGTGTTAGTTGTTTGAAAGTACATTTTGATTATCTTTTTGTATGAAAAAGGGCAAAATGGGGCAAAATGGACCCGTGCCGTGCGGTAAATGAAATTAGCACCAATCGATTTCTCGTAATTTTTTACGCCAGAAATAGTCAACTCCTCCTACCGAAACCAGCGGCGTTAAAAGATCCGTTTTTTGGGTCGATTTTTCCCACTGTGCACTGGTTCAAAGTCATTGTCTGAAAACAGCACGAATTTCGGAGTCGACTACGTAGGTCATACCGGTGAACTGCGGTCGAAATCGAGTCTTACAGGGATTAAGTGGCCGCGGGGAGAACATCCTGGTAGCGCTGCTGTCGTGGCGTTGGTCTACTGGATTGGATCCGAGCCCGCGGTTGGAAACAGGTCCTCGGCACTTCTTTTTTTTTGTTATTATTTTTTCTATAGAAGACGGTTCTTAACCCCACACTACCTGGACCTTCTGTCCGGGTGTCTGTTGTGCAGATTATCCTCCCAAGGTTTAGAAGAAACAGAAAACAGATGGTTTTTGACAGATATGCATTACGTATTTCGACGCCAATTCTAAGGTAGCCTTCAATGTCTGGTACTTGAGACACTGAAGACGGCCTTATAGTTGAGGTCGAACTAAGTATGTGTCATCAGGGGCAAACACATATTTGGAATTAAACAGATCAGTATTTTACTCGACTTTCGTACAGCGAACCGCATCGGGGCGAAGTCGTGATGCCGGATGAAACAAAAAAACTACGTTCATTTCACAGCCACTAGCATAAATCTCATACGTGTCCAACGTTTGAAATAAACATGCATTTAAAAATGCATTTAGATGTGCTGACGTCCGTTGGCAACGGATTGCCCAAATGCATCAACGGCAACAGCGGTAAGCAAATCCCATTCGTTTACGGTATTAGGTATATGCAACACTATAATTTTGCAATTTGAGCGTGACGTCTGGTAGATGCACCCAAATAATTGTATTGAGATTTGACAATATTGAAAAATTAATGGTATGTCCTAGTGTCGTTTGGAAATCCACAAAACCTCAATATGTATAAAATAACATTTTTTTTTCATAATTTTATTTTTTCAAAATCAAGAAAACTTCTGAGAAAAATAATGCCTTAACATGACATTGTTTTACAGAGAGTAGCACTTCTAAACTTCCCAAGAGATTTAAGCTAAACGGTCGCCATATAATGATTGCACTCTTAATATTTTCATTTATAGCATACATTTATTTTTTATTCTAAATACGAAGGCTGTTTTTCATTTATTGTTGATTTAACTGTTCAACAATTTTGAGCTGATATTTTTTTTATATCTACTGGTTGATTATCAGCGTTATACTTTTGTTTTGTCTTGCATCATTTTTAATTCCATTCTGCTATGTTAAATTTTTGAATTTATACAGTTTTTGTTAAAAAAAATACTTGGGTGTATCATCCGCATAGCAGAGAAGAACACTACTCGCATACACAACAGCTCCCTCTTGTCAAAGCCGACCGCGCCGGGCGACAAGAAAGATTTCATCGCGGTTCACGAGCAGGAAATTGAAAAGCATCGTTCCAAATTGAGTTTTCGTCAAACGCGGATGATAGCAGCAGCAAAATAGAGCAGTCACTCAGCATTCTGGTGGGTACCTAACCTATAGGTATCTACCAGTTATCCCGCCAGCTATGTAGGTTGTGCAGCGTTCCAGCAGCAGCCAACTAGCCAGCGGTTGACGTTTGGCTGCATTTTCGTTCGATGGAAACGATGCACAGCTATTCAATATCATAGTTTGGGGTTTCTCTCATTTGACGTCCAAAATGGTTGGCAGAATGCTGAATGGTTAGTTTCCAGGCGACATGAGAAGAATTTTCACGTTGAAACGATTCGCTTAGAAAAGCAATTTTTGTTATTGAGGTGAATATCAACTTTGATATGGGTTTATAAATAAAAAGTTTCAGATGACCTTTGAACCATTCATTCAACCTTGTTAATTGAGAATGAACATAGCTCGGTAGTATAGAGTCTATAGACTATAGACTGCTCTCGACTGTCATGCATACTTTAAACAAGTTTACGATTAACGAGACATGTAGATTTAAATTTGTGTACGGTTAACCGTCGAGCGATCGCGCTGTTGTATTTTGTACAACACGTTGGAAAAATCTCGCTTTTTGTACTCAGCATTAGTGTGGTGCCGACGCAGGTAGTCAACCACGCGAGTTACGGAAGATTAAACAAGGTATCATTGATCAACGGGTTAGTTAGTCAGTTTCAAGGTGTTTTCAGAGGCGTTCAAGAGGCGTTTCAGGACGTTTCGGGAGGTCTCAGAGGCGTCGCAGAGGGATTTCGAAGATTTTTCAAGTGCGTTACCGGGGTTTCGAGGTAGGTTCAGGGGCAGTCCTGCAAAATATCAGTCTCAGTGCCTGTTTTTCAGCCAAAAATGAATGACTGCGGCGGTCGTTTTCAGTTCCTCTATGTGAGAACTGACAGAGTCCGAGAGCTCCATTCGTGAGCGACCCAACAAGATCAATTCCCAATCATCCACACACTACTCATGCTGAAAGGCCATTCGTCTCAAGCGGTGGCTTGTGAGAGTGAGTGCCCTATACGTTAGCACGGGTGAAAACACTCAACTACAGAAAATTGAATGGAAATTTAGCCCTGTCAGCTCTCGCATTCAGCACGTTGCGTGCGAGTGTGAGTATCTATTTCATTTCGCTCCCGTGTTGCTGATCGGAAAGTAACTTTGACAGGAAAACCAAAACGGAGAAAATGAAAAAAGCAAAATATCGCTATCATAAAGGCCTGTCGAAAAATTGCAGCACTGTTCAGGGGGTTTTCGGAGGCATATGCAATATTACAGGAAGGCATATGTAATATTACAGGAAGATTCGAAGGATTATCAGCGAGTTTTAAGAACTTGACAGAGGAGTTTTTTTTTGGAGTTTCGTACGGTCTCAAGTACATTACATGGAGTCAAATTTCCAGAGGACTTTCGGGTTTCAGAGGCGTTACAAGCGGCCTCATGGGCGTTTCGGGGATTTCAGATGGCCTCAGACGGTTTTCGGAGGCATTTCATGAGCATTCAGACTAACTGAAACTAAGAATTTCAGTTGGTTTCAGTTGCGTTACAGGGGCGTTAGCGGAGGTTTCGGAGGGTCTCAGGTGCGTTATAGGGCGTCCGTGCGGGTCTCAGGGGGTTTTCCGAAGCATTTCTGGAAGATTTAGAGGATTTTCAACGGGTTTCGGAGGCGTTACAGGGACGTTTTTGGGGATTTCAGAGGATATCAGGTGCGTTACAAGGAGTTTCACGGGAGCCTAAGGTTTTTGACGCTCCCACTTGGTGCTTACCGTATTTTACAACCAAATAAGTTAACTTTTTTTTTTCAAGCTGCAGTGAACCTTAAAGTAGTTGATAGCATCTGTTCGCGAACATACGCTCCCAACGAGGGCAGCATCATGCTATGCTGCGCGACCAACACCAAGCAGCGCATCCCAGTCATCATCAACCACCAACACGATGCACACACTCACTCGAGGCGACGGAACCGCAGCGACCAGCAGCGAGAGAGTGAGTGTCGTGAGAATCGACCGTGAGAGCGAACGCCGCCGCCGTAGCCGTCATCATCATCATCATCGAATTTCGTCGCCCTGCAGCCAGCGTGGTGAAGATGGTTCGTTCCACACGCGTCGCGTGGGTTCGACACGCGTGTAGAATCTTCCACGTGATTCTGGAACATTAGAATTGTGGTATATATATGCGACCCGTTCGCGGTCGCAAGTCAGTTGCAAATTAAAAGTGAATAAGTTATGAGCGTTCGCGTGGCTCGAACAACGCGAAGTAAAATTATCCAAAGTGAAGTGTAAATAGTAGAGAAAGAGAATAAAGTGTTAAGTGTAGTGTTAAAGTGATCCAGTGATTTTTCCCTCGCGGTCCGAAATCCTCCCGTTCTCTTTCCGCTGTACTATTCCTCGTGCATACAGTCCAGTGCTTTTGCCAAGTTGTTCTTGTGTTCATTGCCGAACAGCATCTTTTAGATAACCTGTCAGTATTTGACATTGATCTGATGTCAAGTGCAGCTATTGTTTCCCCAGTCATTGCTATTCATGCTGTGTGAAATTTCCTCCACTTGTATCCTTCGCACATGGCGCTTTCCTTTGTAAGTACTATGCCATTTAAAAACAATCATAGGAAAACAACTTTTACAACTTGAAGATGGGAGTCCTTTGAAAAGGCAAAATACTGCATCTACCTAGCTTCCTCCGGTTATCAGCATTGCCCGCTTCGCTTTAGTCACTGCTTCACGACAAGATGAAAGAAATGCACTCCTTATTTCCGCTAAATATGACGCCATAGAGAATCGTTGCCGCTTCCTACGTCGACAGAGCAACTAAAAAGACTAAGATGCAATAAAGTCCCATTGTTCTCGAGTTCTTTTTTTTGCTTCCTTCGTTTTCCGTTTGCGAAACCTACACGCGCTCGAATGCTGTATTTGCCAGGCTGGGTGCGGGGAAATCTTGCAAACCCAGACGTATGTTTTTCATCCGGTTTTGTTCAGAGGAGTTATGGATATGGAATGGCCACCGACCGACCGTGGCATGGTGGTGTAGTGGTATGAGCTGCTGCGTGTAGGAACCGGATGCTGCCGGAGAGTCAAGTGGCCAGCTGTCGTCACTACCTACTGCTGCTGCTGGTGCACTACTAGCTGGTTTTGTTCTTGTTGAGTGAGTGCACTTAGCAAGTTTGTATAGCTCGGAACGAAAATATAGTAGAGTGAGCTACCGATGGATTTCCATGTCAACGGGAACAGTTGAGCGCTCAGTTAGTGGTGTGGCTCGGTGTGCTTGCATGAGAAAGAGCACACAGCACTTCAAGTAGATTCGTCTTGAAAAACAGTGGAAGGATGAAATACATTTTTGAATTTGGCCTTGTTGCCCTACTTTTTTCGGGTCACATCAATTGCGGGTTTTGTGCAGATTTTCATACGTTCCAGCTTGTAGCAGCTGCTCGTCTCTGTGTGGCGATAGATACATATCCTTGTGCTTCAAGATGACAGGGACGGATATTATGCAAAAGAAAAATTAAATGTGGAGAAAATGCGGAGCAAAAAAGTTTTGGCGCCGTCATTGTTCTTATTCGTTCTGTGCGAGGCGTACATTAGGGGCAAAGGAAACGCAACTGTGACTCTGGTAATTGAATTCCCAGACGGCAAAAGTCACAACCAGTAATGATTAACCTACTATTTGCTTGATTGTAATAAATTATCTTCTTTGCTGTTCACACACATACACACACCCCACTCAGGAAACGTACTCTAAAAGTTGATTTGCATTGTGTCTCCAAGCGTTTATCTTCCAGCAAATGGTCGGGTGTTGGGGCCGTGGCGACAACGGGAGTATTTCTGCCTTGGGACACAACTTTTTGGCGCGATTTATGCTTGCTTGTTAAAGTGTTCCACAACAATGACCACGATTATTACGATTATGCTCTGTCCGATGGGACCCATCATTTCCAAAGTTCTCCGACCGAGATAGTTTTTGGGAAAATTAAAATACATTAGCTTGATGGGTCGCTTCTCGGAGATATGCACGGAAAGCTGAAAATGTAGATTAGGTAGTTATTTCTGATTTCTATCTTTATAAGGCATTTCGTAAAATAAAGTCTTTATTTGAAATGGCCGGGGTTCTGCTAAATCGGAATAAGTGCCAAAAAGTTTATTCCGAGATAATTAAGTTTAAAGTTCAACAACTCACAAATAAACAACAGCTAAGATAATTTGAAGCTTTTCCGCACACATGTAGCTTACAAGCCTTTATTAACCATCAGAGATGAAGAATACATGTAAATTACACAGCGTAACAAAAATTTACTTTTTGTCTGTCTCAAGAGCAAACTTATGTGTCTCCGAAGGATTTTGGGCCGCTGAATCCGAATCCGGGCTCAGATTTGCTCTAACACGTCACAATTTTGAGCTATACCTCAATTTATAGGGCAAAATATGCGATTTTGGGCTTTTTTGACAGCAAGTCATTAAGCAAGGAAATATTTTTTTTAAGCAATCAAAAGGTTTATTGGTCAATTATCATCTAAATTAACGACTCATGCAAAATATTTCGTTTTACCTAATCAAATTTGATAGTTTAAAGCGATTTATGTTAGGTACGATATTTCCCATACAAGTCACCCTCCCAAAGTTGCATGCAAGTTTTCATACTAACTTAAAATGCTAAAATCTATCAAATTTGATTAGGTTAAACGAAATATTTTGCATGAGTCGTTAATTTAGATGTTAATTGACCAATTAACCTTTTGATTGCTTAAAAAAAATATTTCCTTGCTTAATGGCTTGCTGTCAAAAAAGCCCAAAATCGCATATTTTGCCCTATAAATTGAGGTATAGCTCAAAATTGTGACGTGTTAGAGCAAATCTGAGCCCGGATTCGGATTCAGCGGCCCAAAATCCTTCGGAGACACATAAGTTTGCTCTTGAGACAAAAAAATGTTGCGCTGTGTTATTTGAAATCATTGATATAATTACATATAATTTCTCAGTACTTTGCACTCAGTTCACTCTGGCTGAACGAAAACATTGGAATATGGTATATAGTTCAGTGTGGCTGACTGTGTTTCTTTGTTTCAGAGAAAACCAGTCGGATTGTGAAAAAAAATTCGATTTTTCATCGTCTGAAGTTGAAGTCGATATCACTCACAATCCTTAACATGAATCAGAGAGGACGCGTATAGTATAGTAGCACGGAGGTCTCAAAATAGTTTGAAATATGAACGGCGGAAGCCCTCCCAGCAAAGCAGTTGCCACCCATGTTTTTTTTTTATAGGCCATGCATTGTGCAGGCACAGAGCAAGAGTGATTATGTCAAATGATGTCCTTGCATGTCCTGAGGTCCTGAGATGTGAAAGTGGAGCAATTTGTGTACTTCAAATTTATGCTGGTCGAAGAAAACCATGAAAATGTTCTGCCAAAATGAACCAAGACAAAACAAATTTCAAAAATACGAAAAAGATTCGAGCTTGGATCGTTTGAGTGATAACCAAGCGCGTTACCTCTAGGTCATTTTACCTAGCTGAAGGTCAGTCGTTAAGTCAGAATCAAGTTCTAAACATTCTTCTCAAGGATGGTTCTCGTGAAAACGCCATTTTTCGATCAGCCATAGCGAACCAAGTGTTTGATTTTTTTCAATCTTTATTATTCTTATTATCCTTGTTGTTCAATGACAGCTTCTTTGTTCAAGTATCAGTATAAGATGTATCGACATAATGCAGGTATTCAAAACCAGTTGATTTTTGAATTGTTGAGAATAAATTGATTCTAAAATACAATGGATTTGGTTCACTCTGGCTGAATGTGATTTGGAAAAACGGCGATCAAGTTTATCGACAAATAATTGGATCCTCCAACACCCGTATTTCTAATTACGTGTTCAATTCTCTCACAGATTGTTACTATGAATCGGTTAGAAGTTAGAAATCTGACGGCAATGCGGAAAACTTGAAATGTTCATCATCTAGATTAATACTAAAATATTTCGCCGATTCTATGAAATGGTTTACAGTTCACTCTGACTATGTGCAATTTCATTTTTTGTATGTTCTGCCAAACAGAAATTTTGAATTTACTCCACGAAGAACTGTAAGAATTACTGGATTTTTACACTGAAGGTAGATCATCATATTCTTCATTCAATGGTTAAGAAAACTCATTTTTTTTCAAAAAATGGTCTTTAGTTCGGTTTAGCAGAATCCCGACCAAATAATCTATTGTTACTTTGTTACTACAATAGATGATCAAAAACAACTTAAACTTGAAATCCGTACGTCTTTTTTTTCTTTCCTAAACACTGGTCCAGGTACTGTGGGGTTGAGGAAAAGCAAAATTGAAGACAAGACTACACCTTGACCCATTAAACATAATTTTCGCTGAAAGAGTCGAGTGCGATCGCAGGGCACCACCTCTCCAGCATCTGAACTAGGCACTTTCCGAGTCCACGTGCCAGCTTCTCTGTAGCTCCATGACGATGTAGTTGAAACGGCATTCCAGCCAAGCTCGTCTTTACACATCCTCTGAACAAGTCCGGAGTCGTGCCACCTCCGCATGTGGCAAGCATGCGGTTACGCATTGTGCGAAAACGCTGGCACGTGAAAAAAAGTGTTCCACCGTTTCCTCTGAACCAGTACAAACTACAAACCGGACAATCTGGAGAACCCGCATGATCGAAATGATATAGATACTGTCGGAAGTAACCATGGCCCAAAAGAGACCTCGGTCAGGTGGAATGTTACTTCCTCATGGCGCCTGTTAATCCAACTATCTACCCTCGAGATTAATATATGGGTCCACCTTCCTTTGGTGGAACTGTCCCACACGCACTGTCATTTGACCATGGAGATCAATCTCCCCGATAAGGATGCCCAAAGGCACCATATCAGTGAGGCGCTGTCCATAAACAACGTAGACTCATTTTGGGCCATCTCAGACCCCCCTCCCCCTCTGAAGACTCTTGTCCAAACAAAATTTTCGAAATTTGTATGGAGCGTAGACTTTGGCTAGAACCCCCCGTCCCCCCCTAAAAGTCTACGTAGTTTATGGACAGGCCCTGATGACGCAGAGCGTATCGTGTGACACGGTACGGTATGCGCTCGCAATGCTCAGGCACATTAGCCTATAAGTATTTTCCAGCTTACCACGGTATTGTGCAGTACTGCACCGTGCGTCAAACTGGATCGCCATACCTTAGTATGGACGATGCAACCTAGCCAGATGCTTACGATTACTGGTATGCACCGCAGATCAATTGGACATTATCCGAAACAGTGCCACTATAATCGACGTGGCTACCGAAGGTAAGCTTATTGTCGATCATCCCCCCAAGTGTTTGACGGAGCACTTCGAAGTGATAGTGCAGTTGCCTACACTGATCATCGCTTGCTGCTCCGACTTTCGGTTGTTCACAGCCACCGCCTCAGTTTAGTGGTGAGCCAACTCCTGTTTCCTGGATCTCACCCACGCCTCCACAACCTTGGTCGAGTGGGCAGTAGTCAATTTTACTTCTTCGATAGATTCATCGTAGACTTACAGCGTAATGTCGTCAGCAAAGCCGACGATCTCCACCCCCACCGGGAACTCTAACCTCAACACGTCGTCGTACATGACATTCCATAAAACCGGACCTAGGATAGAACCTTGCAGGATTCCTGTGGTTATGTGAAAGCCCTTCCGACCCACCTCTGTGTCGTAAACTAGTACTCGGTTCTGGAAGTTGCTTCCGAGAATCTTGTACATGTACTCGGGTATCCCCAGGCGATGGAGCGCAGCGGCAATAGTCGCCCAACATTCCTCACATTCAGAGCCAATACTGCAAAGTAGCGAATCCCCTCCTTTTTCGATGGAGCGCTATCTCGGCTGTTTTTGTAACCGACAGGATTGCGTCTACGGTGGACCACCCCTTCCGGAAACCAAAGTGATTGCTCGAGAGCCCATTTACATCCTCGGTGTGCCTCAACATTAGGTTGAGGATGATCTTTCTGAGCACCTTCCCCGTCGTGTCGATCAAGTATATTGGTCTTTATGCGACGGGTCTCCGGGTGGTTTCGAGCCTTTAGCAATAGAACTAGGCTCTGCCGCTTCCAAACTTCTATCCCCGCAAGTTCATCATCGGTGACCCTCTCCTCATCGCCATCCCAGTCCCCAACTGTCCTACAAAAGAAGGTCAAGGACTAGGATCATTATGTGGAAAAGCCCCTCGATAATTCCCTTCAACATGTCTGGAGACTGCTCTGTAGGAGCCATTCTAGTCTTGTCCACGCATCACCTCACGGATTCGCATTGGCACTCTGACAGAGACCCTCGAAGCAGGCCTTGGCCCTTAGGCAGCATCCATTTATTACGTAACGCTAAAATCGACATTTTTCGACCCCCCTCCCCCCTCCGTAACGCTTTTTTGTTTGAAACCCCGAAAATTTTTGTATGGACCGTAACGCTTGGCCATACTCCCCCCTCCTCCTAGAGCGTTACGTAATTTGTGGACGGCGCCTTATCTCATCTCAGTCTTCAACGCGACTTGAGCAGCGGCGAACACCTCCCACCGTTCGTTTCGCTATGCCTCAGGTCTGGACAAAGTCTACGCTCCATACAATTTTTCAAATTTTTGTATGGACGAAAGTCTACGAGGGGGGAGGAGGGGGGGGGGGTCTGAGATGGCCAAAATTTGGTCTACGTGGTTTATAAACAGCCCCTTGTTAGATCAGCGGAGAGCAGTGGTTCTACCGTTTTGGAGTTTGGGGCACTAACGGTCACTTTAAGTTCGAAACTGATTTACACTTTTGTTGACTGTGAAGAATTAGCATTAAGTTAAAACTCACAAATACAAAAAAATTAAAAAAAAAAACTTTTGTTGATTTGGATTTTCGGTGTTCGATAGCGTTGAATCGAGGTTACTCCTTGTATCGGCCAGGCTTGTCCGCACTCAGCGCATGAAAATTTTGCTCTTTTGATTTACGCCACCAAAACCATCGTATTTATCCAATCTTCCTATTTTACCTGATAGAAGGATGTTTGAATATCCTAAATGTCATTTCGAACTGTCAAAAAATCGCACCGCAATGCCACACTGTGCGCGCAAAGAGAATTTCACCCGGGTGAATTCACCCCAGTGAATTTCTCTTTGTATGCTCAGTGCGGCACTGCGGTGCGATTTTTTGACAGTTCATAATGACATTTAGGATATTCAAACATCCTTCTATCAGGTAAAATAGGAAGATTGGATAAATACGATGGTTTTGGTGGCGTAAATCGAAAGAGCAGAATTTTCATGCGCTGAGTGCGGACAAGCCTGGTATCGGCAAGTGGTTATGTTGCAGTTCTTCGAATGCTAGATGAGCTACGATGGGCGTAGGACTGTGAGCAGCTTTGCCGCACACGACCAAGCCAAATGCCGAGTTGACAAGCACGGGCAGGTTGTTTCCGAGCAGAATTCTTCCTGGACCTTGATCAGCTCGAAGAAAATCCCAGCTCCTATGATGATGTATACCGTGCCGGTGCTGGCGAACGATGGGTCAGCTAATTTGATTCCTGGTGGTGGTGTCCAAGATGAGCTGTCAATGGTTGTCGCTGGCAGGTCAATTGTGACTTTTGGTAAGACCAGAAACTCGATGTTGGTGGAGCATTTGCCAACTCTTGAATGGATCTGTGTAAGGAACTTAGTTTTCGCTTGAGTTGATCGTTGACCAATTTCAGAGATGGGTTGATAAATTCTTTTCCGTGGCGCGCTGATGTGTTCCGAGAAGCGTTCTGTAACGAAACAGCATTCGCTTCCCGAGTCGAGAAGTGCTCGGCCGACGTATTCGATGCCGTTGTCGTCGATGATGGAGATGACTGCGCTGGCCAGAAGAATTGTTGATTGTGCGGGACCAACGTTGTTGAGAAAGTTTTTTCGCTTGTTGTGGGAATGGAGCTTCGATGGGCTTCGGTTGAATGGATTGGAGAACGGATACACGGCACTGAATGAATTACGTTAGATCCTTGAAGGTGACAGTTTGCTGGGACGAAGGCCTCCCAGTCTCTTCTGGTTATCGGGTCGAGACAAATACTGAGCAGGCGGATTAATAGTAGATCCCAATGTTCGGTTAGTTCACCTAGTTGCTGCAAAACTTTGACATTTGCTTCGAACTTTTCCAAAACATGTGTTTTGGTTATGTTCAGCCTTGTTGTGCAGTAGGAAGCCCTTGACGTGATAGTTGGTTGACTCGATAGTAGCCCGATCCTTGAGTTGGGTTTCTAGGGCTTCGTCGTCTAAGGTTTTTAGCTCACTTTGGACGGTGTTGTACTCGGTCCATAACATAGATAGATGTTCCAATCGGAGAGGAACATCATCGACTTGGGTTGCTTCATCATAATCGTCGACGAAGGTCTTGATGAGTGTGAAGAAAGTGATGATGCTCTTGCCGAAGCTTGAGGGTTTTGGTGCGGCGCTCGGTCGGCATAGTGGTTTGACGTAGAAATGGACCTGTAAGTTTGAGATCAGCGTAGCCCACACAAAACGGTAGTTTAGGGGAAATGAATTGTAATTACCTTTTAAGGCAATTATAGTGCCTTGTATTGAATTTAACAGCTGATGCTCGAGGTGGAAGTCGTGTCCGGAAGGCGTGCTACTTCGACGGAACGGCTAAGAGGTTCCCGAACATCACTGCGATCCAAGTGCTGGTGTTCGCCAGCACAGAAACGAAAGATAGCAGACGTGGATATCGCAGATTCGATACCTTGCAGCAGTCTACCTTTTATACCCAAGATGAAGCGGAAGAAGGTACGACGCCATTGAAACCGCCTTAGTGGTGCTGACGTTAGTGTTGGTGTCTCAGGATGGTTCTCCTTTTTGGCGTTTTTCGCATCGATGAACAAGGAATGATGCATCAGTTTGCAGTTGCCGTTTGAACACAGATGGCACTCAACTTCTCTCTTCGTGACGGTCACGAACATACCTCGACCTACGAAGGCTTGGTCTTGGCCTAGCCGCCTCTTATTCTACCCGCAGCCTGCTGTTGTTGTAGTCGATACTGCAGCGAACCCCATTGATCGCTGGGAATGTAGCCTAGCCAACATCTAACCTCCAGTTTGTGGGGCTGGACGACAAAAAGCAACGTCAATGATTGACTCCGCTCTGTTTCGGCTAAAGGTTCTTTTGATACCGACATTAGACAAATTGACGTCTAGCATGGCTAGTGCTTCTTGTAGGATTTGGTCCTGCTGGTTCGTAAAGCGGCTTCCCCATTCCAAGGCCTAGGAATTGAAGTCACCCACTATTACCACTGGCCTTCGCCCTGTCAACATGATCGTCATGTAGTCCAGCATCTGCGTGAACTGCTCGATCGAAAAGACCCCGTTTACCTTGGTGACCACGCAGCCCTTGCAAAAAGAAGATACCTACTCCTGGGCGGGGTATTCATCCATCGTCCAAATCGCCGCATTTGTCTGTGTAACCTGGTGTGTATTAGCAGAGAGAACTCAAAGGCCACATGCTTTCAGCAACATAGTTCGATTCTCTTTCGGTTCATGAATATTTCGTGATGGAAATTTCTTTGATTTTCTTCGACATAGAGTACCTTCGTGCCTGCCACACGCTATACATATGCAAAATGGTCATTGGCAGAGGGAAGCTGTCAATTTTTAACTGTGCCATAGTGCTCATAGTACAATAAGCTGCGAAGCAGACTTTTTCCCAGTTGGAACGTTACGTCAATAATAAGAAGAAGTTAGTGTTTATCTGTGTAGTGTCTAAGGTAAAGGTATGGAAGTTTTTTTTGTTTTAATAATTACGCTAATTCTACATTTTAAAGGTAAGGAAGTTAAAAAAACCGACTGAGTCTATATTTCCCATGTTACATGGATTTAGTGAAATATATTTTGTGGCTCCTGAGTCCTGACTATTACTAGAGGGAAAGCAAAAAAAACCTTCCATCGATTCTATCAATATTTCTGCCCGTTCGCTGAAGAAGAGCCAGATAACAAAGTGTTTTATACTGACTCTTTCATTTACCGAAAGGATAATCCGCCTCTTAAGCAACACTCACACTCAATCTGTGCTGTGCTGCTCCGCACAAAGTAAGTCTCATCTACGTCACTACATAAATATACACATGCTTGCTCTGAGGTTTGCTGCTGGCTTGCATTGGCGTAACTAGAGGGGGGGCCAGGGGGGCCAGGCCCCCCCCCAGAATCCGCCAGGCCCCCTCCAGAAATTTTTCATGACTTTATATACGGAAATTAGAAAAAATCTGAAAACCACTGTCGTGGTGACAAACGTAGATCTATATTCTCAATTTAGTTGAAAATCGGAGTTTTCGACTAGCGAGGTTGGATTTTTCTCCAAATCCGTGCGTCGGACCTAACTTCGGAAGTGGTGCGCTGTATAGCAAACAGCTATACAGCGCACCACTTCCGAAGTTAGGTCCGACGCACGGATTTGGAGAAAAACCCAACTTCGCTAGTCGAAAATTCCGGGTTTCAACTGCACGTTCAGTAATAGAAATTTATTTGGCATAATATGTGTTTAAATTGACAGTTATTGGAGACAAGCAATACTTTGTACATCTTCTTTTTTAAATCGCTGAGAAATTAAATCTAAATGATAATTTCCAGGAATTCCTGGATGGGTATCTTCAAGAATCTTTGAATTTTCTAGCAGCATTACTGCAAAATATGGTTAAGTGCTTCTTTATGGAAATCAAGTATCATGTGGGAAAAAAACTCTGGTTGAATTTGCAATGGAATTCCAGCAAAAGTTTGTGAATTCCTAGTGAGAATAGATGTACGTAGTTGAAGCGTAAACGCGAGTGTATTCATTAAAACCATGCTGGAGGTGATTTCTAGTCGGACAGTATTAATTTCTTTTATTTCGTGGGTCAGGGGTATTTTTGCGTCTATCAAACAACGCACAAATTCAAATGGTCATTGAGGAAGTTTTAATATATTTAAAAGCTGGTGCTGCAAGATGTAATCGTAAGTTTGAAGGTATTCATGATTGGACTTGTAAAAGACTGGGTATTCATGAGATAATTGTGAAAGAATTCCTGGATGACTTCTTGGAAATTTTTTTGGCTTCTATGTCCCTCTAAAATTATCTAAAAGAATTTCAATACAAATCGCTGAGGAATTCCTCTAGAAATCCTTCAAATTATTCAAAAAATCTACAAGTAGTCCTGAAAAAGCCCTGGGGTGAATCCCTGAAAAACATTATGAACGGAATACTGAAATTTTTTAATTAACCGCTGAATATTTATTAAAAAAAATCCCGAGAGAAATTTCGGAAGAAATCATTACAAGAATTCTCGAAGCAATACCTGCAGGAATCCCTGGAGTAATTTGTGAAAGTATACCTGGAGGAATCCCTGGATGAATTCCTGGAGGAATCCGAAAAGCAATTATGCTAGGAATTTCAGCAAAAAAAAATCTGAAGAATCCGCATCAGAAATCCCTGTAGAAATTACTAGAAAATTTTTTAGATGAATCCTTGGAGGAATTTCTGGATGCATTCCTGGAGGAATCCCTAGAAGAATTCTTCAAGAAATCACAGGAGGAGTTCCTAGATGTATTTCTGGAGGATATCCGGGAGAACCTTCTGGAAAAATTCCATGCGGAATCTCTGGAAAAGTTCCTGGACTAATGCCTGGAGCATTAGGGGATTTTTTTTATTATCGTACAAATTGGTATGAAGTTTCTGAAGGTTAATGAAATAAGGTAGGGATCATATATATTTGAAAAACTAAATTGAAAAAAATCAGGGTTGCCTAATTTTCCGGAAAACTCCAGTGAAAATCAAACATTTTCCACAGACACCACCTACTTTGAAAAATCATAGAACGAAGCATCATAGGCACATTTTTTTTTGTGAAATCATAAGCAAACTTTCTCAGCAATTCCAAGATGGATTTCTGAGGAAATCCTAGAAAATTTTTTGGACAAATTCCTGGCGGATTCCCGGCGGATTTGTCTTTTTTAAAGAGACTTTCAGCCATTGGCTCCAAAGTTAATGGATACATTTCTGAAGGAGGCATCCCTAGAGAAGTTCCTGGAGTAATGCCTGGAGCATTAGAGAAATTTCTGATGAAATTCCAAGATAAACTTCTAGAAGAATTCCCAGAGGAATTTCTGGAGGAATTGGTTGAAATTCGTGGATTTATTCCTAGAGGAAACCTGAAAGAATTTCCGGAGGAATCCCTTGGAAAAATTCCTATAGAATTTCCTGAAGAATCTCCTGAAAGAATATCGGAAGCAATCTCTAAAGGATTTCCTGCAGAAATTCCTGGAGGAATGCTGTAGGAATTTCCGAAGAAATTCCTGGAGGGATTCCTGGATAAATTTCTGAAGAAATTCTTGTAGGAATTTCTGAAGAAATACCTACGGTAAATCTTGGTGGAATTTCTTGAGGAGCCCCTGGAGACACTGCGGTAGTAATTTCTGAGGAATTCCCAGAGGAATTCCTGAAGGAGTTCCTATATGAATTACTGAACGACTTTCTGAAGGAATTTCTGGAGTATTTCTGAAGAAGCCTTATAAGGAATTCCCGCAAAATTTCTTAGAGAAATTTCTACAAAAATTCTTGAAAGAATCCCTGGAGATATTCTTGGAAAGAACCCTGGAGAAATCTCTGAAACTCTGAAGGAACCTTAGGAGGGATTCCTGGAGGAACTTCCGGACAAGTTTCAGGTGGAATTTCAGGAGGAATTTCTGGACAAATCTTTATAGGAAATCTAGGGGAAATTCCATGGAACTATTCATGGATCAATTCCAGGAGGAATCCTTTAATCAATTCTTTGAGGAATCGTTCAATGAATTCCTGGAAGAATCTCTAGAGGAATTCTGGAAGGAATCTATGGAGAAATTTCTGAATATATTCATAGAGAAATTCCCAAAGAAATTCCTAGAGAAATTCTTAGAGGAATTCTGAGAGGAGTTTCTAATGAAGTTCCAGGAGAAATTTCCAGAGGAATTTTTGGAGGACTTACAGAAGCAATTTCAGAAGGAATTTCTGGAAGAATTACTGGAGAAATCATCGGAGGAATTTCTGGAGGAATCCATGAAATAATTCATGGAGGAATGTGTAGAGGAAACCTCGGAGACTAAATTCCTGGATTAATTCTTGGGGGAAACCCTGGAAGGATTTCTGGATGAATTCCCGGAACAATTCCTGAAGGAATTGCTGTACGAATTTCCGAAGAAATTCCTGGAGGAATTCCTGGATCCATTCCTGAATAAATGACCGAAAGTATTCCTGAAGAAATACCTGGGGTAATTTTTGGTGGAATTCGTGGTAGAACTCCGAGAGGAGTCCCTGGAAAAATGCCTGGATGAAATCCTGGAAGAATCCCAGGAGGAATACCTGGAATAATTCTTGAATAAATTCCAGAAAGAATTTGTGGGGAAATTTTTAAAAGAATCCCTTGAGGATTTCCTGGAGGATTCCTGAAAAAAATATTTGAAGGAATTCCTAGAGATATCTCAGGAGGAAATCATTCAAGAATCCCAGGAAGAACTATTGAAATATTTCTTGGATAAACTCCGAGAGGAATTCTTGGGGTAATTTCTAAATGAATCCCTGGAGGATTTTCTAGATAAATTCTTGGAGAAATTGCGGTAATAATTTCTGAAGGAATCCTGGATTAATGCCTGGAGGAATCCCTATAGAAATCTCTGGAGGAACTTCTGGAGGAATGCCAGGAGTAACCCCTGGATAAATTCCTGGAGACATGCCTGTATCAATTCCTGGAGGAATCTCTCGAGAAATTCCTTAAGAAATCCCTGGAGGATACCCTGGGGAATTGCCTTGAAAAATCCCTGGAGAAATTCCTGGACTAATGCCTGGAGTAATCTCTGGATACATTTCTAGATGAGTACCTGGTGGAGTTTTCAAAAGAATTCTGGGAGCAATCTAGTGGAGTTTAGAGTTTTTAGAAGAACTCCCGAAGCAATCTCTAGATGAATTGCTGGAGAAATCCTGAGATGAGTCCATGGAGAAACTCCCTGGAGAAATTTCTAAAGAAACCTCTCGAAAAATTCCTAGAGGAATCCTTAGAGAAATTTCTAGAGAAATTCTTGGAAGAATCCCTGGGAAAATTCTTTGAAAAATCCCTGGAGGAATCCCTGAAGCAATTTCTGGAGAAACCTCAGGAGGAATGCCTGGAAAGTTCTGGACAAATTCCTGCAGGAAGTTCTGGATAAATTCCTTGTGGAATCCCAGGAAGAATTCCTGGATTAATCTGTAAAGGAATTTTTGTGGAAATTCCTTGGAACTATCCCTGGAAGAATTCTTGAATGAATTCCTGGAGGAATCTCGAGAGAATTCTTGAAGCAGTTAATGGAGGAATTTCTAAAGAAATTCCTAGAGAAATTTCTGAAGAAACTCCAAGAGAAATTTCTGAAGAAAATCCAAGAGAAATTTCTAGAGGAATTCCCAGAGGAATTTTTGGAGGAATTCTAGGAGGAATTCCTAAAGGAATTGCGGTAGTAATTTCTATGGGAGTTCCTGGATCAATTCCTGGAGGACTTTCTGAAGGGATTCTTGGGGTAATACTTAAGTAACCTCTTGAGGAATTCCTGGAGGCATCCTTAGAGGAATTTCTAGAGAATTACTTGGAAAAATTCCTGGGGGAATTCTTGCAAAAAAACTGGAGAAATCCCTGAAACAATTTCTGGGAGAACCTCAGGAGGAATTCCTGGACAAATCTCTATAGGAATTCTTGAGGAAAATCCGTGGAACTATTCATGGAAGATTTGCAGGAGGAATCCCTAAATGAATATCTTGAGAATTCCTGAATGAATTCCTGGAAGAATCTCTAGAGGAATTCTGGAAGGAATCCATGGAGAAATTTCTGCAGGAATTCAAGGAGAAATTCAGAAAGGAATTTCTGGTGGAGTTCCAGGAGGATTTTCTGGAGGAATTACTGCAGGAATCATCGGTGGAATTCCTGGAGGGATCCATGAAATAAATCCTGGAGGAATGTGTAGAGGAAACCTTAGAGAAGAAATTTTTGGAAGAATTTTCGGAGGAATTCATGGAAGAATTCCTGGATCCAAACTTGAATAAATTCCTGGAGTAATTCCTGAGGAAATACAATACCTGGAGAAATTCTTGGTAATACTCTTGCAGAAGTCTCTGGAGAAATGCCTGAAATTCCTGAGGAAATCCTGAAATCCTGGATTAATTCCTGCGGGAGTTTCTGATGGAATCCCAATAAGAGTTCTTCTAGAAATGTTTAAAATAATCTCGGAATTCGTTTTTGTAAGAACAACAGAAGAAATTTCCGGTGAATCCCTGGAGGAACTCTTGAAGTAATTTCTGAAGAAACCCGATGAGGAATCCCGGAAGCAAGCCCCATTAGGAACTCTTTATGGAATCTCAGGAGAGCTTTCTTAGCGAATACCTGGAAGATTTTTTGTAGGAATATTCCTGGATAAAAAAAAATGAAGAAATCAATGTCTGCAGTAATTGTTGAAGGAATACTAGGATCCCTAGTGGAGCGGACCTGGTGGGATGGTTATTTAGAACACTTGACTATCACACCGAGGGATCGAATCCCACTCCCGACAAACTCGCAAAATGTGACTTCTTCCTTCGGAAGCGAAATAAAGCGTGGGCCCCGAGATGAACTAGCCTAGGGCTAAAAATCTCGTTAATACACATAAAAAAGAACTAGGATCCCTAAAGGTTTTTTTGTACACATTTTTCAAGCAATTCTTGGAGTGTTTTTTTAAGAATCTCTAAGTAAAATTTTCTAAAAGAATTTCTGGAATACATTCCTGTAGAAATACTTCGAATCATTCCAGATTATTGGAGCAATCTCTAGTGGAATTTTGGAAGGCATATATGGAGATATCCCTGTAGAAATCTCTGAATACCTGCAGAAATACCTTAAACACACTAAGAAAAAATCACCGACTTCGGTAATGTTTTACCGAAATCTCAACCGTTAAGTTTGTTTTACAGGAAAAAATCGGTAAAGCTTGCAACTTCTACCGAACTTCGTTAGAGTTTAACAGATAAACGATAACATTTTACCGAAATTTTGTAGTGTTTTACCGAATTTCGGTAAAAATCCATTACCGAACGCTCACCGGTTGAGATTTCGGTAAAAATTACCGAACGCAATTAGCTGTGAAGGATCTCTGGAGAAATTCCTGAAGGAAACTTCGAAAAAAGCACTGGAACAATTACCTCTATAGATATCCCAGGACAAATCCCAGAAAAAAATGTCTAGTGGAATGCCTAGATGAATTCTTGATTGAATTTCTGGAAGAAGCCAAGATGGAATCACTGAATTAAGCTATGAAAAAAAATCTTGGAGGAATTGTTCGTACTCATATAGTTTACAAAACTATGAACAAATCTGTAACAGTCATTTTGATTACTCAAAACTACAATACTGATTTGTATATTCACTTATCGGGCGCCCATCCCGCTTAAAATTCATCTCAAGTCAGGCCCCCCCTGGGCCCCCTCCAGGAAAAAATCCTAGTTACGCCAATGCTGGCTTGAATCTAGTACCATTAGTGACATCACCCAGTGGCATTATCTACATAGGAGCAACTTCAGCTGCAGCAATATGAAGTGGTGGCAAGCTTGCTATTCCAAATCTTTCGGTGTGTAGCGTTTCAACAAAGTGCCATTCCATGTAATTAACATTATTGGGACCGCTTTTCCTGGTTACATTCGAGAGCGGTACCGAAAGGCGAGAATGCGGCGAGACTACTCAATATTGCCAAAGTTTGTAATCGTTTTACGAGTATTTTGAGGGCGGTGATTCCTGCTGTTTCCTTTGTAGGGTATGTCTATCATGTTGTCACAGTCAGGTATTCACCTTGAACGAAATAGATGGAGACGTTTCTCTAGTTGTTCATATTGTTTATTTTCATGCTTTCTTTCTACACGAGTTCTTATCCCAAGCTCGTACTAGGAAGTAATACAAATCCTTTATAATCTGTATAGTATATACCCACCCTAAACGGGTCGCCAACCAGCTAATGCGTTTTTGCTCTAACATAGCTGACTTAGTTGAGACTGACTACGATGACGACAGCATAGCAAATACTGTAGAGAAGAGATCTAAGGATTCCGGAATCAAAGCTCATCAGCGGAAGATGGAAACGACAATCGGTGCTGAAATTGGTGCGGAGACGGCGGCGGAAAGAAATGATGCGATTCAGGAAAAACAACATTTGGATCAAATCAGGGATATTGCTCGAAGGAAGCGATTATGCTGGAGTTGTTCTTCGTGCTGCATTGCAGCATTGTTTTGCGATAAATAATATTACAGTTGCTTATAGTTTGCAATAGTTATTCTAACCAACAATTTGTGCATACTCAAAGAAGCCATGAAAACTGAAATATTAGAACACGATATAAGAAATCCTTCTCAGAATTCTGCAAAAATCGTTCTCAGGATTCTAGAAAAATCTCCCTATGGATTCAGGGAGAATCCCTTTCAGTATTCCGGAAGAATCTCTCTCAAGATTCTGAAAGAATCTCATTCAGAAATCTGTGAGAATCCCTTTCAGAACTCTGGAAGAATCCCTTTCAGGATTCTGGGACAACTCTTATCAGGATTCTGGGGGAATCCCTCTCAGGTTTCTGGGAGGGCCCATATAGCCGAGGCGGTAAACGCACGGGTATTCAGCATGACCATGCTGAGGGTGACGGGTTCGATTCCCGGTCGGTCCAGGATCTTTTCGTAAAGGAAATTCCCTTGACTTCCTTGGGCATAGAGTATCTTCGTGCCTGCCACACGATTTACGCATGCAAAATGGTCATTGGCAGAGGAAGCTCTCAGTTAAAAACTGTGGAAGTGCTCATAGAACACTAAGCTGAGAAGCAGGCTTTGTCCCAGTGAGGACGTTACGCCAAGAAGAGAGAGAGAGAGTTTCTGGGAGAATCCCTCTCAGGATTCTGGTAGAACCCCTCTCAGAATTCTGGGAGAATCCCTTTCAGGATTGTGGGAGAATCCCTATGAGGATTCTGGGAGAATCCCTATGAGGATTCTGAGAGAATCCCTAATCTGGGAGAATCCCTATGAGGATTCTGGGAGAATCCCTCTCAGGATTCTGGGAGAATCCCTCTCAGGATTCTGGGAGAATCCCTCTCAGGATTCTGGGAGAATCCCTCTCAGGATTCTGGGAGAATACCTCTCAGGATTCTGGGAGAATCCCTCTCAGGATTCTGGGAGAATCTCTCTCAGGATTTTGGGAGAATCCCTCTCAGGATTCTGGGAGAATCCCTCTCAGGATTCTGGGAGAATCCCTCTCAGGATTCTGGGAGAATCCCTCTCAGGATTCTGGGAGAATCCCTCTCAGGATTCTGGGAGAATCCCTCTCAGGATTCTGGGAGAATCCCTCTCAGGATTCTGGGAGAATCCCTCTCAGGATTCTGGGAGAATACCTCTCAGGATTCTGGGAGAATACCTCTCAGAACTCTGGGAGAATCCCTCTCAGGATTCTGGGAGAATCCCTCTCAGGATACTGGGAGAATCCCTCTCAGGATACTGGGAGAATCCCTCTCAGGATTGTGGGAGAATCCCTCTCAGGATTCTGGGAGAATCCCTCTCAAGATTCTGAGAGAATCCCTCTCAGGATTCAGGCAGAATCCCTCTCAGGATTCTGGCAGAATCCCTCTCAGGATTCTGGCAGAATCCCTCTCAGGATTCTGGCAGAATCCCTCTCAGGATTCTGGCAGAATCCCTCTCAGGATTCTGGCAGAATCCCTCTCAGGATTCTGGCAGAATCCCTCTCAGGATTCTGGCAGAATCCCTCTCAGGATTCTGGCAGAATCCCTCTCAGGATTCTGGCAGAATCCCTCTCAGGATTCTGGCAGAATCCCTCTCAGGATTCTGGCAGAATCCCTCTCAGGATTCTGGCAGAATCCCCCTCAGGATTCTGGCAGAATCCCCCTCAGGATTCTGGCAGAATCCCTCTCAGGATTCTGGGAGAATCCCCGTCAGGATTCTGGGAAAACCCCTCTCAGGATTCTGGGAGAATCCATATAAGGATTTTGAGAGAATCGCTATGAGGATTCTGAGAGAATCCCTCTCTAGATTCTAGGAGAATGCCTCTCAGGGTTCTAGGAGAATCCCTCTCAGGGTTCTAGGAGAATCCCTCTCAGGGTTCTAGGAGAATCTTTCTCAGGATTCTGGGAGAATCCCTTTCTGGATTCTGAGAAAATCCCTTTCAAGATTCCAGGAATATCCCTTTCAGGATTCTGGAAAAAATCCTTTCAGGATTCTGGGAGAATCCTTTTCAGGATTGTGGGAGAATCCCTCTCAAGATTGTGGGAGAATCTCTTTTAGAATTGTGGGAGAATCCCTCTCAGGATTTTGGTAGAATCCCTTTCATGATTCTGGGAGAATCCCTTTCATGATTCTGAGAGATTCCCGAATAGGGTAGGTAATCAAAAGTTGAACCAAATTGCGGCTTTCCGAAGTAGCGTAAATTTTGAGTGATTTTTTCTCCCACATGGAAATAATTTACTACGGTAACATCTTATGTACATGAAAGCCACGGGTATAAGCTTTCTGTTAAGTGGCAATAAAACAGATTTTTTCTGTCTCTTTTTTTTTTGTCGGACTGACATAAATCATGTTGAAAAAAAAATAGCACGCGTATATCAGCTTGGTTTTCACAGGCTCCGAACACACATCTTCTGATTGATACCTACCAGTGCTAGACATCCATCTGTAGGCGCTTGTTGAAACCATTCGGAAACAACCAGAACGCTTTCTACTCTGATTCAATTTATAAATAACTTTTACTTCCAACTGAGAACATGCTTCCTTTCCTCTTTTCGCACACGCACCGTCATATGCACATGAAAACAGGTTGCTTTGTTGTCTCTGCGCTCCACTCAAACATCAGTGTTGACTGCAAAGCTTTGTTGCATTCTACGAAGCGAAATTTTCTTTTTACGCATGGTTTGTAAAAAACGTTTGACATTTGTTTATTTTGTTTCATTCTACAAAGCGGGAGCTAAAATCTACGAATGAGCAAGCTTAGTGTCTGTCGGATTCGTGATTTCGTACATGATACAACTCCATTTGTACTGTTTCAGCGTGGTGGTACGAATGGACCGTACAGTTTACGCAGATTGTTTTCAATTTACGAAAACTGCTTTTACGAAGCATATTCGTTGAGCTTTTACGAAAGTATTTTATCAGTGTTCAGGAACTTGGAAACAAAATTTGGATTTTTTCATCCCCCAAGAGTAAACAAAACAACCACTAGCGCAGTCTGCCGGCCAACACGAGAAGCTCGCCCCCGTTTACTAGTTCAAATTTAGATTACAAATGGTTCAACTTAAGATACCATTCTCCAAGTAAGAATTACTTAAATTTGATAATTTTATGACAAATAATGCGAAATATTATTCGGTTGGTCAATTCTACGATAAATAAGCTTTCATTTGATGTGTTCACATATTGCGTATGATACAATGCATGAGCTGTACGAGTGCACCGAAAATATGCTTTCTCTGGGAGGAAATGGGTGAAATTACAGTGATTTTGCAATTGCATGTTTTCTATGACAAAAAAGCTTTTTTCAATGCTTTTAAAGTCCATGTTATCAGGTTATATTACGGAAAGCTGTTTAACATCTTTTTCGGAACAATATTTGCCTAAAAAGTACGTCGTTTTAATGAATTTCGAAATGGTTCAAATTAAGATTACAATTTGACTAGTTCAAAGTTTGATTTCTTACCCTACCCGAGTTTTGAGTGAAGCAATTTTCTAGAAATAGGGTATGAGCACTCTTATTCAGTCTATGCCCCCATGTTCGTCGTATTCTAAAAACAGACGATTTAGGCACCAATTGTTTCCGTTCTTCTTGTGCATGCTGACTTCTAACAAAAAATACAAAAATAAAAAAACAAAACAAATAGCGCTTATTAGCTTTGTTTTCGATAGGATGAAAATCGGAGCACTTTGCTGAAGAAGGTTTCCGTTCCCTACATACATAGAATGGACTCTAATTGATGAATGAAGACCAAGAACTTAGCTTTAAAGACGGAATGAGGAACCTTTTGTTATTGATGCTGCTGTAGTGATTGGGACATAATCTTTAAATTTTCTTTGACATGCTGCTTGCGATGAGTTGAGTATCTATACAAACAATTTATTATTATTCTTCCTACTCTACTTCTCGTCGTTAGGACACAAAGCTGGTTTACACACTTATGAACGAAAATATACACACTCACATAGGCCTTAGCATATCCTATTACACACGTGTCTATCGAGCAAAATACTTAGAACTGTAATCTTTTGAAACAGGAAGACCACTCGTGTGCTTTCCTTACACTTTATTTCACAGTCTGGTCTGCACGGAACGATCGATGTCCGTGTCAGTTATTCGATTTTCCAGGTCACTGGCGTCGCTGTTGTACGTGGGCATCGATCTGTTGCTGGTGTTGTTGTTCCTCGATATACGGTGCTGGGGGCTGCCAGTAAACGAGGAGGTGTTGGTAGTTGTTGATGTTGTAGCATCTGAACTTCGAGACTGCTGGCTAACACCGTTCCCGCCAACGACGTCGGAGGTGGTGCCAATGACTGCACGGTTGCTACCGTTGCTGGATGCCGTTCTTGCCGATGCCTCCTGTGCCGGATCTTGTGGGAATGATTTATTGTCGCCTGGCTGGCAGCAACAGGAGCACATTTTTCTCCACAGCTTCTTCATCGATGTTCGGAAACCGTTATGCCACCAGGCATAGATAAGGGGATTTAGAAGGCTGTTGGTGAATCCGAGAATGGCCAAAGGGCTGGCGATGGCAAACTGTAGTCCCCGGCACAGGTCCGGATTCGAATTTGGGTCACATAGGACGTACATGGTGCTAGCGATGAAATATGGCAGCCACGTCACGACGAAACATCCCGTCGTGAGCATGACCACCTTGATGGCTTTCCACTTGGTCGGGTGCTTTCCGGTGTTCCGGCCGTCAATCGTCTTGGGGGAGCGTTTTTTGCAGCATCGGAAGCATTTGGTTGGTTTGCGATTCTCTTCGGACAATGGCTGTTCGGCTGCCGCCGGAGCCCTAGCAGCTGCCGCCGCCGCCGTGCCTCCGCCTCCTCGAAATAATCGTAAATTGCCAGCCAGGGCACCCTGTTGCTCACGGCTCGCTTTTTTCAGCTGTGCCACCCGGCGGAGGGCTTTATGTAGAATGATGCTGTACAGAACAATGACCACAATCAGAGGGATTATTCCCACCACGGTGGTCAGTATAATGAGAGCTGGCGGTGCCAAACGGACAAACCAGCACACGCGTCCACCATCCGTATCGCCACGCCAGCCGAACGCGGGCAGAAAGCCGATGATAAGACCTGTCGAACAATCGAAATCGTTAGGGTGGTTCTTGGATTATAGGGCAAGCTTTATGGGAGGCCTATTTAGTAAACGATCATTAGGGTTGGTTAATGTATTCAATAAAATCTCTTTCATTTTTATAAAAGCTAATAAACATGTGGATTCATATGTGGGTGTAAATAATCTGACTGATTTATCTTTGCCAAAGCGTTTCTGGGTTATTTTGGAAAGTATGTTTGATTTCCAAAAAAAAAAAAATCAGAGCCTTATTGCTGTGAAATAAAATAACTATGGAAAACCTAAACAACAACGTCTTCGTAGAAGGATCCACAAATAAAATAATCTGTTCTCCAAAGCTAAACCTGCTTTTTCTCCATATACTTGGGCTAATGCCCTGTCAGCCTAATGTTGGCCTCCATATACCTGTGCTACCTCAGCCTAATGTTGGCCAATTCTCGCTAGTTGTTGGAAGATCACATTTGTACATCCAGAGGCGTCAGGACAATTTTCGAAAAATCTGGATGGTTTAAAAAAATTTGTTTGGAAAAATTTGGAACGTATGGGAAACCTTTCAAATTCCAGAAGAAACCTTACAAATTCTGGGCAAAACCTCACAAATACTGAAAAACAAATGTCTTGATCTTCCAGATTTTTGTAAAATCATACCTTAGAAAATCTGTAAAATCCAGATAAAATTGAAGGTTGGCAACGCTGACAGCATCTACCCGTGTACAAAAAATCAACCTAATAATGCACGATCGGTGAAGTACTACATTTGTAGTAATGAGCAAAATTTTTGTATGGTGAGAAGGTGAATTCTCCGTTTCTGCAAGAAAATGGTACAAAATGCGTGGGTATTATGATTCTTTGTCTAATTCAATACTGTTTGAGCGAAACTTTGAAAATCTGTGCTGTCAAAAACACAAGAAATTGAAAAAACAACACAGGTTTTCAATGTTGTGCACAAACAACATAAAAATTAGATAAGGAATTATAATACCAACGCTTATTGCACGACTACCTCGCAGAAACGGAGAATTTAGCTTCTCACCATATACAACTTCAGCTTAATACTATAAATTTAGTACTTCATCGATCGTGTTCTATTGGTGTGGAACTGTCTGAGCCCAATTAGTATGAAATTGGCTGAGTTATAGAGAAAAACTGCCATAAACAGAATCCTCTGTCCAAATGGTCATGCACCTTCTCTGTTGCAAATTCGCCCGAATAGCAAAACAAGGCCCCAGAAAAATCTGAAAATCTGAGAAAAAGGATGAATCATAGAGTAAAAATGAGGGGAGGTTGGTAGTAATAGGAGGTCACGGGGAAAATTGCTTGCGCGAAAAGGAACTTTCGGGCTTTCAATAGATCCCAGGAAATAACATGGGATTTCAGGGAAAGAGAAAGGGGGGTTTCAAGAGGTTTCAGATAGTTGCTAGGGATTTCTAGAAGGATTTTGGGGGCTTCAGTGGTGATTCAGAGGGCTCCTGAGACCTGGCCTCTTAGGGATGTTCTAGAGACTTAAAAAAATACACGGACACGTTCAATGCTTCCAGTGAGTTATACGCTCTTTGAAGGAAGCACGACACTAGACAACGGACTAGCATGCAATGCCCAATGGCACAGCCGAAAACTTTTCCTGAAAGCTGCCGCGGGAATCGAAACCGCACTCCTAGCACGATGCGACTAAATGCTTGGTGACACAAGCCGCACGGCCACGAAGTCACACAGTTTCTTTTATTTTTTATTCGAGAATTCGTGAATTTTTTTTCCAGCGATAGGGAATTCTAGATAGTTTCATCAGGTTTTGTTGACGTTACAAAAGATTTTAGGGCCATTCCAATGTGATTCAGGTTTTTAAAAGATTCAGGGTTTCCAGGAAGTTGCAAAAGGCTTTTCATTGGTTTTCAGGACGTTTGAAAGGGCTTTCAGGGGCCTTTAGACAGCAGATTTCAGGTATTTCAAGGGGTTTCAAATTGTTTTATGCAGGGTGGCCACACAAAATCAAAAATAAAATTCCCGCATTTTTCCCGACTTTTTCCCGCATTGATTTTAAATTTTCCCGACTTTTATCCATATGCTTTTGGAGCTAACAAAACATCCCAACATACAAACTTTAAAGTGGATCTGTAAAATCTACTGGAATATTTATAGTGTCATTGTCATACTAGGACAGTTACGTAGTTGTTCGAAGACGTTGAAACATACCAAAACAATTCTACATGTAACATATGTTTGAAGTTTGCTTTTTATTCCACAGGTTTTGTAACGAAACCCATATTTGAATTATTTGTATCGGCATTCCCAACAAGATTTTTTGTGTACTCCTTAATCCTAGGTCAATATGACCCAGACAGGCTCACTGAACGTGCTCTACACCAACGTGATGCCACATCTTAGAAAGGTTAAGCAATGCATGATGAAACTCCGATTAAAAATCTGGATAAACAACTGGAGTACTCTCTGGTGAATTCCTTATAGGGATTTATAGAGCACTACATTGTTTTAATTTTGTATGGGATTTTGACGTTTCCTGGCCTTGTTGTTTACAAAATTTCTGTAAGAGTGAAAGAGAAGGAGAGAATTTCATGCAGTGCCCTATATATTTGTTTTCTCTATCACTGGAATTCTGAAAATGTGAATGATGGAATGCTTGATGTACCTAATTCAGGTATAATTCCTATAGGTGTTTCAATAGAATTATTGGATTGTTTTATGGCGAAATGTTCGAGGAATTCTGAAAGAATATAGAATATAGAAAAAAATCTTTGCTATTTTTTTCATACACTCTGCTGGTAACAAATAAGGAAGTCTATTCAACAATTAGGTTTATACATAATTCATGAGGAAATGAAAGTCCGTAAGAGTTGCTGGCTCATCAAATTGCCCTATGTGTTTAAGGACAAACGTCTTGAAATCCCGCTTCAACATTGCATCGAAACTTCAGACGAACAAATCTCAAGAAGCAAGCTTCAAACAACAATGTATTTCATTATTCTGTTCTTGCTCACTTGTAATTAATTTAAAGTAAAAAGCTCAGGTGCACAGGTTTTGTTTACGAAGAGATTTGTGCCCTCAAAATCGTGAGTAGGTTCCAAAATCGGCCATTGGGGCGGCCATTTTGGGATTCTAACAAGTCTGTCCTTAAAATGAATCTTGCACCTCCATTATTAAGTTTCATTCAGAGCATTCGATTAACCTTCCATTCAAGGCTGAAAAAGATCTAGAAATGGACTTGAACTTCTTCCAGTATTTGAGGCATTCTTCTATCTTTTAATTTTCTAGATTCCAATAACAATTCTCGCCAAATAATTCTACAGAATTGCTTCTACGAATAGTTCCAAGAAAGACATAAAGCAATTCTTTAGATTCGCATAAGGAAGTAGGTATAAAAAGCATCTACAATGGTTACACTTCTGTCCTAAAGACAGCTTTTCATATTCAGAATATCAAGATTTCCCTAAACAGAGAAAATCATAACATTTGAACCTGTTCACTGATTTTTTTGTTTTGTTTGAAAATCTGGCAGCACTGCTTGTTAGCAATCGTGTGTACATCGAGTGCGATTTTTGTTTTTGTTTTTAACGTGTATTTGACCGTAAAAAATTGTGTTTCGTTATTTTTGCATTGTTAGTGATCTTAGTTTTATTTTGTGATCGAAACTCTACACCAGTTCTCCGTTAATCCAGTGATAATAGTGAAGTGCCTTTGGTGCAGTGGTGACAATAATAACCCCCGCTCACCCCCCTACGCACATTTTTTTCGTGAGAAGCGACATCTTGCGGCATCATTCGGAAGCAAAACTTGCACGCAATCTCCCATCGAAGATCAAGCTTCCGTCATCAGGGGCTGTCCATAAACCACGTGGTCATTTTTTTGGGACTTTTCAACCCCCCTCCCCCCCCCCCCCCGCGTGGTCATTCGTCCATACAAATTTTTTTATTTGTCCATACAAAATGGTCATTGGCCGAACCAGCCCCCCCCCCCAATGACCACGTGGTTTATGGACAGCCCCTCATCAAGTTCTTCAAGCATTCTATTTGCATCATCAACGTGTTGCTGTATAGTCTACTGAAAGGCGTTAACGACTACTATCATCGACAATGGAAAACAACTGTAGCAAATGTACCCAACCTATTACTGGCTCTGACTTGGTCACTTGTCGCAGCTGTGGTCAATTTTTCCATATGAACTGCGTCGGTGTATCACGTGCTCTACTTGGCTATTTCCCTACTCATCGAAAGAATCTTTACTGGATGTGTGACAAATGCGCCGATTCATTCGAAAATTCTCATCTTCGAGCCATTACGAGCCAAGCAGACGGAAATTCACCACTGTCAATGCTAACTGACGCAATCACCAATCTGCAATCGGAAATTAAGAAAATTGCCTCTAGGCCTGTACCAACGATTCAATCACCAAAACTCAACCGCTGGCCTACGGTCAGCGATTCAATACGTGGTTCAAAACGTCCCCGAGAGCTCGATCCAGTAGTACGCACTACTGAATGTCTGCATGGATCAAAACCGATCAACCAGGATATAGTCTCTGTGCCAGTCACTGAAAAACCGTCGAATAAGTTTTGGATCTATCTGTCTCGCATTAGACCCGATGTGACGAACGAAGCAATCTCGGAAATGGTGAAAGCTAATCTTGAGACTGACATCGAGCCACACGTCGTTAAACTGGTGGCCAAAGGAGCCGACACAAGTAATATGTCATTCGTTTCCTTCAAAGTTGGGCTCGACCCTTCTTTGAAAAACAGTGCTCTTGACCCCTCGAGCTGGCCTGAGGGAATTCTGTTCCGACAGTTTGAAGACTACAGCACTCAAAAATTTCGGAGAATTTCCCATGTGATTCCAAGCCCATCGCCGATAACACCGACTGTTTCGCAATCTGCAATTTAACCGACTATCAACAACATCTTGACTACGATTGGATACTGGGACGCAACGACGAAGGCTCATTGGAAGCCCCAACTCCCCCTGCCACAGTCGAGCCTTTCCCGCCAGCGTTCAACAGCCGTCCTGGTCCTGTGTGTGGGAATGGAGAAGGGGTCTTCCAACCCCTCATTCACGGCAAGTATAATGCATCAACGAACAGTCCAGCTTCTGATCCAGCTTCTGGTTTCAGTGATATTCTACGCGACTTACAACCTCTCTCCTATCGGATACCGGGACGCAACGATGACAGCTCCATGGAAGCCCCAACTCCCCCTACCACAGTCGAGCCATTCCTGCCAGCGTTCAACAGCCGTCCTGGTCCTGTGTGTGGGAACGGAGAAGGGGTCTTCCAAACCTTCATTCACGGCAAGTACAACGCATCAACGAACAGTCCAGCTTCTGATCCAACTTCTGGTTTCAGTGACATTCTACACGACTTCCAACCTCTCTCCTATCGAATACCGGGACGCAACGATGACAGCTCCATGGAAGCCCTAACTCCCCCTACCAAAGTCGAGCCATTCCCGCCAGCGTTCAACAGCCGTCCTGGTCCTGTGTGTGGGAACGGAGGAGGGGTCTTCCAACCCCTCATTCACGGCAAGTACAACGCATCAACGAACAGTCCAGCTTCTGATCCAGCTTCTGGTTTCAGTGACATTCTACACGACCTCCAACCTCTCTCCTATCGGATACCGGGACGCAACTATGACAGCTCCATGGAAGCCCCAACTCCCCCTACCACAGTCGAGCCTTTCCCGCCAGCGTTCAACAGCCGTCCTGGTCCTGTGTGTGGGAACGGAGGAGGGGTCTTCCAACCCCCCATTCACGGCAAGTACAATGCATCAACAATGAACAGTGCAGCTTCTGATCCGCCTTCCAGTTTCAGCGGAAATTTATGCAGATTTCAGCCGTCTCTCGGTGAGGTACCAGAATGCTACGAAGTCAGCTTTACTGCAGCCTCGAATGCTTCCCCAGTTGAACGATTGGAGAAAGAGTCTTCCAATCATGACAACGCTTTCCTCTCCATATACTACCAGAACGTTCGTGGATTACGCACCAAGACAACAGACTTGAAACTGCGCATGACTTCTTCCGATTACGACGTTTTCATCTTCACAGAAACGTGGCTTCGGCCGGACATCTACGACTCGGAACTAACGTCTGAATATTCAATTTTCCGCTGCGATCGCAGTGCAGCTACAAGCGACAAGTCGAGAGGTGGAGGAGTTCTCGTCGCAGTGAAATGTGGACTGCAATGCTTAGCTGTGTCTCTGGTCGACTGTGAGCACCTAGAGCAAGTTGCTGTTCGTGTGAAATTGCCTAGTAGATCCTTATACGTTTGCAACATTTATTTGCGTCCAAATTCCGAGGCAGCACTTTACTCAGCACACGCTATGGCTGCACAAAGCATTGCCGATCACGCTGCAGAAAACGACGTAATATTGATTCTGGGAGACTACAACCTTCCCCGCCTGAAATGGTGTTTCGATGACGACATCAACGGATACCTGACCTTGAATGCTTCCAGTGAACCGGAACTAATTCTTGTGGATTCCATGTCAACATGTGGTCTAGTGCAACTGAATCCTTTTGTCAACTCTAGCGGAAATTTGCTCGATCTGGTTTTCTCCAATTCACCTAACGATTTCGAAGTACTGCAGCCGCCGCATCCGATTTTACCTTCCGACGATTTTCACCCACCACTCGTCCTGCAGCTAGACACTCGTAGCTCTGTGTTTGCCCAGGTCGTTTCGGATTCCCACACTCCTGAACTTGACTTCAAGCGCTGCAACTTCGATGAACTCAATACCACCCTGGCATCTGTAGACTGGGAACACTTTCTCAATGGAAATTCGGTGGATGCAAACGTGGTCATATTTTACGACAAGCTTTCCGAGATTCTCGCTGCACATGTGCCTCGTCGTCGATCTCTCGATGCATTGAAAAAATATCCTTGGTGGACGGCTGAATTGCGTAATCTACGGAATCGACTGAGAAAGATGCGCCATCGTTTCTTTTCCGATAAAACTAATGAAAACAGAGACATGCTCCGCTCTGTTGAGTCTGCGTATAATGAACTGCTCACATCATCCTACCAAAGACACGTAAGTCGATTGGAATCCAACCTGAAACGAAACCCAACGAATTTCTGGAATTATGTCAAGTCTCAACGATCTGGTAATCGTGTTCCGGTCAATGTGACATACGGCGAAGTCACGGCCAACACACCCGAGGAAGCCGCAAATCTGTTCTCCAGTTTTTTCCAAACCGTGTACAGTTCGACGCCCCCGCGACTTTATTCAGGGTGCTTTAGTCAAGTGCCGTCATATAATGTTCATCTACCGCCTTTTAATTTCTCCCATGACGAAGTACTGCGAGCATTGACAATGTTGGACGCTTCAAAAGGTGCTGGCGTTGACGGTCTGCCCCCGTTACTGTTGAAAAACTGTGCCATATCGTTGGTGGTGCCTGTAACGATGTTATTCAACCGTTCTTTAGAAGAAAAAACCTTTCCAAGCCTATGGAAAACTGCCTTCATGATACCCATTCACAAAACCGGAACATTCAGTCATGTTGAAAACTACCGTGGCATCTCGATTCTTTGTAGCCTTGGGAAAATGTTTGAATCTCTAGTTCACGGTATGATGCTTAACGCTGCTAAACCGCTTATTTCGGAGTTCCAGCATGGTTTTGTACCGCATCGTTCTACCACGACAAACCTGTTATGCTACACTTCCGCACTATTTAAAGAAATAGAACACCGAAAGCAGGTAGACTCAATCTACATAGATTTTTCAAAGGCATTCGATACTGTTCCCCATGAGTACGCTGTTGAAAAACTCAAGCACATTGGTTTTCCTGATTGGTTTACTGAATGGCTGATGTCGTATCTTTCTGGTCGCAAAGCATTTGTTAAAGTAAATTCTGCAACCTCGAGTTCATTTGACATACCATCTGGCGTTCCACAAGGCAGTATCCTAGGCCCCCTCATCTTCGTGCTGTTTATCAATGATTTGTGCACTCGGATCTCCTCAGGAAAACTGCTGTACGCGGATGATATGAAAATTTTCAGAGTCATTGCCACACTTTTAGATTGCCTTGCACTCCAGATGGACATAGATGAGCTGCTGCGCTGGTGTCACGAAAATGGTATGAACGTGAATATTAAAAAATGCAAGGCTATAACGTTTAGCCGTAAACGCAGTCCGATGATGCACCAATACCAGATGGGAGCGATCCAGCTAGAACGTGTACAGTCAATTCGCGATCTGGGGGTGACGATCGACTGCCAACTTCGTTTCAACGAGCATGTGTCGGTAACAACTGCGAAAGCCTTCTCCGTACTAGGCTTCATTCGCCGTAACGCAACGCATTTCACCGATCCGTACACACTTAAGGCACTTTACTGTGCTCTGGTGCGTAGCATCCTAGAATATGCAGCCCCGGTTTGGAACCCGTACCACGTTTCGCAGATCATACGCATTGAACGTGTCCAGAGGCGATTCGTA
Organism: Aedes albopictus; assembly: GCF_035046485.1. Taxonomy (NCBI): domain Eukaryota; kingdom Metazoa; phylum Arthropoda; class Insecta; order Diptera; family Culicidae; genus Aedes; species Aedes albopictus. Next base: position 208,723,539 of record NC_085136.1, on the reverse strand, counting down.
CGCTTTGCGCTTCGCAACCTACCATGGAATGATCCCGAACGCCTCCCTGACTATCCTGCTCGCTGCCGCCTGATTGATCTGGAGCTGCTTTCTGACCGGCGCAAAAAGCTTCAGCAGTTGGTCGTGTTCGACATTTTGCAGAACAACATTGACAGCCCTGATCTCCTGTTGGAACTCTCGTTGAATGCACCGCTTCGTCAGCTACGTCACACCGATTTTCTCTTTGTTCCGGGACATAGAACAGGCTACGGCCATAACAATCCTCTAAGCTCCTGCATAAGGGTTTTCAACGAAGCCAGTAACATTTTTGAATTTGGTATGACGAAGCAGAATTTTAGAAATAAGCTATAAGTTAATATTAAGTATCAGTCTGTACGATTTATATCGAAGACAAAGAAATAATAAATAAATAAATAAATAAATAAATTTTTGTTTTCAGGGCAAAACTATGTTAAGGTGCAAAAAAATGCATACATATTGTTTTTTTTCACGTTTTCATGGTGTTAGAATCAAAGAGGTACCCTGGTTTTATATTTTTATCAGAAAATTCAGGAAATTCGGCGTAACATATCAAAAAGCAAAGACAAAAAAGATACTACACCGTATGTATGTTCTTAAGTTTTTGAGATATGATTTTTTGAATATAGAAAGTCATATATTTTAATACTAGGTTTTCTAAAATTTTAAATTCTCACAAAACTTGATATCCATAGTTCTAAGAGAATTCAAAATATGATCACATTCTAAAAAGTGTCTTTTATCGGAAAATTGATCACCCTAATGACGAAATGAAAAAAATACGGGTCTAATCTGTTTCGATGAAGCACAAACCCACCAAGTTTCACGACATTCTGAATTGCACTACATCGATTTTCTATGGAATGACTGCATTATATAACAAAAAAAATGCACGAGATAATCATCAGAAACGACTGGATTTCTAATGCCTTTAGTATTTTTTTTTTCAACAGAATTGAAAATGTCGCTATCGAAAATATTTACTATGATGATTACTGTGATTGCAGGAAGCTTTTCTATGAACTCAATAAGAAATTCGCTACAAATACCATCAAAAATGCCTGCAAAACAATAATTTTAGGAAATCTATCATCAACGAATTTAGGGAATGTTAAAAAAATCCTTTTTTTAGGTTCATTGATATTCCACAAACTATACCAGCAGAAATTATTATGAAAACAATTTTATCTCATGGTTTTATTTCGAAAATCTTTAAAGTTCATCAAATTTGTTTTATTATTTTCTTCGTTGTTATTAGTATTCAATATGTGTATGTCATGATCATTATAATTATTGTACTTTTCTTCGTGATGCCTTGGAGGAGAGCAGAAGTATGGTATAATTGTGAAATTGTGTATGAACTTGGATTTAAAATGAATGAAGTATTAAATCTAGATTTGGGTTTACATTCTGTGGGCATTACACAACAATTAAAAATTCCCGATCATAAACCAAATTCCCGACTAATTCCCGCATTTTTCCCGATGAATTTCAATTCCCGACTTTTTCCCGCATTTCCCGAATTTCCCGAGTCTGTGGCCACCCTGATTTTATGGGGTTCCAGGTAATTTTCAAAGAACCATTTCAGGAAGATTCAGATGCAGGGGTGTTCTAGCGGTTTGGGTGGACATTCATGAAACTCTTCTTGAAACTTCTTACAAACCCTTGGAATTCTCTTGAAACTTCTTGAACGCACTGAAATCGCTTGGATAGCTCATGAAATAGAAACCTTGCTGAATTCTTCTAAATCATTTGAAACTTCTTCGAAACATTCCCGGAATTCCCCTGCATCATGCTGGAATACTCCATGCAACCCCCTGAATTCCACGGAAATTCCCTTCGAACACCTCTGAAACCATCCTGGATTCACTAAAAAGTCCCTAAACCTTTCGAAACGTTCTTAGAATTCTCTGAAACTACCCAGAAACCCCATGGAAGCCCTTAAAACGCCCCTGAATCCCCTCGTTTGAAATCAAGATTAAAATGAATCTAAAAAGTTGCCAGAAGGGAAGAGTTTGGGTTTCAGCTAATGCCAAACTTTCAGCAGCTTTCTAGCTGATTGAAAGACTAACAATGAGCCTTGCTGGAGCTTCTATGCAATTTTGTTTCTCAAGTTCAGATAGCGAACCTCTTATGTTAAATTCGTTTTTGAACCTCACTCAGTCAAAAAAACTTTAGATTTTCATAAGGCCGAGCTTATTAAACGGCCTTTATGAATTGATTAGAATTATTGGAATGGATTTCGTATGCAAATTTTGCAACACGATGTCCTCAAGTGACGGTAGCCGTGTATATTAAACATGAGCTCAGTGTTCCCGACGTTCATGGATCGATTCCAGTCTGCATCATTTTAAGACTTTTTTGCTCCTTTCATAAGTCAATCATAAGTCAATTTTATGAAACTGGCTATAACAAGCAGGATCAGTTTCCATAAGGAATTCTTATGGTATCCATGCTGAAAAATTATAACAAAAATCATAAGGAATTTTGATGAATTTCGTTAGGATTTTTTCGATCTGTGTGGGTTAAAACTGGACCGGTCGAAAATGAAATCGAATTTGCAACTGTGATCTGATCCAATAAGGCACTGTAAGGCGCGGTTCCTAAGTCTTCTTCTAAGTCGTTGACGTTCCGTAGCCATCTTGTTTACGATTCGGACTACGAATCGGAAAAAAATTCGTAAGCTTTTGGACTTTTTTTTTCAGCTTTCCATGAGTAATTTGATTTTATTCTAAATGTGTGGTTCGCGTACGTGGGAAAGTGTGCTAATTTATTAAGGTCTTTCTAGGACTCCACAAATTTGTTCCAGTACTCCTTCAGGACTTTATTTTTTGATTCCAATGAAGTTCTTTGTGAGACTATTCCGGGGGTTCATTTGGGATTTCTTTAGAAGATCCCTATAGAGCTCTTCTAGAAGTTTTCTTAGGAGGTTCTATCTGGGATTATTCCAAGAGCTTTAAGGGAAATTCAGGATTTCTTATGGACTACCTTCTGAGATTACTGCAGGAGTTTCTTGATTGTTTCAAAATTCTATCCGAATTTTTCTAGAAATTTATTTCGAAATTCCCCCAGGAATTCCTTCTGAGATTACCCCAGCATTGTTTCCTGAAATTCCTCCATGATTTTTTTTTGTGGTGGCTCTACAAATTTATTCTAAGATTTCCTTCTGTGATTCCTAAGCGAGCTTCATTCAAGACTCTTTTTGGGGATCCTTCAGAAGTTTGCTCTTTGATCCCTTCTGAAATGCCCAAATGGTTCCTCCTGAAGCTTCTTTCAGGGTTCCTTCAAAGATTCCTTCTGGGACTTTAAGGGATTTTTTCTGTGATTTTCTCATGGAGTTCCAGAAATCTTCCAGGAAATCCTAGATTCTCCTGATAGTTTTTTTAGTGTCTTCAGAAGTTTTATTTTTGACTTCTAGAATGTTTCTGAAAAATATTCCTGGGAATTCCAGCAATTTCACCCGGGATTTCTTCTGGAATTCGTCTAGCAGTTTTCTTGGGGATTACATCACGAATTACTTCCAAAATTCCCTCAAAAACTCATTCCAAAATTCTATAAGGAATTCTGCCGTGTACAGCATAGTTGTCCCATGTTACTTTTTGACGATTTTGACTTTTTATCATCAAAAGGTCTATTTTTGCGTATACTTTCAGAATCTACTCTCGGTAAGTATACTTTGTTCAGAAAGTCCATGAAAACAAAATCAAGTAATTTGTTCTATGTTTAGTTTTCTCATCATAAGTTGTCCCATGTTCCATTTTGCAGCATAAGCTGCCCCATGTTGATATATTTTTTCTCAAAAGCTATCCCATGTACATTTTCTACGCATAAAAAGCTGTCCGAGCTAGTGTCCGAGCATCTCTGAAGAAATCCTGAACATTTTCCGGAAATCCTGATATCATTTGTAAAATTTAACATGGGACAGCTTATGCTGCAAAACTCGACATGGGACAGCTTATGAAGAAAATTACAACATGGGACAGCTTATGCTGAACATCTCACATGACATGGGACAGCTTATGCCGAGAAAATCCCGAAAATTGCTAGATTTATCGGCATAACAGACTTTAAAAAAACAAAGTAAATAGAATGTTTATAAAACTTTTTGTTCATACATCAATGATAAATACCAATTCTAACACTATGCTGATGGATTCACTTCGTGTTTTTATTACACTTGTCCGTAGAGAAGTAAACAATGCTGAAACCTAAAATGCAATTTTCTCAGTTTGCTGTTTTGGAACATGGGACAACTATGCTGCACGCGGCAGAATTCCTTCCAGAAATGCCATTTGAGATTCCTCCCGAAGTTCCCTCTGGGATTTCTTCAGGAATTCTTTATGACGTCCTTCTAGGAATCCTACAACAACTTCTGCAGGATTTCCCAGCAACTCCTTCCAAAATTTATTCAGAATCTACTTCTGGGACTGCTTCAAGAATGTCTTAGGAGATTAGTACGTTAATTTTACCAGGAACTCCCTGAGGAATCACAGAAAGATATCCCATAGGGATCCGTAAATTTGTGAAGAGACCAAGGAAGGAATTCCTGGAAGAATCTTGGAATTAGTTTCTAGAGAAATTTCGGAATTTGGAATTTTGAAGAAATCCAAGAACTATTGAACTAATCTCAGAAGCTATTTCTTAAGGTATCCAGGATAGAATCTCTGGGAGAATCACGGAAGAACTTCCTAGAGGAATTTGGGTTAGAGCTCTTGAAGGAATCCCAGACGAAAGCTCTTTGGGAATCCCAGGAGAAACTCTTGGAAGATCTTTCAGGGAATTCCAGAAGAAACTTGTGGAGGAATGCCGATATTTTTTTTTGGAGAAATCGCAAAGGAGTTCTTGGAGGAATCCTGGATGTTATTGCTCTGAAATCCCTGAAGGGCCTCCTGAAGGGGTGCCACCGTGCCGTCATTAACCTTTGCGGTACCAGGTGCCAACATCAAATGTTTAAAAATCTGTAACTTTGTTAAATCTCTTCCGGTTTTGATGAAAATTTTACAGAAAATCACAAATGAGTTGAATTCTGGACATATGCAATGGGACCAACAAAGTTTTCCGTTGTTCTGGATTTAAGCCGGAAAAACCTGGGGTACCCTTGGACCAAAACAGGAAATTTTTGAGAAAAACAAGCGAAAACAAGTTGAAATTCGTAACAAACCAATTAGTACGGTTCAGAGACAGTTTGGTCACGTAGCAGTCCGGAACCGGTTCCGGTAGGGATCCAAAGGGGACACTTTCTGAATTTCACAGAACCAGATCGTTCGACGGCACAAAATTCATGATATTTCATCTGGATGTCAATAGGCATAGTGCCGATGGCCGACAATGGATCTGGTCACTTCCGGATGCTCCGGAACCGGTTCCGATAGGGACCCAAAAGGGACAATTTATGAATTTCATGGAATCACATCGCTGGACCGATCAAAATTTATGAGTTTTTATTTAGAACTTTGGGAGATGGCTTAGCAGTCTTGGAGGAAATTGAAAACTAGTTATTTAAATTTTTCCCGACGTTTCGATCCGTTTGGGATCTTTTTCAAGGGTTCTAAAATAGTTTAATTATCGTATTATAAAATAATGTTACATTGGTATAATTTGACTTCAAGTTACCGATTTGCTACTGTTTTTTCGTCAAGATTGGTTTTGTATACACACTCAGTTTCAGTTTCGTTGTTCGGTAATTATTTTGCCGGAAAAAATCGGTAATGCGAAAAAACAACCGTTCTACGGTAAATATGATTCATTTTACAAGAGTTCGGTAATATTATTACCGATTGGATTGTGATTTCATATTTTGACAGCATCATCTACCAAATAATTTACAGTATGGACAGTAAAATCGAACAATTACCGTATACAGTGACGATTCGTTCGTTGAGAGCTCGTTAGATGGGCTGTCTCGATGGTTGAATGTTCACTGGTTGGGGCAAAACCCAACTAAAAAGCACTGGCAATGTCAAAATAGGGTACGTGTGCCATCATTAATCTCACGTTCCCATATTCATCTTATTCAAAAACAAGCGATTACGGCACCGATTGATTCCGTTCTTTTTGTTTTCATGCGTGCTCACTTCTAACAAAAAATACAAAAATATGAAACAAAACAAACAACGCTTCAATCCTTTGTTTTTCGTAGGATGAAAATGGGAGCCACATGCTTAAGAAGGGAACCAATACCCTAGATGTCAAAACGAGGTTGACGTCTGACCGCCGTCGCATCACAGCTCCTGTATACAGAACGTTTGCGCAAGTATGTGAGTGTTCCATGACGTATTTCTCGTCACTTGCGTGTGTCTAGAGCATTTTGATCAGTTGTCAGTTGCCCCAACGAACGAACACGATTCGCTAATCGGGGCGCAGTCGTGACCCAACCAGCGAATCCAGACTGTACTGTAAGATACATTACCGAACATCTTGTAAATCGCACCTCACTTTACCGAAGTTCGGTACAGTTGCCAGCAACATTTGCGAAATGTTAAATTGGCAAAAGTGGAAATTTTATTTTAGTTCTAGTAGTTCAAAGTTAGTTTCCCCTTGAAAATGAGTAAATCTGAACATCTTGTCGGCCGGTATTTGTGATTTTGTTAAGCGAAGCACCGTATTTTATGAAATTGAGTAAGTACTCATACTTATATTTATTTTGACTTTCCTAAGGGCTTTCCTCCAATTGAATAATCATCATTTGGTATCAGGTCTCCCAGGTGTTTACGTGATAGAACGGGGGTGAAGTGCACTTCGCGACGTTTTACATATCAGTGCTGAGGCTGAATAATTATTAGAAAGAGTGACAAAATCATCGGAAGTTATCGAAAAATTTGGTGAATAAAAAGATTCAAACTCTCCAGGCTGCATCTTTAATTTTTTCATGTTCTGAAAATCTGTAAAATATTCAAAACAAAACATTTAACTACCGAAATTCTACGGTAATTTGAAAACGCAGATTACCGAAGAATACGGTAATTTTTGACAGCCTTTGAAATTTTATTTTACCGGATGTTCGGTACACGTTTCGACTACCGAACGGATTACCGAACGTTCAGCTGTTGAGAATTCGGTAAAAAATTACCGTATACTGTAAAAAAATCTAAGTGTGTAACGTGAAAATGTCATATGAAAAAATGGTCTGTTTTTCGACTTGGTCCGACTAAGTTTGACGGTTTGTGCGTCGGATAATCCGCAATATTCTGCGCTGGTCGAATTCGGGCACACTGTTTTGCTGTCTTCCACCATTGCTTTTCATATTTCATTTCAACGTCATTGTGTGTGTCAGGGTGTTTTACATTAGTGTTTGTGTTTACAATTTTTGAGTATTTCTTCAAGTTTGTTTTGATCATCAGTTTCGTCTCATATTTCTCTCATTTTTCAATGTGTGTAACAGTCCTGCATAAGCTGTATGGAGATTATCAGCATTGACTAATTTCAAGACCTCGATGTACCAAAGAAAACGATCAAATTTTCGGTGACCAGTCCGGTACCCAAGAAATATTCATAACCGTGTATTTTTTTCCGTGTAAATTGCCTTTGTGTAAATTTTATTAAGCGTATTACACTGATCTGACAGCTCTGACAGTAAGGGACTAAACATAAATTACGTAAAGTGAGTACCGAGGATTGTTCACAATCTGCGAACTTGACTGCGGAAAAATTGCGACCATGACGCCGCTGTTATCAGTGTCAGTGCGTTTATTTACAGTGTGGTTTGTGTTGTATATGTGGCAGCTCTCAAGAATATTTAGGTTGTTTGTTTTGAATGTTCTGTCTATTATTTTCGTCTCTTCCAGTTTGAAATTATGGTTGGTGTCAGCTAAATATATGATTAACGAGAGCGGTTTTGTCCCTTACCCAGAGAACCTCTGTGTCAGTATTTGTGTGCCCCTTATTTAGAAGCCAATAATCATAGTGCCAATGATCAAAAGTGGTTCTGACAACTTCCGGATATTATGGAACCGGTTCCGGTAGGGACCCAAAGAGGACACTCCGAATTTTTCGTAACCCCATCGTTCGACGCCTTAAAATTCATGATTTTGCATCTAGAAGCCAATAGACATAGCGCCGAAGACCAACAATGAATCTGGCCTCTTCCGGATTTTCCAGAACCGGTTCCGGTAGGGACCCAAAGGGGACGCTTTCTGAATTCCACAGAACCAAACCGTTCGACGGCTCAAAATTCATGATTTTTCATATTAAAATCAATAGACATAGTGCCAATGATCAATAATGGTTCTTGACATATACGGTCGTTCTGGAACCGGTTGCGGTAGGAACCCGAAGAGGACACTTTCCGAATTTTCAAAATTATTATAGACCGCGGAATTTGGTCAGAACCCCCGCCTTCCCTTCTTAGAGTCTACGTAGTTTATGGACAGGCCCTAACAGGTTTTAAAACTGTTTCAATTTCAGTTCCATAACTGCTGAATTATAATGCGTCCTGATGACCATTCGGCCGAGTAACCTTCGCCCTAATGAACGAAAGTATTTTTTATCACTAAGCCTACCTTAGCGTGGCTCAAAATACCACATGTTAAAAATGCCATGAGCACCCTTCTCTTTTCGTTCTGTATGACGCTACGACGCTTTGGTCTAATTTTCAGCTAAATCCGTTAACATTTGGGCGGTGCTCAACTCATTTGAAGTTTGCATGGTAGTTTATATGGGGAAATAAGCTTGAATCACACTAGCCTATGCATCCATTCTTTTGTCAAGTCAAATGATAATTGTTCACAACTTTTGATTTCCCTAACATTTACCAAAATAGTGCCCACCCTAGTAGGGGCAGGCTGAAATCAAGGCCCGATTTGTTTGCACAAACACAATGCGGGAGGCAGGTCCCAGGGCCCAGGGAAAAGCGTTCTTACCGATGAGCCAGGTTGCAGCGATTAAAAGTTTCGCCCGGCTGGGCGTGATGTAGCGCTGGTATTGTAGTCCGTAGACGATGTACAGGTACCGGTCGATTGCGATCAATCCAATGCTGTACACCGACACAATGGTGGTGGATACAATTAATCCTGTTGAGGAGAACAAGGAGGATACGATATCAGTTAGGAATCGGGTCGGGTGTTGCGCTTCTGGTGGTGGGAGGTAATTGATGTGAGCTGGCGGATCAAGTGCGATGCTCCACCGACGACATACTCATTAGTGTCGTGTGTTTAAATAAAGCTTCGAGGGGGTTGAATTCAAATGAATGTATATATCTCGGTGGATGATGCGGATGATGATAATGGACGTATGAGTTGCAAATTCAACAATAAATGGATTGATCGGAGCGGAATATGCACGCAAAGTTTTACGGCAGAAATGATATAAATACAGGTGCGCATTAATGACACTGGATACATTTGAATAGTTCAACATGATGCTGTGTTCGAGCTATTTATTCTTGTTTTAATGAAAATAAATGCCAATCAGTGCTTCACATTTCAGTGATGCGAGAATGACCAGAGTTTGATTCCTATAAATGTTGAGCATTCGAGCTTTTTAGTTACCATAGGGCCCATATAGCCGAGGCGGTAAACGCACGGGTATTCAGCATGACCATGCTGAGGGTGACGGGTTCGATTCCCGGTCGGTCCAGGATCTTTTCGTAAAGGAAATTTCCTTGACTTCCTTGGGCATAGAGTATCTTCGTGCCTGCCACACGATATACACATGCAAAAATGGTCATTGGAAGAGGAAACTCTCAGTTAAAAAGCCAGGAAGTGCTCATTGAACACTAAGCTGAGAAGCAGGCTTTGTCCCAGTGAGGACGTTACGCCAAGAAGAGAGAGAGAGATGGCCCCGTTATAAGGTTGTGAATGACCTATCAATAATATCTATACCGAGCGTTTTTTTAACTGATTTAATAACTTCGTATTCTATTTTTTTTTTGTCTAGAATTTGGACCAAAATATAGCAAGTTATTATGCTTCTTATTCCCGAAGCAAAATGTAGCGAAAGCTAAATTCATTTATACTGTTGTTACTCATCGGTCCATCCGGAGTTCATTTGAATAACCGTGGGTCGTCATCAATTATACAGTTTCGTTAGAGGAGGGTCAGTGTCAATCGACGATTGTATCGGCTCGAATAAAAGTTGTGGACACATTCTACCGTGACGTTACAACGTTTTGACGCATTCGTAGTCAGATTTTCCACTATAACTCATGAAAACGAGCGTAAACCGCAAAATATTTTTTCATATTCGGATTCCTTGTAAAATTTCTGATATATTTGACCTATTGAACATTTAGTTTGCATTAGAAAAACGTGTTCAAAATGCGTATTTGTAGCGTGACGTTACAACGCGCTAGAATCCGACCCTCTCTAACGCGCTACCAACATCTTAAAAAATCTGCTCGGATTTTTATGATATTCTAAAATTTTTTTCCACCATTGAAATTTATTGGTTTGTTCTTCAATTCAATGGAATAAAACATTTAAATTTCGGATTTGTTTTTGAATAATCGACTTTTACATTTCGTGACGTTACAACGCCCGTTCAGTTTCAAACAGGGTTCTGCTCGCGTTGTAACGTCACGAAAATGCACATCATGTTAGAATCAGAATAATCAGCTAAATTTATCCAAATTTGTGAATATATCATTGCATTATCTTCACTGCTTCAAGGGGAACTTTATTCTATTGAAAATCCGTTTTGTGATAAATGGCTCGGAGGGCCAAGTTATTGCTATCAATAGTATGAATACTCCTTCATGAAGGTTAATGACACCGGCACCCATCTTTGGTTTATTAATCACCCATATTCTTCTAGTTTTGTTCCTAAGACTAGCGCGCTGAGATCCATTATTTTGCACCGCCAGATATTTAAATTTTTTAGCATATAACTCATCACGCCGTCGAGATAAGGCGCATTCTACCGTGACGTTACAACGTTTCTTCGCATTCGTAGTCAGATTTTTCACTATAGTTCATAAAAACTGTAAACCTCAAAATATTTTATCATATTCAGATTCCTTGTAAAATTTCCGATGTGTTTGACATGTTTAACATTTAGTTTTCATTAGAAAAACTTGTTTAAAATGCGTATTTGTAGCGTGACGTTACAACGCACTAGAATTCGACCCCCTCTACCGCGCAACCAACATCTTGAAAAATTTGCTCTATTTTTACTGCTCCAAGAGCAACTTTATTCTATTGAAAATCCGTTTTGTTATACATGGCTCGGAGGGCCAAGTTATTTCCATCAGCAGTATGAAAACTCCTTCATGAAGGTTAATGGTACCCATCTTCGGCCTAGTACCACCCATATTCATCTAATATTGTCCCAAAGACTAAACCGTTAATATTCATTACTTCGCACCGCCAGATATTTAGATTTTGCAGCATAAAACTTATCACGCCGTCGAATTAAACCTTTTTTCAATACTTTATGCAATGTCATTGATTCAATTGAAAACGCTTTAAAATGTGCGAGCAGTTACAGGATCTGCATACCACTTAGGGGCATCAATTTCTGTGATTCCAGAGACAAATAGACCTAATTCTGACAAAAAAAGTTGTTTGATAAGTCAAAAACTTACAGCTGATTTACTATTGGATGTGAGATTTAGACACACTGATTAGTTGAGAAACTATTTTTGGCAAAATCTTTGGGCACTTTATAAGAAGTTACAACATGTTGAATATTTTTTGAATAAATATAAAGTGTATTATTTTTCAAAATTTCAACTACCACTAGTCAGTTAGAAACTTGAATCAAACGGCTTTTGAACTGAAATTTTTTGACAAGATAAACAACTTTTCCAAAGACATCAACATTCTAAAAGTCTAAAGTCTAAGTAATTAGAGTCCCGAGATATATGAGTTTCAATTTCGTAGGTGTTAAGTCTGTTTGTCGGTGATTCAAGATCCTAACTATTTAGACAGTTGGAATTTTCAATTGATGGGCCGTATCTGGCCGTATGATTTCAAATCCTTCCACTAGGAGGCGCTAGAGGGTATAAACATTTTTAGTTTTACTTATCTCAGGATCGTGATTAATGGGAAAGATGGTTGCTTCATTAAAGTTGTTTGGTAGATCACTAAAGTTTCAGTTCAATAGCCGTATGGTATAAATTTCTGCCACACAGTGATGGTAGTTGCAAATTTTCAAAAGCATGCCAATTTTATTAATTACCCAAAACACATTCAACAAGCCGTAACTTTTTATAAAATATATCAAAAATTCTCAAATTTTGACTGATAGTTCCTCATCTTGTTATCTGTAATTTCTAAAATTTTGGACTTGATTGGTTAGCTCTACACAAAGATGGAGCGCTTTAAGCAGAATCATATTTTTGACTGTGTTCTATTAACTCTTATATCTAAGGAATAAGTGAATCAAATTAAATTTAAATTTGAGAGTTAAGAATTATATATTGATCTTTGATTACAATTTGATTTGAATACAATATGCCCAAAGTGAAAAAAGTTCCAGCTTGTAGAATACTTTTCAAGAAATTCTAATCCCTTGCCTGCTTTTGCAAAATGAAAATTAACGTCTTCTAGTGGCAAAATCTCGCATCTATTGGTAAATCAACTGCAAGTCATTAACTTACCAAACAACTTTGTCGAAGAAATCGTAATTCTATGTAAAAGAGATCCTGAGATGTATTAAATTTAAAATTTGTAAGTTCTCTAGCGCCGCCTGTTGGTGGAACTTTAAATCAAACTATCAATCAACTGTAAGTCTTTGACCAACTTAATAACTTAGTAATTTCATTAGTGTTTCGTCCGTTGGCCACTCATATCACAGAAATTTTCGGTTTGAGTGGTATTAGATTACGATTAAAAAAATTTACAATATCGCAGTACAATTACATCGTAGATTTTGGCCTAACACCATCTCCCTCGTCCTTCAAAAATCTACGTAGTTTATTAACCGGCAATGGTACGCAATTTATAAACGATATCTCGAAAAAGAGCTCATACACAACGAGAACGAATCATTAGTTATTTGAATATAGAACTACGTTTGTCCAATTCAGAAGCCGTCCAATCCAGAAAGATTTGGTCTTTTCCACAGAACTTTTTTTTCGTGACGTTACAACGCAAACTTCAACCAGGTGAAACTCAGGCTTCCGTGAACCGATTTTCTTTTTTTTAGTCTCATTTGAAAGATCTTTTCGAGTACGAAGAGCATACAAAATTTCATGTTTGTAACGTTTTGCGTATTTGAATAAAATTAAAAAATGTGGATTTTTCGTGACGTTACAACGCAATAAAAACCCATAGATCAGCCATATTTCAGAGTTGTAAAGTCTTCCGATTAAAAATCTTTTTATGCTAAAAAATCTACATACATTTATCTACAAATGAGGGAAGACTTTTGAAAAATCAGTGTGTTGGTGTTTAAAATACGATAGTTTGGATGAAAAGTGTGCCTAAAAGACTTAAAATCACGATTTTAATGTTAATCTTAATCGTCGTTCAATTAATATTTATTGTCACACTAATATCATGTCGAATACATTTTTGGATGACAAAAGTAATGTAGAATGTGATAAAAATGTCAAATATTCCATAACTCAACTTTGAAAAATTGGTATTGATGATACGGGGCCCGTAGAATGTGTCTGTGACGCGACTGGGTATTGAACCCATGACCATCCGCATATAAATCGAACGTGTGGCCCTTTCGACCACGTGGTCGCGCCGATCAAAAGAATTATTATCTATATGTACTCGACTTATAACCCCACATTGGAGTGTGACTTTAAGTTTCATGATTCGTTTAATTTCTTAGAGCTAAAATGCAATAACGCACTTGTTTTCCACCATAATCAAGCATTTCGTGGAACATTTGACTTATTTTCCATCTCGCTACATTTCTTTTGACTACCTATGTATGTGAAGGCATGAACGAACACTCCAGTTGGTTTGCTATTCATGGAACCGCATTCCGTTGCAGCAGCAGCCGTTCCGCGACCTAGTTTTGATTTTGAAATGTGTTTCGTTCCGGGAATTTGTTTTCCACGTGACCGACCACATCCGGACTGGCCGGATATGCCGTGCATCTAAACATCATCATCTTCGCTGTATGCCATTTCTCAGAAACCCACGCAATGCTTGCCTCTGAGAATTCGCTGTGATGCTGTGTGCAACAGTACACGCTAACTCCGCTCAGCACTAAAGTGCATAATTTCCAGACTACACCAAAAATGTGTAACCCTTGCACATTTACAAAATCAGCTCCAGTGTCCGCAAAATCGTTAAATTCGCAAAAATTTTTGTACGCCAATCTAGATAGGTTTACTAGTGATCTTGGAAAACAAAAAAAAATCAACATTTCACATCTAGACGAGTGTACGAGCTGTTTTTTGAGAATGTGTAACTGTCACACATTTTTGTGTGGTCTGGAAATTATGCACTTATGAGTAGGTCTTACACATTTTAGTACTGAGCAGTTTTAGCGTGTATGCGCAAAAATATTATGAGTCCTGTTTGGTGCGATGGGTATTTCGTGCAAATGCTTTCGCTCAATTGCATTAATTAGTAGCATTCATTTCTGATATTTTATTTACTTTTAGCAAAATTCAATTTCACAGAAAAAGTTTATTACTGCGCATCCATGATATAGTAGCGTCCGTGATCCTAAGATGGTGTTTGTAATTCAAATCACTACCTGTTGTGAACTCGTAATTGATTTCCAATTGCAAAAATGCAACTGCTATTGAATTACACACAACCTAATAATCAACCCAAGTAACACAATTTGTTATAATACTGTATATAATGCATGTTTCATACAAACGTCCATGTTTTGTTTCAAATATGGGAAACGCATTTTCATACACTTATATAACCGAAAAAGCGCAAAAAATGGCGGCTTATAAAACATCTTTGATGTTACTGAAGATGTTTTTCAATACATTATTATAACATAAAATTATGTTTAGAATATGTTTTTCAGCAACATCATAACAACTTACTTATTGCCGGCACGAAATCAGTAAATAAATATGGCATCTTTTATAAATGCAGTATTTGGTGATGGCTCAAAATAATTTTCAGGCCTTACATTTCGTTTGTAATTTACCATCTCGATGTTTGGGCACTATGACTTAATTTCATGTGCCGTTCAAAATTTATGGTGAAATAAGCACTTTTCCTCTCCATAAATTCATTCGCTTTCCATAGGATTGGAAATAAGAAGGCAAGATTTTTGGCATCTATGGTTTGTAAGAAATTTTCAACCAGATTTTCAGACATGCATCATGGTGGCTTCTTGACAAAGTACCGTCAGAATGTTTTGGGATGTTATTTTCAATTATGATGTATTAATGATGATCTTTTAGACTGCAGAATTTGTCTTCTTTATCAAAAAGGATATTATATTATTTCATTACATATTTAAACTGTTCCAGATGGATTATAGGCAGAAACATCAGTAGATGGACAAACGGCTATATATAAAAATGGTAGTGTGAAACTTTTTAGCAGGCACTGTAATTGGTCTGGCCTGATATATGGAAGAACTCAAAATTTTGGAAAAACGTTCAAATTACGACTGTTATACATTTCAATAACATGTTTATCGAATATCACTTGAATCGAATGAAATACATTGAAAAAACATCACAGCAACGTATTTTGAACATCTACCTCCCAATAGAATACGACGATGTCATTTTGGTTTTGGATGACCTATTTTGAACATAGGTATAACAATAACAAAGGTGGAGTGCGTTTCCTAGAACGAATACTAATTAATTGTTCACGGGATCAAAAATAGTGTAAAAACTGTGATGGTAAGTGAGATTTAGCCGCCACGTAAGTACCCCAGTGATTTTTAGGTGACAGAAGTCCTGCCGTTTATATAAAGTTGAATGGTGGCACCCATATTTTGAGCCATGGTGACTGTGGTCTGCGCCAAGTTTTTCAGAGACTATTAACATACCCATTTGTTACCCCGTTTAGCATACTTGTAGCGGGATCAAACCGCAAAGCATAACATTAAAGTTGCTATCGTATTTGGAGTGCCTTGTGTTTTTAAGTGAAAGAGATGTTTATTAAATAATGATCAAGTAAGTGAGAAGAGACAACAAACTGATAATGTTTTACATTAACGTATTTAATACGTAAAAACAACGTTTTAATAACATGTTTGAGCTCAAAGGTTATAAGTATGTGCTGCTGATGTTATACATATCATCTTCAATTGAAGGAAGACGATGACACAAATATCTTGTGTAACCAACGTTAAATTTACGTTATTTCAACATGTAGTGAGGATGATGATATTTTTCAGTAACTTGGTATTGCCAAACACAGTTAACACATGATTTCAACATAATATGTGTACAAATACGATTATAGTACTATACTACAACGTCTTTTTTAAGTTTATTCTGAAAGATGTTTTCTGTGTTACTTGGGAAGTGACTAATTATTTAAAAAAAATGACTGCCTACTACATACCGATTAAAATGGAGCAGTTATCCTCGCCGCGGATTTCCTTCGGTGCGTACTGGCCGTACAGAACGGCAAATCCCGTCAGCAGATCCGATGCTGCAACGTTTCCCAGGAACAAGTACGTTGTGTATGGTTGCTGACCTGGAAATGAATCGGAAATGTGACGATAAGAGCAAGAGTTTCAATTACCGGCGCTCATAATGTACGCGTTGGAGTAGATTATTGTGAAAAGCGATATAAATGTCTGTCATATGTAGTGGAGCCATCATGCGAAATTATAAATTTGCTGCGAACATCACAAAACATAGGGTGTGAATGTGTCCCTTTTCTAACACCTAATAAGATTTTCATTTAAATTGCCCATATTTCATTTGATCGTAGGCAGTTTGGCTCATTTATGAATGAGCAGATACTCACGAAGTTAACAGGTGCAACTTGGAGGTAGAAAATCATTAGCCTGAAAACTATATTAAGCTTAACATAACATTTCTGAAACCTATTTAGATATCGTTAAAGTGGGATTTGGCCATTAAGACATTTGGCCGAATGCCATCTGGTCGAATGTCCTTTGGCTGAATCATTTATGGTTGAAGTTAAGCACAGTTACCATATACCCGATGTGGTATGTGCATAGGTATCCATGAAGACCATGCTGAGGTGACGGGTTCGATTCCCAGTCGATCCACGAGCTTTTAGTTAATGTAAATTTCCTTGACTTCCCTGGGCATAGAGTATCTTATTGCCTACCACACGATTTACATATGCAAAATGGTCCTTGACAGAGGATGCTCTCAGTTAATAACTGTGGAAGTGCTAATAGTGCAAGCTTTGTCCCAGTTGAGACGTTACACCAAGATGAAGAACAGTTAAAAGCGGTGCTAATGTGCAGGAGAGCATCTTACGGCGAAAATTCCTCTCTTTCGTTCCTATTGAAAATTAGAAAACAAAATGACCAATATATGTCGAATTTGACTTGTGACAGTCCTCTTTTTTCTAATTTTCAATAGTAGCGAAAGAAAGCGTATTCTTCATGATGTCACCGTGCATTGGAGTACAAGTAACAAGTACACTTCGATTTAGTAGACATTTCAATTTTCGAAATATCTATAAAATCGAATTTTACATAAAATCGAAGCATTTCTTTTTTTTTATTTTCATTTAAATTGCATACCAATATGTACCAAAACATATAAAAATTGCATTAAAACTGAGTTGTCAATAAAAGGCTAGGAGTTTTTAGTATAGGTATATTAGTAATTCTCGCTAAATAACGAACAAACCACTACCTTACTAGCTTGTTATTTGATAATGTATCCGAGGATTTACCCTGGAAATCTTTAACGAATTCCTTCAAAAACTTTCCAGTTCGAATTGCTTTTGAAATTCATCAATTTTGAGATTCGTAACAAGCATGGTTACGGTTACTGGTTGCGCTGTATTTTCATCTAGCATGATTTACTTCTGAAATTACCCCATTTTTTTTTTCAAAAAAATATCCATGAATTTGAACAGAAATTCCACCAGGGGTTCTTTCAAACATTCGCTCAGAGATTCCTTCAGACATTTCTTTGAAAATTTATTCAAGAATCTCTGTAGATTTCTTGAATAAATGTTTAATAAAACTTCAGCGATGCCTTCACAAAGTTTGTCAGAGTTTTTTTAGAAAATAGCATAGTATAGCATAGCATAGCATAGCATGAATACTTGCACAAATCTTGGATGGAGTTGCAAAGTTGAATATATCCATTGACATTGCTGATGTCGCTACTATCTACAATGTCATAGATTCACTCAGCTCCACACACCTGGCCAAGTCCGTGCAAGCATTCATAAATCCCTTCATCAACTTAGAAAGAGCCCAGAACTGAAGCAGCTTCCAATAGATGAAAGGATTTTGAAAATAGCGAATTTTCAACTTATATGCAGTTGTATAGCAAATATATACTGAAATAGAATTATAAATAAATAATATTGGAAAGATCTCACCAATTGCTGTGTGGTTTTTGTGCTTCAATGCCGATCATCTAATTGCCTTAATTAATGTTCTTCTCTGCAAAGAACAACACAATACTCAGCAAAGAACAATACAATACTGAACAATAAACACCCGCGGATCTATTGTTTTGATTTCCGCTCGAGACAATAACGGACGCTATCGATTATGCTGCCATACTCACCCCTTACAGGAGCGATGCATGCACAGCAAAGAACAACACAATACTGAACACTAAACACCCGCGCATCTATTGCTTTGATTTCCACTCGAGACAATAAATTGCGAACGCGATCGATTATGCTGCCATACTCCTGTCAGAGTTTTCCAGAAAATGTTTCAAAAGTTCCTTCAAAAATTTGCACTGGGGTTACTTTGGACATTCCTCCAAGGATTTTAGAAATTCACATAAGAACTTCCAATTTCTTCTGAAATTGCACTAGAAATTCCTCCAGAAGTTTCACAAACAGTTGTATAAAAAGTTGTGTATGAGCTTCTGCAGAAATTCCTCCAGGGATTTCTTTAGAATATTCTTTAGAGATTCACCCTATTTTTTCTGGACTGTTTTTTTTTTAACCCTTCGGAAACTCCTTTAAGCATTCTATCAAACGATCTCCCAAGGATTTATTCCAAAACTTTCTCCGAAATTCGCTTTAGAAACAGCTTCAGGATTTTTTTTTTGAAAATCTGTGTTTCTGTCAAAATGTCTTCCTTTGATTTCTTTAGACACTTTGCAGGGATTCTTTTACAAGAAAAATGTGAGATCTATTCAAGAATTTTCTGCAGGGATTCCTTTAGAAACTCCTCTAGAGGTTTTTTCTCAAATTTTCCATAATCATCATAAATCATCATAAATCCTATCGCGGCTTTGGCATTCCTTCGCTCCTCTATCTTCCTCCAGGTATCTGTGATCCACTGCTTTCTTCGGGTGCGTAGCTCACCCAAATTATTCACGCCGGTGGCGATGAAGGCGTTCTTGATGGCGCTCCATTGATCTTCTACGCTTCCACCTTCTGGAATATTCGCAGCACGGTTCTCTAGCTCCTCGACGAAGGACCTTTTCACCGCAGCGTTTTCCAGTCGGCGTGTGTTGAACCGGTGCCCGATTTTCTCCTCCAGTCGCTGGATCCTGGCAATGAGCAGTCGGATCTCGCCGATTAAGAGATAGTGGTCGGACGCAATGTCGGCGCTACGTTTGTTCCGCACATCAAGAAGGCTCCGTCTCCATTTTCGGCTGATGCAGATGTGGTCGATTAGATTTCCCGTTATGTCTTCACGGGAAACCTATGTCACTTTGTGCAATGGTCGATGAGGAAAGAGCGATCCCCCAATCACCATGTCATTGTTGCCACAAAACTCTGCAAACAGCTTTCCGTTTTCGCTCATTTCTCCGAGACCATGGCGTCCCATGACGGGCACATAGTCCGAGTTGTCGGAACAAACCTTTGCGTTGAAGTTGCCCATGAGGATCTTGATATCAAGCTTCGGAATCTTGTCCACGACAGCGTTAAAGTAAAAGTTCTCTTTGTCGTGCAATGCGGCAGCATCGGTTAGCGCGTAACATTGGATCATGGTAAGGTTTCGAACCCGTGTTCTGGCTACAATTATCCTCTCATTAATAGGTTCCCAAGCAACACATATGTTATATAAAAGTTACGACAGAGCAAGTTTTGGTTATATAGAAGTTTATTTGACATTATTTTAGCATAATGTTAGAATTACGTCAAATTAACTTCTATACAACCAAAACATGCACTGTCGTAACTCTTATATAACATGTGTGTTGCTTGGGTTCCCACTTCATGAGCGCAACGTGGGCGTGAGCGCTGAGCAGGAAACCAACTTCGTGACGAGGAGCGTGTTCACCTCGTAGGCCAGAGTATAGCAGAATTTGACCCGACGCCAATCCATGTTCTCCAAAGTTCGGCCAACGAACTTTGCTCAGTCCTAGGATCTCAAGCTTCATTCGGCATGCCTAATTGGCTAATTGTGCCAGTTTACCCTGCTGGGCTACGGTTAATACATCCCAAGTTCCAATTCTTGTCCGTTTTTTCGCGCTAAAAGTCGGTGCCGTTGAATCAGTTCGAAATCTTTCATTTTTTGTTTCTGTAACGTTTTTAGTAGTAGTTTTATTGGCCTAAGGTCCCCTATCCACCGTGCTGCACACTTATTTCTGAATTGCCTGTTCGGTACTTTTTTGACGAGATTATAACAGCAGTACGATCTCGGTAGTTTCGGTAATTGATTTTACTGAGGTTCAGTAAAACAACTGTCAAAATCGTATGGAAAAGGTAAACAATGCATTTTTGCTGAACGAGTTCGGTGCTCAGCAGTTTTATTCTCGTCAAAAAATTACCGAACTCGGTAATCAAAATTAAGTGTGTAAGGCTGCCACCTTAGGTATAGCTTCCGGAGGAGGAGCATTTCATACTCAGCCGCTCAGACGCTGTTTGAGCCGCACTTCTTTGGTGAACAGAAGCCAGAAGGACAACAGTGCCCAGGCTGCACTACCAGCTATAGCTCACAACTCTTAGCTGGCGGTCTTTGTCAACGCTTGACCCGTAGAAGCATGAGGTAGAAACTTGTGAGAACCAGAGCTAGCTATGTCGGACGATCTCCTTTTCGACTCACCGTTTTGCAGCCCCTTTTGTCGATGGAAGGCCCAAAGAAATGGCCGAAAGAATTTCCAGCGAAGCTACTGAAACAATAATTTATTTTGCAGGAATTTTCAAAGAATGCCTTGGAGTATCATACTCACTGAAGGAATCATTCATTTACAAGTCCTTACGCGAATATAACTTTTGTTTGTCCAATGAAGTCGAGTGAATTTGTAATACTAAAAGATTTTCAGCGGAAAAGCTTATTAAACCTCGGCTGAGAATCAAACCCATGACCATTCGCTTATGAAGCGAACGTGTGACCAACTGCATCTCTGGTCCCGGCAGAAAATTGCATTTAAAATGGTTCGTCTGACTTTTTTTTTCTTAATGAGAAAAATTAATAAAACTAGTCAATAAAATAATAGTTGCACATAATAGTGCGGCCAATAGTTCACCTACCAGCATTGTACTAACCACGCTGCTCGGAGCTACAGAATTGACGTCCGAGCAACTCTTGTTCTGCCGTATCTGCCCTACCACTAGTGAAGTCTATCTCACTGACAGGGTATCTGGATGTCAGATGTAGCTACAAAATTGCAGAAAGTGCATTCCGACGTCATTCACCGTGGTAACTGCAAACTACCCAACTATGCACTCTAATGCGGGGGTACCGTCTCTAACTCGTTAGAACAACCCAACGTCATCCCGTCCCCGTCTTCCGTCTGTCGTTCGTTCTCGCAACGCAACTATGTCAGATGGTTTACGGGAAGTCCTCTGTGTTGGCAGTGCCATACAGAACTTACCTTTTCGCAGAAGCAACAAACTGGACGTAACTACGGCCACGTTCATCACGATTATCAACGTTCCAAGCAACGGGATTAGGATGTCGTACAGTAGCAGTTGCGTCTGCTCGGCGTTTGATAACATATTTTCCGACATCGGCACCGGTGCCGACAGGTCCCAGCTTGAGAGCATTTTGTCCGGTTCGTTGGCGTAGAGCTGCCTGTTGGAGCCCGTGGATCCGATTGACGACGACAACGACGACGACGGTGGCAAATCCAGGTAGAGAAAATATCGCAACTGCCAGAAGTCTGACGACTGTGGCAGTGGGGTTGGTGGCGATACGTCTGTCATGGTTGGGTGGGATGTTTGTACTTGCGAGGCTGAAGGTTAGAAATGTTTGCAAATTATATCGCGCAGCTAAAATTGGCCATGGGATTCATTCCGCTTAGGTTGAATTGTCGATGAGCTGTAAATTGAAGAAAAGAAAACGATAAAGTTTGTCATTCGATGAAGAGTTGAAATTATATTGTTCTTATTATAAGTATTACACTTGTAGATCCAATGGCCTATATTCTTGGGACTTCTCGGATACTCTTATACACTAAATTCTGTTTTTACGCGATGGATGCGTTCGCGCAAAAAAAGATCGTGTAAAAAAAGTTCGCGTAACTTCGAGAAATCGCGCAAAAAAAATCCAAAGGAAATTTTTTTTACGCGATTTGCCCTCCGCAAATGATTAAAATCGCGTAAAAAAAAGTCGCGTAACTTCGAGAAAATCGCGTAAAAAAGTCGTGCAAAATAAAATCGCGTAAAAAAAGTCGTGTAAAAAAAGAATTCAGTGTACAGTCTTTGAACTCAAAGCTAGATAAAACCTGGATGTGTTAGTCTATGTGGATACAAATTTTATTTATTGTACAGCGAGAGGTCAAAACTGTTTTTTTTAGTTTTTATTCTTTTTTTACAACTACTGTGTCCCCTGAGGCACTTCGTGAACGACTGCTGTGCTGTATTTGTACAGAGTATGTGGCTTATTTTACTAACTTTTGGGGCTGATCGCATCGATGCTGATAGTCTAGGGGCTGTACATTTATTACGAAGTAAGATTCCTCTCTGGAAACACTTCTGAAATCCCCCGAAGCCTCTGGAAATTCCATTAAAATCCATTTCTACCGCTTTTAAGGACAAACGTCTTGAAATCCCGCTTCAACAGTGCATCAGAACTTCAGACGCACAAATCTCAAGAAGCAAGCTTTAAACAACAGTGCATTTTATTATTCTGCTCTTGCTCACTTGTAATAAGCTTAAAATAAGAAGATCAGGTGCGCTGGTTTTGTTTACGAAGAGATTTGTGCCCTCCAAATCGTGATTAGGTCCCAAAGTCGGCCATTATGGCGGCCATTTTGGGATTCTAACAAGTCTGTCCTTAAACCGCTCTGGGTGTTTCCTGAAGGTCCCCTGAAACTTCGGATTTGCTCTGAAACATCTTGAAATGTTTCTGAAACTACCTTCTGAAATTCCATGGAAATCCTTGATACCCTCAAAGATTTCCACTGAATAACTATGAAACGTTTTAAAACCCCTCGTAACGCCTCTGAAATTCATCTTCAGCCTACGGAAACTCCTTGAAATGCATTGAAACTGCTCCAAAACCACTCTTAAACTCTCCTGAAGCTCTGCAAGGAGTTTTTAAACGTTTCGAAAACGTTCTTAAATCCAGCGAAACGTACTTGAAACGTGTTTGAAACCGCCTGAAACCCATTGGGGCTCACCTGAAAGCCTGCGAAGCCCATTAGAGCTCTCGGCTATCCCCGTAAAGCTCCATGAAGCCTCTCGAAATCTTCCTGAAACGTTGCTTGAAAATGTCATTGAATTACCCATGAAATTTCCTTAAATCCAGCATGACTTCATCATAAAATATCCTAGCCAATCACCCTGTTTAAACGCCTGTGTAACCTTGAAATCCATTTCGCTAACAAACGGATTCCATTAAGATATTAGATAATGAATCTAGGAGTCGAATGCTTGTTGTCGGGACCTGGCTCGACAGAGAGCAGTACAGATTGGTGAGAGCAGAAGAGAATCTAATCTTTTTTTTCAATTCAATCCAATTTATTGGAAAAAAGCATATATCCTAGGTGTACCTGCTTACGATCCCTAATGAATTACATTCTTTTAAAGGGTCGTTAGGTTGACCTAAGCTAAATCTAGTGTGCTCTTATACATTATGGTATGATTAATTATTAACATTATCTTTAATATAACTTTTCAAACATCTCTTGAATTCTAGGATTGAGTTTGAGTTTTTTTATATATTCTGGAAGCTGATTGAATATGTTAGGTCCAATCAATATTGATAAATCTTCGTCTTCCTACTTCACTTCTAAAACCACTTCGTTGTAGCATATGAGCGTATCTTGTTTGATGTTGATGTCGTGCGCCGCTGAATATCCAGTTGTGGTGTAGGTTGAAATTGTTAACGACTTTGAACATGGTCATTCCTATCTGGAACGTGAAGAGTCCCAACACTGGCAGAATGTTATTATCTGTATTGTATAGCGTAATTGTAGGTTGCAGGAAAGGGAGATTATAGACAGCTTTCACACACCGATTTTGTTCCACTTGCATTTCTTTCAGGTACGTGTGGCAAGATGTACAGTCAGGTTTTTTTTTTACGCGGGGGATACGTACCGCGTAAAAAAAAACTCAGTTCAAAATTCGAAAAACCGCGTAAAAAAAGTCTCACCATTTCTCGACGAATCATGCAAAAATAAGACGATGAATTTTTTTTATATGGAGTTTTCATTTACGCGGCCGCGTAAATGAAAACCGCGTAAAAAAAGACCTGGCTGTACCCCATGCAGCTATACCGTATT
Organism: Aedes albopictus; assembly: GCF_035046485.1. Taxonomy (NCBI): domain Eukaryota; kingdom Metazoa; phylum Arthropoda; class Insecta; order Diptera; family Culicidae; genus Aedes; species Aedes albopictus. The sequence continues at coordinate 208,698,881 of NC_085136.1, read as the reverse complement.
GGTATCGACTATGAATGAAAGCATAGTACATTTTCAGGAGAACGTGTCGAGCAACGTAGGATGCTAGTCTCCGCAGGATTCCGCATAAAGATGAGCAGCTTGCGACTGTTTCTCGGATATGAACATCCCATTTTAATCTGTTGTCAATCCAAACTCCTAGGTACTTAAATCTGTCTACTTCTTCGACAGTAGCTCCATTTATAACCAACCCCATTGTGGCGTCTAATGTCACTCTTTTTCCAAACAGCATCATTTTGGTTTTCTGCAAATTCAGCGCCAAGAGATTATTTTCGAGATACTGCATAATCAATTTTAGATCATGAGACATATCACGATATAGTTCTGAGACAGTCTTGGCTTCGTATGAGATCGCCGTATTATCTGCAAAAAGCCTCAGTTGTCCTTTCAAGTTCAGTTTCGCTATGTCATTGACGTATATTAGAAACAACAGGGGTCCAATATTACTACCTTGTGGGACGCCACAATTAATAGTGGACGGTGTACTTTTGATTCCATCTATCACGACCTGTTGCCGACGATCCTTTAAATAGCTCTCCAAAAATTGATTGGCCACACCACGAATACCATAAGCTTCTAGTTTTTTCAGTAGGATTCGATGATTTATGTTATCGAAGGCTTTCGAAAGGCCAAGAAAAACGGCTGCAGCGGACATTTTCTTATCTACCGAACGGGAAATATCGTCGACCAGCTCAAGGACTGCTACTTCAGTTGATGAACCTTGTCTAAAACCAAACTGATGCTGGAACAGTAAGCCGGTGGTATGCATGAAGTTATTGAGGCGGGAGCATAAAAGTTTCTCGAAGATTTTGTTAATAGAAGGTAGTACAGATATTGGTCTATAGTTTGTCGCTTTTTTAGGGTTGCCATTTTTGAAAACCGGATACACTAGAGCATTCTTCAAACCGCTTGGATAAATGACAAGAGAAATACTGTCGTTGAAACAGTCACACAAAATGCTGGAAAGTAGCACACTGTGCCTTTTCAGAGCCCCCACTGGAAAACCATCTATACCTATGGCTTTCGAAGCATCCATACCAGAAATAATATTTGAAACTTCTACTTGTGTAGTTGGTCGCAGGAACATCGATGTGTTGGATATCGTCATGGTGCCAAATTTGTTGATGTTTCCATCAGAAACGAGTATGCTGGCGAGGTTATCTCTGATGGAAGAGAAGAAGGTATTGAAGATATCTCCAACACTGGCTGGAACATCCGTTTCCACTCCATTAGCTTCTAGAATCAGCTGCTTTTTCTTTCCCGACTTGTTGCCCATCAGTTCATTGATTTTACGATGTTTTGGATTATTTGAGGAAGACATTCGTTGATAATAAGAGGATTTTGCTCGACGTTTCGTATCTGCCAGCTTCTTGTTCGCATGAGCTAGAAGACGTTTTAGGTTTTCATTCATTCTATCTCTTTTCCATTTTTGAAACAGATTATTTGATATTTTGCCCAGTTTCCAAACATCAAAGTTGAGCATTCCCGAGCAGAGGAAAATATCAAAATAATAGCAACGGAATCACAAAACCTGTTTTTATATCTCAGTTTGTTATTATTAACTTATTAAGTCATCACCGTTCCATAACATGTTCTGTTGGGCAATCTTATTTTGTTATGATCGTGCTCTTGGTACATTTTCTTTAAATTACATTTCAATAACATGTTTTGTTGTAGCACAAGTTCAGTTATTATTGTGACTGTACAAATATTTGATCACTAATATAACAACATAACTAGCTTTGCAATCAAAACTTCAACATTCGAGATTTTCGTTGTTCACAGCATTCCGTGAGGAACTGTAAAAAAAAATATTTTGTCATCAGTTTCTCTTCTTACTGACATTACGTTTTAACTGTGACAGTGCCAACTTATCAGCCTTTTGTTTTATAAGCACTTTGAAAAGTACATATGCCTGTTTTTTGTCACCTAATTGAAGCTATGAATACGAAAAAAGAAATTGTAATAGAGTGTTAGCCATTTTATGAAATATTTGGATCAACTGGTGGAATTTAACGACGAACAACACATTTTCGACAAAAATGTAAAGAGAACTCCATTGATTATTTTTAGGCATTTTATTTTTATTGATTTCACTGCATCGAGCACATATAGATTCACTTGGATAAATGTGTCAATCAATGAGGTAATAATGTAAATTAATCTTATAAACAATGAACCACCTAATAAAGGTTTTCAAAACGACGGTAGTTTTTCATCGTAAGTTGTGTGGAAAATAAACGAAAACTATTGTTTCTCTCTGTTTTCGATAATAAATCGCGTGCGACAACAATAGCGTCCCAATTATGAATGAAACATTTAACAATAGATCCTATTGTTGCGTATCCCATTGAATGCATATGGGACTTTGAAGGAGTTCCTATCCGCAACAGAAAAAAAGCAAATTTTGTTTTCAGATTGTTATCAATAACGAATTCATATCAAAATTTGTTATTAAAATATTTAAAAAATTCGCTGTTATTAAGTCGTTATTGAAACTGACAAAACATGTTATTAAACAGGTCTTCCAGGAACATTTTTTTTGTTATAATTTTTGTTATTTTGCCGCTTATGACAGACAAGTTTATAACAGAATATGTTATGTAAATAACATGAAAATAACTCTTTCCACTACTCAGTTATTTTTCCAAAATAACACATTTTATTATGCTGTTGCTATTCCCTTCTGCTCGGGTTGGACAAACATTAGTTTTCGTCTTGACACGGACAGAGAAAGTAGACGAAAAAGACAGGATCAGTTGGGAATATCGATCTGTGATTAGCTGCAGACGATCCTTAGGTTGCAAGGAGCCGAAGTCGGTTGTTTGAAGAAACGATTGGAAGTTGGAGTTGACATGTCGGTAATTCACGATGGTTTTTGTTAGAATCATATCCTCTTTTCTCATTTTCTTGTTGAACTTAGTTAAGACATAGCAATGATCGCTAAGACTGCAGTTGATCGTGTAGTTCGTAATGCGTTCAGACTTATCAGCTTGACAAACAACGTGATCGAGTATGTTGGAGCTGCTTGGGCGAGTTACATGCGTATTCGTCACAATCATATTGTGGGATGATAACATTTGCAAATACTGTTGAACCATTCAACAATTTTCGTTGTTGATTGCTATGTTCATGTCACCCAGTACGAAGCATGGTTGTTTGGAATCCAGGGACGAATGTATTAGCTCCATATGCGAAATAAACCTGCTTATGTCATAACCTGGTGGACGATAGATACCGTAAACGGTAACACTAGGACTCGTCTGTATTTCTACTCCGACATGATGGTATCCATCATCCGTTGAATTAGCCTTTACCGAGCAGTTTAAACCATCTCGTACATAAACTGCCACACCACCAGCTGAGTTACGACGACAAGAGTAAGTGCTTTGGTATCCAGGAATATTGTAGAAATCCGATCTGCTTTCCTGAATCCAGGTTTCCTCAACTACCAGAACATCGATCGTTACTTCCAAATTATGTAGGAAAATACAGAATGCGTCCAACTTTTCGAAGTTGTTCATTCCTCGGATATTAATTTGGAGCATATTGAAACCATCGCATGAGGCTATTTGGACATCAGAATTATTCAAACGGAGAATTGTAGCACGATTGATTTGTTCCATTTCGCTAATTTGTTCAATTTACGGCGAATAACAGGAAATATTACTTCCTGCACGATATGAGCCTATTCAAATCAGCTCGAGATTGAACTTTGATAAGCTTCGAGTTTTTAGACTGTTTGGCTAGCATAATGCCGTTTCGTCCAGGCCAGACGTATTGAAGATTCGACGAAACTTGTTTCTTTTTTAAGTCCCTGAGAATTTCCATTGACAACGGAGACAAATCATCTCTCATGTGGACCTTGTTGGACCAGCCACGAGGCCAACGAACGCCAGCGATCATTAATACGGTCAGTGAACCGAATTTCTTTTTCCTTGCAATTAAAGTTTCTTTGTCGTGGACATTTTTGAAGCAAACTCTTATTGGGTGATTTTCACAACGAGATGGCCACTCTAGTACAGGAAACAATTGAGTTGCTATTTGTTTCAATGCCTAGAGTACGACAGGTTGCATCATAGTTGTGCCCGTTGATGCAAGTCAAGATCAACTTCCTGCTTGTGAACTGCATCTGAAACAGTTGCAGCTTCAGTTGAAAGTATTGCCAAGAATTTTTTTAACTGTTCGTTTTCTACTTTTAGCTTTCCGATTTCAGCTTTGAGCTTGAATATCTCGTCATTGAAATCATAAAGCTTGTCCGACAAGAACTGTTATGAAAAGTTTGTGATTTTACTCTAGAATGTCATTATTTCTGCAAAATTTGTAAAGTTCTATTAGTTTGAACGTTTCTAAATGCTGTAAAACTATGTTTAGAACCAATTAAAAAAATGTTGCCATTGATTGTCAAATGGCGATATTTTCTGATTTATTGCATGGAAGTCATTTTTTATCTAGTGAGATGCCTTTTAATAATTGCCTCTATGATGTGAGAGCCTAATTTCTCATAAAAGTTTGCTAAATAGTGATGCGCCCATACAAATCTGCACAAATTTCATAACTATTTTTTGCTTTTTTCCTTTTCTCACTAATACATGAATAATAGTTGGAGTATATTATCACAGACAAACAGACGTAACACTTGCGAAATTTCCATCGACCACGCTTTTAACGATCACTTTAAATTATCATAGTTATGGCTTTCACAATCAGAGGCGCGCGCATAGTTTTTCTATGCGTTTGACGTTTCACACTAGCGCCTTCTGTTGACGATATTGCACAACACAGTGATTCGTGCAACTTTTCCACCAGGTGATGGTAGTGTGAAGTGGGCGATGGATTTCCGTGAAAATCGTTCACACGGATAGGGATGATCTTCATATGTAGCTGTGTTTAGACGGTGAGCGATGATCGGATTCGATGCAACGTGCTCGTATACGATCTCGAGTGTCCGCTTTCGTGGGTTACGTAGGATGACGTCAGCAGCAGCGAAAGACTTGGCAGTGAGCAGCTGATGGAGGGTGGGCAGGTGGTGGTGGGTGTTCGGTCGGTGACGGGGGAATGAAAACAACCAGCAAAAATCTCCGTTTATTGCAGCACTTTCACGATTACAGGACTGATGCTAACTTATGTCACTTATTTAGGCTGGATAGCGGTATGGCGGTATCAGAGCGCAGCGAGGATTTTTTATTAGGGTGGCAGTTCATTAGCAACAGCAACAGCAAGGCAAACATCAGCAGCAGCAACAAACAGCGCAGATTTGTTTACATTTGTATAGGCACTTGTGGTACGAAATGATATGGCCGTTCGACTTTACAACAGCAGCAGCGGCAGCATATTTCATGGGTTTCTATGGTGATTCTACTCACTGAAACGCAGATATTTGGTGCGGTGGGGCAGCAATGATCAATCGGGATCTTTGAGCAGTAGATGGCAGAATTTTGGTGATGATTGTCACGAAGATTTTTGTGAAATTAATCGGAGCACAGAGCACAAACAGCTTGGTCACAGCAGGATTGCCAGAAAATTTCGAAATCTATCGCAACAAGAAATGGCTGCCCGAAGAGTGATTTCTGAAGTGTACAGGCAAGCATGGATCGGAACGATATGCAGAGGTCTTATGCAACTGCTAACGGTGCGCGTTACACAAATGCGCTGTTTTAATTCGGTAAAACCATGCTGAGAGAAAGTATTTCATTTCATTTATTCATTTGTAGTTATTTTTAAACATTATCATGCTCCTTTTAGCTTATAAGATAATATACTTAATATGTGAATAGCTTGTTACACTATCAATGAGCCCTCTTCCTCTCTACATGGAGTAATCCTCTCTGGAATTCAAGGAGGAATTCAGCTCTAGGAATTACGGGAGATATCTCGTGAACCCAGGAGGAATCCCGTCAGAAACAGCAGAAGGCATCCCGGAAGCAATCTCTAAAAAAACCTGGCGTAATCCCTGAAGGAATCCCCGGAAGGAGACCTTGGAGGAATTCTTGAAGAATTCCTGAAAGAATTGTGGAAGGAATCCTTGAAGGAATGCCAAGAGAAATCTAAGAATCTCTAAATGGAATCTCAAAAGGATGCCTTAGCTTAAAAGGTTCTCAGGTTATCAGGAGCAATTCCTTCAGGACTCCTGGACAAAATCGCTAAATATAATCAGAGTCAATCAATGGGATAAATCATTGAAAGAATCCCGCAGAAATCCCTGAAGGGATTCCTATCTGATGGAATCCTGGGCAGAATATCTGATAGAATGCCCACAGGAATTCCGAAAGAAATATCCTAGAATGTGTAGGTTTTGGGGCAGTGCGGTTAGCGGCGCTAGCCGTTTAGGCATATCGTGAGCCATGGAGTGTGTGTTCGATTTCCACTCCAGTAGGAGAAAACTTTTCGTCAAACGAAAAAATCTTCATTGGTCCACTGGGTGTCGTATACGTTACGTAATATTGCGGATTTTTAGAAAAATTTCCACTCTGCGGTAGCCGCCGAGTTCTACCGCAGCTGTCAAAGTCCTACCGCAGGCTTGAAAATCTTCCTATCATTGAAACTGAAGGCCAAATCAAAGCATGCTAGCAAGGTGAATTGAACTGAAAACCAACAACAAACAATGATCATCGGCGTCGTATCCAAGGCTATCCAAGGCATCGCTAGGGCTTGCTATGATAGATCGATGATACCTCAGTGAAAATCAGTAGTCTGACAGCTGCGGTAGTTTTTCGTTCTACCGTAAAACGGAAAGTTTTCTTTAAATTAGCAATACATTGTTTAATTAAGTTATATTCAGTTTGTACAGAGCCTCTGACTGGAGACTGTGTGTAGTGTCGTTTTTTTATCCTAAAATCCAGAAAGATTTCTGGAGGAATGCTGGACAGAATCATGGTGGAATCCCTAAAACAATCCCAGAAGAAATTCATCTTGAAAATCCGGGAGGGATCCCGAAACAAATCCTGGTTGAAATCCCTAAGAGAATCCCGGGAGATATCAATGAAGAAACTCTGAGAAGAATCTCTGCGGAAATCTCGCGAAGAAACCCTGAAAGTTCCTGAACGAAAATCCAGAAAATATATTTAAAGACATACCAATAGGACTTCCTTAAGAAATCTCGTGAGAAATCAATGATCCAAAAAATCTCTGGACAAATTCCTAAAAAAACGGGAGGAACTCTTGAAAAAATCGGGAGAAATCTGGAGCATTTTTAAGATGAAAGCTGGAATGTAATCCTATTAAAATGGATAATTATCGGGAGGAATTGCTGAACATTTTTTATACACAAATCCCTGTGGGAGATCTTGTTTGTAGATCAATTCGTGATGTAAATTAAATTTGTGGCAGTGTGGTGATTTGTTACCTAAAAATATTTTTGGCACATGGCTTTCATACACTGGAACGGTTTTGTTGAAAACGCCGTCTTTATATTTCTTCACTGGGTCGAAATATGGGCAGCTGTTGTATTTTTCACCCTAGCGCCATCTGTTGAGAGGATTTCTTACCAAAAGTTACATATTTAAAGAATACATTCAAATTGTATCTTTTTGTTGGGTTGAGATATTATCAAATCAAATTAATTTACAGCACCAACTAACAAGACATTTTTAACTAGATTTCATTTGAATAGAAGGTTTAAATCCATATGAACAACTCCGGCGAAGACACCAGCTTTAAACTTAAAACCAAAGTTAAGATACCAAGGAAACAAATTTACCACACATTTCAAATTTTACTCTGGTGGACATATGTTATCTTTGCAGCAGCATTTGTGCGATCTAGTAGGCCAATTCTGAAGTTAATCACCTTGTAGAAAGATCTTCTGAACCACTTCTCTGAAGACAGTATGCAGGAATATTTCACTGCAAAACTACTGTTCTTTAAATTTAACGCTGAGAGAGGGTGGTAAAGCGCGGAAACAAGTAGCTACATCAATCATCCCACCACATTCTTAGAAAAATATGGGGAAACGATAATTAGTCAACAAGCAGGTGGAATAGAGTATTTTTTACCTTTATTTACGAGATTTTTAGCCCAAGGCTAATTCATCTCGGGATCAAGGAATTTCTCTAAGAACTCATCCAGGAAGTTCATCAAGACATCTGCCAAGAATTCCTCCAATTATCCCTTCGTGAATTTCGCCAGAAATACCTCCAGGGATGTTTTCAAGAAATTCTCCTGGCACAACTCTAGGGATTCCTCCGAGAAAATCTGCTCCAAGACTTTTTCCAAAAATTCCTCCAAGAACTGCTCCAAGAATTTCTCCAGGAATTATTCCAGGAATTCTGTAAAGAATTCCTCTAAAAATCACACCAGGAATTTTTCAAAGAATTCCTCCAGAAAATTTTTCAAAAATTTCCATCAGGAAATTTTCCACAAAAATCAAGCCTTCTGCTAATAATTCCTGCAAGAATCCGTGCAGGAATATCTCCAGAAATTCTGTCAAGGAATTCTAATAAGATTTTCTCCAAGACCTGCTCCAATACTTTTAGCAAAAATCCTCCAGAAATTTGACCAGGGATTCCTTTATAAACTCCTCTATGAATACCTCAAGGAATTTTACAATAAACATCTTCAGTAATTCTTCCAGGCAATCCTTCAAAAATTCCTCCAAAAATACCTACAAGAATCTCCCAGGAATTCCTGGATTATTTCCGGGAGGAATTTTGAAAGTATTCCTGTAGGATTTCTTGTAGGATTTCTGGATGAATTCTTGCTTGAATCTTTAAGGAATCATTGGAGGCATCCTTGGAAGGATCTCAGGAGGAATCCCTGTGAGAAATTCCTGGAAGAACCCCTGTAGGAATTGCTGGAGAAATTCTGGGATGAATTTGTGGAGGAATCTCTTGATGAATTCCTAGATGAATTAGCAGTGTTTCCTGAAGAAATTCCTGGAGGAGGATGATCACCAAGTGGATGTTGCTTAGTTATCAGAATTCCGCTCTGAGGCTCTAAGAGGAGCGTAGATTATATTCCGCGAGCATTTGCTACAATAAAAATACCCAGAGATTTACAGGTATTTCGACCATACTTCTAAATATATTAGGGTCTATTTATATGCCAGTGGACATCCAACTAGTAACAAATAGGGATACTCGTAATTTTAGGAGAAACAAGAGTATAGCCTGCAGACCTTGAAGATTCTTATTCCAGAATAGTTTGGTAAGCCTGGAATATCCCATGAATGTACCAAAAGCATTATAGTTGTGCACTGGGGTTCCATCAGCAGTACAGACTACATTCCCCGAATATTTTTTTTTTTACAATTCAAGCATGATACAGTATGTAGATATCGTAATCCAAACTTCAAAGTGTATTGGAGGCCATTTGTATTTCACAGAATGTTCAACTACCCAAATATCAAGTTGCTCGTAGCATTGCGAGATCTAATGGACACCAGCGAGATTTAATGAACACAAATGATGGTAGATCCAGTAGATCTTAAGAAAATGAATTCCTGAGTAGTTTGAACGACCTAGATCACCAAATTCATGTACCATGAATTTTCTAGGGATGCTCTGAGGCTTTTTGAGTACCGTAAACCGGGGTCAAATTGATCACCGGGGTGAAATTGATCAATCGGGGACTACATTGTAATTCCATTCTAGCAACTTCTATGCGTCGTTATAATCATGAAGTTCTTGCTTCATTCAGTTCATAGATACCAAGAGATGGGTGGAGACTTTTCAGATGTCAGAAAAAGTTAATCTTACATTACTTTCTTAAGGCTTTTAAATGTGTTTCTAGGGGTGCTTTGAGGTTTTTTGAGTACCGTAGACTATGTTCTGTGATCATTCCTCGAGTATAAAATGTTGTTTATAATGTTTGTATAATGTTTGATTTGTGACACAAACTTTGAAGTACTTCGGAGTCCTTAGTATAGCTCTGGGATGAACAGACTATGATGGGTAGTACATAATACATTACATGTCAAGGATCATTCAAAACTATTGATGATTAGCAAAACGATAAAATTTGAGCAAAAAACATGTAGAATCTATAAAAAAATACAAAAAAGCCACGTATTTTCGGCTACAAGTAAGAGGGAGCAATGTGCATTTCTTAGCACAACTATTCCTCTTGACTATAAAGAAGACTCCAGGGTAAAATGTTTTAAAACAAAGAGGATATTGCATTCTACCAAAAGCAGATGTTAACGGGTTAACTTTCACGTAACCGACCCCCAACATCTCATTTTCAAAATGCTGCCATTTCGTCAATTTCTATCCAATTTGTTTTGAAGTCGCCCTCAATCGATCATAAATTGTTGCAAGTTACACCCAAGTGACCATGCAATATCCAGAACCATTCCGGAGATATTCCGGATTGTACTGGGGTCAGCGGGGGTGCCGAAATGGCTAAAAGTGATTATTTCCTGTGTTATTGTGTTTGAATCATCGATTTTCAGCGGAATTTTTATTGTGAACAACAAACACAACATCGATGACCATGATTTAAATAAGTTAGCCCATCCGGATCACCATGACAGGTTCCGCGGGGGCCTCATTGGGACATTTCTGGTTTTCCTCCAAAAAATGTCGTGCGACATATCAAACTTCATGATTTCGAATGACTGAGTCAGAAACGATACCCAGAAGTCTGTATCAACTAATATGGCCACCCCGGAATATCTAGCACAGGTTCCACGGAAGTGTCGTCGAGGACATTTCTGGTTAGCAACCAAAACATGCCGTGCGACGTATCAATCTTCATGATTTCGAGAGAATGGGGCTGAAAAAAATGACTGAAGTATGTATCCACTAATGTGGACGCTCCGGAACTCTTGGAACATGTTCCGCGGGGGCCTTTCAAACAAAATAACACACGAAAAAAATCACTTTTAGTCATTTGGCAAAACAGACCCCTCCCCCACCTCCTGACCACAGTACAATCCGGAATATCTCCGGAATGGTTCCGAGTATTGCATGGCCACTTTAGTGTAATAAGCTATGACCAATTTATGATCGATTGAGGGTGACTTCATAAAAATTGGATGCAATTTGACGAAAAGCCAGCATTTTGAAAATGAGTTGTCGGGGGTCGGATACGTGAAGGTTAAAGTTGTTGAAGAATTTGTTTATCTTGGAACACTTGTGACATGTGACAATGATGTTCCCCGTAAAAAGAGAAACTGTGATGCAGCATGATGAAGATTATAGCTTCATGACCAGTGAAAATATCAGCCATTTCCTTTTTGCACTTATCTTTTTTTGGCTGAACAATTGATGACGTGTCATTCTTTTTACCATCATCACATCATAAAAAAACACTGCAAGAGCTATGTGCCATCAAATTCTTCATCCTCATTTAAATAATTCTGGAACTTTTCCACGCTAAAAAACATTCTGTCACAAACCAAAATGGGGTCATCAATAAAAAAAATAGAATTGCTTGATCGGACAAACAATTGTTCCATTTCCGGTCGGTGTTTTCATTGCATTGCACGTAGAAAAAAAAGGCAAAAGTCAACTTCCATCCCAGATGCATTCCCATAGAGATTTGATAATTGTTTTCAACTTTTGTTACCCATTCCCAGCTGGTTATATAAATAAAACCCCCACTAGTGCCAGGGAAGTAGTCAGTAGCAGAAGTCATTTTCCATCCACTAGTATGTACTATCAACCATTGCATTGGCCATTTTCATTCCTCCCGTGTGCCGTTGGCGGGCGGATGAGTTGAATCGGACGGTCGGAAGACTGGAAAAGGACGTGGATTTTTTTTTTCAACTAAAACAAACTGGAGATGATGTTTTCAAATGCACTCATCGCCACCGCCTACACTATCCATTGATGATTGCACTACTGTGGAAGGATGCAGATAGGTATGTATACCTAGCACAATCAAAGCTGTTTCTCTTTCCATTTCTGGATGAAAATGGAGGCAATCGGAGTGGAACATCAACTATGGTAGTTCAGGTTTTGGGAGCATTTGAAACCGTGAGAAGCCGAGAGGGGAGAAGTGTTTGAGCAATGTAAATTGAAAGCAAGAACTAATTGATGATGAAGAAAATGCTAGACTACATTTTCTGATTTATTGAGGGCAGCAGAGTCTATTTTGAAGAAGCATTTGAGATTTTATTTAACTAGATGGAAGGTTCAGTTGATTTGAATTGAGATAATAAATGCTGCTTGATAAACATCCTCTTCGTCAGCCATTTATATTCTATTCGCACTGGGACAAAATTGTCCGCACGGTAAATATATCTTTCTTGATAACTGAACTTATAAGCTACTTCAGTGTCAGCAAAGTTGAGAAAAATTTCTACCTGATGAAAATGATGATTGAAAACTGGTTCAGAACTAGACTCATGACGAGTAACAGAATTGTGCGTCGTAAAGTGGGATATGTTCGATAATGCGGGAAGCTTTGATAGTCTGAAGTACATTGCCTATTTTATCTTATGACTATGAGTCTTTTTTAATAGAATGTAAAAATCTGCTGATCAGATACTCAAGAGGTAGTTGTGAGTTTCGACCTACTAAAACCTCATTCTCTCTCTTCCTTACTCTCGCGGTACGCCCGTTTGGGATGACTTCGAGATGGGGGGACCTTGCATGAGTACTCTCTATTGGTTAGCGTTCCACCTGCTAACGCCTTAAGTTGTCCTCTGTCCTCTGGAAGCTCGGGTCCTGGCTAGTACTGTAGACTACCCGTTGGAATCAAGCCCCCGAATAGGAAGGGAGGCCAACTCTACTTGCTGTTGGTCGGCTGCTCGTTATTTTCTCTATAGATGAAGTACAATTCGGGAGACCGTGGAAGTAATGGTATCCCACTTGTCAGCCCCCGTACAAATCCTTTCAACAATATTGTCCGGAGTGACAAATGTCTCTACCGCATATCTCCTGCATACTCGACCTTTGCTCCACGAAGCGTGGGCATTCAAAGAGCATACATATGCTCCACGGACTCGTCGCAGTCTGCGCATTCTGGACATGCGGGAGAGCCTGCATGTTTGAATCTGTGCGGATACCACCTAAAGCACCCATGGCCTGACAGAAGTTATGGGAAGTGAAAATGTACCTCGCCATTGGGCCTGCTCGTCCATTTAGACAAGCTCGGTATGAGCCCGTGTGTCACTTTAGCATAGACGATGTTCTTGCGATCTACCTCGCGCCTCTTATGCCGCGTCGCTTGAAGCACTCATCATCCTCTGCCACCACTAGGAGACATCCATTTAGTACGTCACGATAAAAATGGAAATTTTCAACCCCCCCTCCCTCCTTCGTACGGGTTTTTCCTATATTTAATACATCGCTTGTCACAATTTTCAGAACTCCCCCTCCCCCTCTAAGCGTGACGTACTTTATGGATGCCCCCCTAGTGCTATGGGCATCAGGCCCGCTAGCACACATACTGCGTCATTTGAGACCGTGCGGTATGCGCTGACCACCCTAAGGCATCTCCACTTGTGGGTACTCTCGAGTTACTTCACGTTTCGATTGATTACTAGCACATTCGCCATACCGTAGTTTTGAGACCGCTACAGTCGCGAGCTGGTTACGCTTACTCGAGAGATGGCATAGATACACTGATAAACAGCTCTGCGTACACATCTTCAATAAAATGTATGCCGCTCTGCTTTGCCACGAATGTTGACCGGCAACAAACATACATCGCTCAGCCGTAAAACATTGCGTGAGTATGCGAATGTGTAAGTTGCCACACGAGCTGCGCGAGACGTCGCAGAGCTCAAGCTTCTTCTGCGTGAGCTTTGCTCATTTCTAGGAATTTGCTACACATCTGCGCTGTCTGAGCTGAAAGTTGTAGGCTCTCTGCAGTACAGAGTAGCGCAGCGCTGCAATGGGAGCTGTGTGTTGTACTTTCTTTGCTTTCCTGCGCTCACCGTCGTGCGCGATGCGACAACGATGCCGAGCGCGTGCAGTCGGACCACGCAGAAAATAATTCATTACACGCACTCTTTCTCATCATGCAGGCTGTGTGTAATGTGTATTTTTTTTATCTTCTCACTTAGCGCTCTGAGGTCCATGCCATCTCTGCTCGAGACTATCGCATAGCTATTTGACTTTATATTTGACAATGTCATTAGCGTCATACTTTCTCTTTTGCAGGCATATTCCACGAGGCTTCCGAATTTCAGCTTATCGTCGATCATGACCCCCAATTGCTTCAGTGAACGCTCAGGGTTGATCGTGCATCCGCCTGTGGTGACCACTGCCTGTTGTTCAGACTTGCGATTATTTACCACCACCACCTCCGTTTTGTGGTGCGCGAGTGTCAACTGTCTCGACCTCATCCTGTCCTCCACTATGACAATTGCGTGCGTTGTTGTCAGTTCCACTTCCGCTATCGACTCGCCGTATATCACGAGGGTAATATCATCGGCAAAGCCGACCAGCTTTACGCCCGGTGGAAGTTTGAGCCTCAATACGCCATCATACGCCGCGTTCCATAGTACCGGGCCCAGGATGGACCCCTGAGGTACATTCGCGCTGATCTTGTAGCTCGTCTCGCCTTCCCCGGTGTCATAGATTAGCACCCTATTCTGGAAGTAACTCTCCAGTATCCGGCATAGGCTAGCCGGCACTTCTAGGTGGTGTACGGCGCACTCAATGGCGGCTCAGCTTACGCTGTTGAACGTATTCCTTACGTCCAGCGTGACAACTGCACAATAGCGAATTCCTATTCGCTTTTTTTTTGGAGCGCTTTCTCGACCCTTCCGGAAGCTGAACTGGTTATTCGAGAGGCCTGAGTTATCGAGTATCTTGGTTTAGACCATCAGCCTCGACAGAATAATCCGTTCCAACAGTTTTCCGGCAGTGTCCAGAAGGCAGATAGGTCTGTATGGCGACGGGTTGCCAGGTGGCTTCCCGGGTTTGGGCAGTAGAACTAATCTTTGCATTCTCCATCTCTCCGGAAATTCGCCTCTGTCTAGGCACATCTGCATAGCTATTCTGAACATGCCTGGGCTAGCTTCGATGGCCGTCTTGATGGCTACTGTCGGGATACTGTCCGTATCCGGAGCCTTGTTCAATTTATGCGACTTTGCTATTGCGATGATTTCGTCATTCTTCACCAGGGCAACCTCGCTTTGGCCGGTTTGGTCATAGGAAACGGGGGCCCATGGTCTTGTATCGTGGCGTGGGAACAAAATTTCCAAGCTCGTCTCCAGCATCTCGAGGGAGCGTTCTGGGGCTGTTGACGAACGAAGGGCGCGTTTTGGCCATGACTATTCTGTAGACATCACTCAAAGGGGACGTGTTGGCTGCCTGGATGAAATTTTCGAAGCACGCCCGCTGACGTGCCTTAATATCTTTGTTCAGTGCCAGTTTAGCCAGTAAGGCCCTATAGGCCTTACTTCGTTCCATTCTACCCTAATCGGTGCGAGCTCTATTGACGAATTTCGCACCAACTCGTCTTCGGGGTTGGCAGCACCCCCTCAGAATGTTATGAAATTTTGTAGGTTTCAAGACTTTACCTTTTCAAGCAACTTTGCGTATTTTGTTTTTTTAAAATTAGCCTAGACTAACATTTAAAAAGAGTCAAAGTTCTTTAACCGTTTTTTTTCACAAAAAATAACTCGAATATGATAAGATGTACAAAAAAGTGTTGTATGGGTGACATTTAGAGAATTGTCCACGCTTTCATGAAAAAATATTTTGAAAATTCTAAATACATTTTTACACGCTAAAAAATATATTTTTAAAATTAAAAGTCAATTTACAGAAAATGCCCACTTTTTTATGTTTTGAATTTTTTTTCCAAGAAAGTCAATATTGTTGCCTAACTTTCCTCCATACATCACAAGATGGGCACTTTTAAGGAAAAAAAGTTTTTCTAACAAAAACTTTTTCATGTTAGTTTTTTTGGCGTGTTGCGCATTAGCCGTTTTTTTCACAAAAAAAATAACTCGAATATGATAAGTTGTACAAAAAAGTGATGTATGGGGGACTTTTAGGGAATTGTCCAAGCTTTCAAGAAAACATATTTAAAAAATATAAAAAAAATGTTTTACACGCTAAAAAATATCTTTTCAAAATTAAAAGTCAATTTACAGAAAAAGTCCACTTTTTTATGTTTTGAATTTTTTTTCCCAAGAAAGACAATATAGTTGCCTAACTTTCCTCCATACATCACAAGATGGGCACTTTTAAGAAAAAAAAATTTCTAAAAAAAACTTTTTCATTTTTTTTTGCGTGTTGTGCATTAACTCGTGCAGTAATGTATCCAGAATCTTAATGACAATCCATTAAAATTTAATGGGCTCAACTACTTTTTTAATATCTTAACGTGCTTGACATTGAAAACGTGCTTGATATTGGAAAGGGCTCAAGACAAATTTGCTTTTAGGGTTTTATATCAATGAAAACGCTTGTGTATTGATGAAATATGTACATATGTATATGTGTATTCAATTATTTTCTTTTCTACAATATATACATCCCTCTTTTATACATTCTATTGTAACGTTTTTTGAATATTAGATCTTTAGTCTATCTGAAACAAAGTAAACTATTTTGGATTATCTTTTGAATTCGAAAACTTCTTCGCTTCAATTTGATTTTCAGAAATTGGCACAAATGAATGAAATTTTTGTGTACCAGGTATTGTTTTTACGTGACTGTATGTGTATAGTTCTTCAAGTTCATCCGTCATTTTTGCATATTGTTCATTTGAAATAAAGCAGAAATTCAATTTTGTTATCTGTATATCTGACTGTTTAACTGCCCAGTCATACAGTTCTCGAGGAGTTGTGATTGTGTTTCCATAATCTCGAGCAAGACTTGCTCGTTTTGCCATTCGCTTGAGAGTACCTCCAACAGCGTCACATGGACCTTTGCCATGTGAAGTTGCGAAGAAGTGTCATTCTGCTTCCAATCCATAATTGGACCGAAAACTGCACAAACTGGCAATTTTTTTTTTGTTCTTATAATGAGCTGCTGCTCCATCTGACATGAAAGTAATTTTTGAGAAATCAATCGATTGTTTAATGAAATCCAGCAGTTTTGATATAAATAACTGAACTGCTGTTGTATCGTGTGTAAGTACTTCAGATATTATTATAAAGCTCAAGTTTTCCAACTTATTTTCTTTTCTGTAGTACACTTCAAAGGGGTGAATGGTAGTTTGAGAATTATTCCAATGGTAACCTTGAGCTGAATTTTGAATGATAAATGAATAATTTTCTGAAAAGTTACAAATTGTTAATACTTCACCCTGTTCAAGAGATTTTTTTTATCCCGCAAAAATGAGGATTGTTCTTTATAAATGAAATCATGAGTTATAAGCTTATCAACTTTTTCTACAAAATACGGAACAAACTCGTCTATAGTCTTAGTAATAGTTTCCAAATTGCATCGATCAGTGGTTAGCCATTGTTAAAATAAAACCGATTCTTTATCATTCGCTTCTAATAATGATGTTAGTTCACTGGTTCTAGGCACACAATAATACAATTTCAGCAAACAGAATGCTGTTTTAAGCATTCAGATATCAAAACAAGCTGAGAAACAGGTTCTATTCCAGTTGGGATGTAACGCCAAGAAAAAGAAGGCACCCAATCAAACAAAGTTGTAATGCCCATTCAGTGTTATTAAATGGGTATAAGGATTCTTGATACATCCTGTACGAGTTAATGCGCAACACGCTAAAAAAATAACATGAAAAAGTTTTTGTTAGAAAAACTTTTTTTCCTTAAAAGTGCCCATCTTGTGATGTATGGAGGAAAGTTAGGCAACTATATTGTCTATCTTGGAAAAAAATTTCAAAACATAAAAAAGTGGGCATTTTCTGTAAATTGACTTTTAATTTTAAAAATATATTTTTTAGCGTGTAAAAATGTATTTAGAATTTTCAAAATATTTTTTCATGAAAGCTTGGACAATTCTCTAAAAGTCCCCCATACAACACTTTTCTATAGGTCTTGTCATTTTTGAGTTACATCGATTTTAAAAAAATCTTCGAAAAAAAATTAGGCCCTCTTCAAATGTTACTCTTGAAAATTTTCGAAAATTTAAGTATGCAAAGTTGCTTATAAAAACCTAGTCTTTATGCCCACCAAGTTTCATTCGATTCTGAGAGGATGTTGCCAACCACTGGTCGAGTTGGCGCGAAATTCGTCCTTTGCATCTTCAATCTAGCTCTTAGGCAGGATGCGAGGGGCTCTGCGATTTCTGGACACGACCAGTATACCGGTTTGCGTCCATTTTTGGGTAGGGATCGCCTTGGCATTGCGGCGCCACATGCACGGCTTAGGGTTCCAACTAGATCATTGCTGGATAGATCGTCGGTGTTACCCTCCATAAAGCAATCGTTCCACAAATGCCGGCTTTTATGAGTCTATCTATATATATATATAAATGCAGTGGCGTACGTGGGACCGCGCATAACTTGGGAACGGATGGTCCGATTTGGGTCGTTTTAGTTTTGTTCTGTTAGTTTTCATTCAAGGAAGGTTTATGAGGCAAAAAACATCGAAAAATTGCGAGTTATTGAAAATTTATTTTACATACATTTTGAATGGGGATTTGGGCTTGGCTAGGGACTTGAATCGTCAAAAATCGCAGTAGGCAAGACAAAGTTTGCCGGGGTCAGCTAGTAGTCTATATATTACAAAGTTGTGGATAGTATGTTATACTTGATTCACAGTTATTCACAGATACTTTTAGACAAAAAATGTCTCCCCTTTGCGATAATGGCGGAGATCTGCGTGGGAGCAATGAACGAAATATGTTCCGCAGCTATGGGAGAAGTTTGTGTTTCAATTTTCGAAAAGCAGTTACACCCTCAATTAGTTAATTAAAAAGCACACGGGGTTCAAAACCATGCATGGGAAAGTTCATTAAAGATGCATTTTTTTAAATTAAAAACAAATGATTCTGAAACTCATCATGCAAATTGTTATTGTTTTTGTCTTTTTTCTAATCTACTTTCACGAGAAAAGTGAACTGTTCGTAAAAAAATGCCCCATCCATTGTCGTCCAGGTGACTGTTCAGATACATCGTCGGCACTTTGTGGCAAACCAAATTTCTAAGCTTTTCCTGCTCTTCTACCTCCGAGTTGCTCTCGTGCAACTGATATGAGATGGCAGCAAGGGGCTGTTCATAAACCACGTAGGCCATATTCTGGTCATTTCAGACACCTCTAGTGGACTTTTGGCCATACAAAATTTGGAAAATTTGGAGCGTAGACTATGGCCAGACCCACCCCGCCTCACAAAACGTCCACGTGGTTTATGAACGACTCCCAAAGGACGACCTGCAACTGTTTTTGGGCAGGTAGCTTCAAAAGTGAATGCGGTTTGTTGATACACACAAGTTCGCTCCTTGTTACAATAATGGTAATGGTTTACAAGTGGAAGTGGGTCAACGCAGCGGAAAGGTCTCCGACTGCCAGTGATGACCGAATTGATGGTGTTCCATTGATTTGCGGAACTTTCCCCGCATCCATGTATGTGTGTGTGTGTGCTTGTGTGAATAATGGAAAACTTTGTGTTCGATTGAGTTATTGTGGTTCAAGCGTTGCTGCCGCCGTCGGTCTGATCGGGCAGTGTGCTTTAGAACTATCCCATTTTCGAAAACATCAAATGGTCGCCCTTCATCTTGCGAATAGGTACTTACAAGTTGAAAAGTGTCAGAGGTGTTGTAATGGACATCTGTTGATTTGGGTTGTGAAAGCTACAATCAGATCGTTTGATTGCTGGCTGGTGACATATTTGTAGATGTAAGTGACATTGACACGTGACCCAGAGCTCGAAAGGATTTTTACATAGGGTATGGGTGCCTTCAGTAATCTCACGTTCCCATATTCATCCTATTCAAAAACAAGCGATTACGGCACCGATTGATTCCGTTCTTTTTGTTTTCATGGGTGCTTAATTCTAACAAAAAAAATACAAAAATAATAAACAAAACAAACAGCGCTTTAATCCTTTGTTTTTCGTAGGATGAAAATGGGAGCCACATGATTAATAAGGGAACCAATACCCTATTCAGATAAAAATGTCAAAGAGAAGCTGGAATGGGAGGAAGGTATTTTTCCCCTATTCTGGTGTAACGTAATCGCTGGGATAAAGCCTGTTTACCCGTTTAGTGTTCCAAAAGCACTTCTACACTGAGAACTTCCTCTGCCAACGATCATTTTGCTTGTGTAGGCTATCGCGCCACTTGGGCGGTGGCTTCTATATTCGTCTGTTTTCCACTATAACTCAGTCAATTTTGAACCAATTGACTTGAAATGTTGTACACAGATAGATACTATACCTATCTCACCACATTCCAAAAGTTGTGTCAATTGGTTCAAATTTGACTGAATTATAGTGGAAAACAGACGAATATAGAAGACACCGCCCAAGTAAGTGGCGCGATTCCCTATATCGTTTGGCAGGCACGAAGATATTCTATGCCCAAAGAAATGAAGTTAATTTATATTACGAAATGTACCTGGGCTCACCGGGAATCTAAGCTGTCACCCTCAGGATGGTCTTGCTGAATACCCGCGCGTTTACCCCAGTTTTTATCACTTGTGTTCGACTACGCTTCGACTACACAACGAAGCGGCCTGCCTAGTCCCCACCCTCTGTTGTAGAAGAACCGTGCAGTGAATTTAACTTGAACTTGATCTTACCAATATTGTTTCAGCGTGTTGCCTCATTGGCATTGAGTATACTTATGACTCGCAGCAACAACGTATCACTGATATAGACTGCACTAATCTTTCGTCGTTTTACGCTTGATTAAATGGAAGCCCACCTTATCAGGTTGGTTTGCCGTGGCTCAGAATTTTTGATAACCAACAACAACGATTCGGAGATAACGTGTTGGTATCTTCTTTTTTACTACCTTCAATGTAAACAATCGGCAAGTTTGTGAAAGTGTTACACATTTTGTGAATCATTGAGAACCCATTTGCTGAATAAGCAGGTGTTGCACCATTAAGGTAGGGTGGGGTTTGTCTAGCACTCTAGTTGTTTCCACCACACACAGAAGAAAATTTCGTTGAAAGAGTTCTAAGTATTTTGAAAATAACACTTAATTACTTTTTTTTTTATTATAGAGGTAATAACTGATCACTTAGAGAAAAAAAAACTTTTTTCCAATCAGTCAAAAATGAAAGCAACGAGGTGTGTGAGTTTTTGACGGGATTTTTGCAGGAGTACTTCTACAGTTAACACAAGATTGCATATGCTGTTGAAGTGGAAACATGTACATCATATACGACTTTATGTTCGCTGCGTCCCGGAGATTGTCAGGAAAGTCAAACTACTTCCGGAGACCCTAACAAAATTCTCTTGAAGTTCCTTCGGCGATTTTTCTTGATGGTTTTCCAAAACAAGCTTCTTAACCGTTTTTCCGGGATTTTTACGAGACTTCTGTGGAAGTTCTTCCAGTGATATCTGCCAAAAAAGTATCCGGATTTGTCTTACAGTTTCCTGCCATATTTCCGTAACTCTTCTGGAAATTTCTCTCTCCTGGATTGCCCCCTATATTCCCACCCAATATTACTCCCCGATGTTATTCTAAGATATCCCAGTTTTTCTTAGAATGTCTTCTCAAGTTCTAGCTACTTAATCGGCGCTGCAGTCATGGGGAATCAAAACGACTGTTTTAGATTTGTTCCGACGTTTCGACTCTGTTTGGAGTCTTCTTCAAAGGGAAAATTCTTTGAAGAAGACTCGAAACAGAGTCGAAACGTCGGGACAAATCTAAAACAGTTCTTTTGATTCCCCAAGACTGCAGCGCCGATAAAGTAGCTAGATCACACATATCAGTCGAGCTCTCTTAAAAACTTCTCAAGTTCTCTCGTTATTTCTCCAATAGTTCTTCTATTATATCCTGGCATCACTGCGGACTTTATCAGCTGTGCTATCAATTGTCCATCCTGTGAATTGAAAATTCTTGGTGTTTTAAACGTAGAAAATTAAAACGTGTATGATTTTGTGTGTAATTGTTGGTTCGTGCATACGTTGTTTTCACCTACGTGCGGTTTTAATTCGTTTATTGTGCTAATTGGAGCCGTTATCAATACGCTTAAGAAGCTTCAGTGCGAATCGCAGTTCTGAACTCTACGTGACGTCATCATTGTTTGTTTACCAAATAGCGCCATCTGTTGTAGACTAGTAGCTTATATTCAGCAAAGCTCCAACGTTTCAACTTTGTTTCCCGCTCACCCGTCGTCTCATACCGTCACTATGGATTCGGATTGCTACCAGTGCTCTACGCCGATCAAGTCAATTGACTGCTTGCAATGTAACGGTTTCTGCCACCGAGCAGTTCATCTTAACTGTGCTGGTATGAAGAGACCGAACATGAACTTTGTGAATGAGCACAAGAATGTGCTATGGTTTTGCGATAACTGCTTTGACGAGCTACAAACCATCAAAAAGAATCCTGTGAAATCAAAGGACGATGTAACTACTGCGATTTCGGATACAATCAATGGCCCAATAGCCGAACTGAAAAGCGAAATCCAAGAAATCAAAGAGTTGACCAAGACACTTGCTGGAAGTAATGTACCAACGGACCCACCTACATTACCCCGCAGCCGACCCTGGCCTAGTGTGAAACGACTTCGAAGCACTAATACCAGAGATACACCGAAATCTCGTCCTGAAGCAAAGCTTATTGGAGGTACAAAAACTGTGGAGAAAAATGGCAAGACTGTTGAGACCGTTGCAAAACCGGCTGAAAAGTTTTGGCTGTACCTATCCAGGATTGCTCGCACCGTGACTGAGGATGACATCTCGGAATTAGTCAAGATTTGCCTGGATACTGATGAGCACGTTGAAGTTCGAAAGCTTGTGCGGAAAGACGCTGACCTAAATCAGTTGGCTTTCATCTCCTTCAAAGTCGGTGTTAGCAAAGAGTTGAGAGGAGCTGCTTTGGATCCATCGGTCTGGCCGAAGGGTATCTTCTTCCGAGAGTTTGAGAATCTGTCAACGGCCCGGGATTTTTGGGGACCCATGAAGGTTCCTCGTATGGACAAAACAACACCAGCGATGGAAACCTTGGTGACTCCAGTACACTAAGGATTAACACCGGACTTCTACCAACGGAACGCATGTCAAAAAGCTCGATGGATGCCCCCAAGCCACCCGACACAGTCGAGCCCTGCGGAAAGTCCAACAAAGCTGTTTGTTCCTGCCATCCAAGCCGTTCCGTTCCTGTGCTCGGTACAGGCGAGGGGGGCATCCACCTTGCTTTCTCGGGCAAGTATTATGACAATAGCGTTTTTTCGTTCCCTGAATCCCTTCCCACTTGTAGTAATGCTACGCCAGGACGCCAACACCAACTTCCTGCATCGTCTACCATCTCCAGAGAGTTTTCGAGGACCGTGGAGTGTTCTCCAAATTATCAAGAAGCTGCGAACGTTGGAAATCTTGATGACATCAGTTTGCTGGCAACGGAACGCATGTCAAACAGCTCGATGGATGCCCCCAAGCCACCCGACACAGTCGAGCCTTATGGATTTTTCAACACTGCTGATAGTTCCTGCCATCCAAGCCGTTCCGTTCCTGTGTTCGGTACATGCGAGGGGGGCATCCACCTTGCTTGCACAGGCAAGTATTATGACAATAGCGTTCTTTCGCACCCTGAGCTCCTTTCTGCTTGCAGTGATGCTACGCCGGAGCACCGTAGTCAAGTCAGCGCCTCACCTGGCACCCATAGCAGTGCACCAGACATTACATCAGAAACATCAACAGATAGGCTTCTGATCTACTATCAGAATGTTCGTGGACTGCGAACTAAAATCGACGAGGTTTTCGTAGCTATTGCCGAAACCGACTATGATGTGTTGGTGCTCATTGAGACCTGGCTCGATGATCGGATTTATTCTGCACAACTGTTTGGTGACCGCTTTACGGTTTTCCGGAACGATCGGAATCCGTTGAATAGCACCAAAAAACGTGGTGGCGGCGTTCTGATAGCAGTTTCGACGCGTTTTCGCTGCAGCTTGGACACTACATTGGTGAGCACGGCAGTGGAGCAGTTGTGGGTGAAAATCAAGCTGCTCAATCGCGTTATTAGTATCGGCGCTTCATATATTCCTCCGGACCGTAAATCTGATGTGGCATATATCAACAACCACATCAATTCGATTGGTAGTGTTACGTCAAGACTGGACAGCAACGACCTGGTTCTTCAGTATGGCGATTATAATCAATCCGGTTTGTGTTGGAATATTTTGGGTGGTGATGTACCTGCTATCGACGTCCTCCGATCTCAAATGCCAGAGTCATGCTGTATCCTCTTGGATGGCTTTGACTTGCACGGGCTAGTGCAGATTAATAAGATCCTTAATCCATATTCCAAATTGCTAGACTTGGTTTTGGTTAACGAAGTGGCTCTATCCAGTTGCTCAGTTTCGGAATCACCAGAGCCTCTGATTAGACTCGACTCAGCTCATCCCGCGTTAGAAACATCAGTCAGGATCCCTGTACCCGTCATTTTCGAGGACTTGGAAGATCTACAGGCATTAGATTTTAGAAAAGCTGATTTTGGTTCTTTGGCGCAATCACTAGCACAAGTTGACTGGCAATTTCTTGACACATGTTCTAATGTCAACGAAGCGGTTTGCCTTTTTACTCAGACATTGAGTCAAACAATAGCTGTCCATGTGCCTCTGCAAAAACCGATTCCCAAGCCAGTGTGGGGTAATGCTCGACTTCAGTACCTGAAGCGTTTAAGATCTAAAGCACTTCGTAACTATAGCCGGGTTAAGAATGTGTTCACCAAGCGCGCATTCTCAATTGCTAGCAACGATTATCGCAAGTACAACCGACACCTCTACAAATGCTATACTATACGCATGCAGAATAAACTCCGCCGAAATCCTAAATCATTCTGGTCTTTTGTCAAGACAAAGAGAAATGAGGATGGCCTGCCTGCTGAAATCTATCTCGGAGAAAAACGCGCAAGCTCTGCTAGTGAGAAAAGCAATCTTTTTGCGGAACGCTTCAAGCAGGTTTTCAATGATGCACGTGCTACGACAGCGCAAGTGAATAATGCACTCAGCGATACGCCAAGAAACGTAATTGATTTCAACAACTTCACAGTCACCTCGGAGAACGTGAGGTTGGCTATCAGTAAGCTCAAGCATTCAAACGTAGGAGGCCCGGACGGTGTTCCACCCTGCATCCTAAAAAACTGCTCGGCCGAGCTAATCGTTCCGTTGACGAAACTGTTCAACCTCTCTCTGCTACAAAGTGAGTTTCCTGAGCTGTGGAAATCTTCTTTCATGTTCCCAGTATACAAAAAAGGCGATAAACAGAATGCGGAGAACTACCGAGGAATCACATCGCTCTGTGCGTGCTCGAAGGTTTTCGAAATAATTATCAACGACGCTTTGTTTTCTTGCTGCAAAACTTATATTTCTCCGGATCAGCATGGATTTCATCCAAGAAGATCAATAGTAACTAATCTTGCTCCTTTCATATCGTCATGCGTAAGGAATATTGAGCAGGGTGCACAGTTAGACGTCGTGTACACTGATCTTAAAGCTGCTTTTGATCGAGTTGATCACTCAATCCTATTAGCCAAATTGGAAAAGATCGGTGTGTCTGCTGACTTGGTTCAGTGGTTTAACTCCTATTTAAAAGACCGCAAACTTTGTGTAAAACTTGGCTCAGCCCTCTCAGTCAACTTCACCAACATTTCCGGGGTACCGCAAGGAAGTAACTTGGGACCATTGTTGTTTACTATTTTCCTGAACGACGCTGGACTAGTTCTTCCTCCAGGATGCAGGGTCTTTTATGCAGATGACGTCAAGATTTTTGTGGTAGTTCGCAGTCTTATCGACTGCTTGCGCCTACAACAGCTGATCAACGAGTTCAGTGATTGGTGTAGCCGAAATTTCCTAACACTCAGTGTCCAAAAATGCAACGTTATTAGTTTTCATCGAAAGCTGAAGCCAATTCTGTTTGATTATATGACCAATGATCAACAGCTGCAGCGAGTTGAAACTGTTCGGGATCTTGGTATCATGCTGGATGCACCGCTAACGTTCAAGCCACATTATGCAGATATCGCGGCCAAGGCCAGCAAACAACTTGGTTTTATCTTCAAGGTAGCTGATGAGTTTCGCGATCCCACCTGCCTCAAATCATTGTATTGTGCTCTTGTGAGGTCAATTTTGGAATTTGGCTTAGTTATTTGGTGCCCGTATCAAAGAGTGTGGATAATGCGGTTGGAGACTATCCAAAGAAAATTCGTTCGATATGCTCTACGCCATTTACCGTGGAATGATCTAGACAACCTTCCACCGTACGAACATCGATGCCAACTTCTGGGAATTGATACGCTTGAACGTAGGAGATCAATTGCTCAAGCAGTGTTTGCCGCAAAAGTGCTGACCGGGGAAATCGATTCACCGGAAATTTTGGCTAATCTTACAATCTACGCCCCAGAAAGACCTCTGCGGATCAGGAATTTCCTATATCTCCCTCTCCGATCAACTGGATATGGACAGCATGACCCTTTGCGATCCGTCGCAGCACAATTCAACGAATTCCATTACGCCTTCGACTTCAATATTACTACGGATACTTTCAAACAGCGGATTTCTAGGAGTTTTCGTGAAGAAGATAGACGGCTGCATTAGTTATGTTATTTTTATGAATATTCTTTTATGTGCATTATGTTAGGTTGTCTATTGTTTCATTGACCATTGTTGTAAGTGTTAGTAAAATTACTTTTAATATTATTTACTTCATTAAGACATTTTGTCAGATGATTTTAACCAAACTAAATAAATAAATAAATAAATAAATAAATAAATTAGTTACTCGCGAGTTTTCACTAAGGTTTTTCCCACATTTCTCCAGGATTTTCTTACAAGAAATTTTGTAGGCTATCCTAGGAGATGTTTAGAGAAAAACTGTCGGAAAATCTAGGCGAGAAAATTCAAAAGGAAATCCGACAGAATACTGGGAGAAATCCTAGAAAAATCTCTGAAGGAAACTTTAGGACGATTACAGCAAGAAACCTTGGAAAAGCCTAGAAAACACTGGGAAGAACTCTATTATAAATTTCAGCGGTAAATATGTATTTTTCGTGGAGTTCTTTCTATGATCTTATTAGTAGTTTTCATGTGATATTTTTCAAAGCTTTTCAGAACTTGTTCTGGACATCATTTAAGATTTCTTACGGGGTACATTCTGAGTTCACTCTCCTGTACAAATCCCAAATAGTGTTCTGTTAGAATTCCGAATGAAATCTTGAAAGAAAGTTCTGTATAAGTTCTGACAAACTTTGGGAACAACACCGAAAGGAATCTTTGGAAGTAAGAATAGTTCAGGGAGACACGAAGGACTCTGCCAGCATTACTAGGGAAATCTCTTAGATCTCCTGCAGATTAACATTTTCATAAATTCAAAGAGCACAGATTTGGATACACTGAGACCTTTTATTAGTATGTGTAAGAACATGAAAGCGCATACGTTTTATGGCTAAGGATTCCACTGATGATAACACCAACGATAATGTCGATCAAAAGATAAGTATCGGTAGCCAGTTAGTCTTTTTTTCTTCTAGAAATTTATCACTTCATGTCTCTTATTCTTATACTCCGATTTTTCTTCTTCTGAATTGCACTCTACACTTGCATATATCTCAAAGCTTCTTTCTTTTTAATAAGCGTTCGCGAAATTAAACATCTTCGCTTGATCGAACACATTCAGATATCACTTTCAAACTCAAAACACGACGCTATCGTTAGGCCACTGTCAATGTCAAAGCCGACGTCAATCTAGAACCGATGAAATTAGCTTCTCGCTTGTTAGCGTATTAAATTGCACCATTCAACTTCCCGTTTTCATGTGAATCACCGAAGACCGAATCCGTTGGACGGACGTACCTCGAAGTAGAAGGAAAACTGTTCTAGTTTCGGCGATGCTTTTCGCCACCACAGTGGCTTCCCCTTTTCCCGGGATATCCCGCGATGCACACTGGCGATGGCCGTTGAGCTGCTTCTATGCTCGGCACTCGCACTCTATGGGCACGTTCCCATAAATCACACAAGACACACAACGTTCACCGTTTAACAGCTCAGCGATTACTAATTAATAATTGGAGGCTCACTTGTGCCGCGCGCTCGTGCTGCCGCCGCGGGAAGCCTATACCGGAGGGTAGCGGCTTCGACAGACGAACGGTGGGTCAGGGCATCAGATGTTTGCATTTGTCGGTTCGGCATTTCAATTCGGCAATGTTTGGGAAATTTCGGGTGGGTTTGACGATTTATTTTTTCTTTTGTTGTGTATTTATAATGCAAGACATATTGCCGCATTAGAAAGATTTTGTATAGTTACAGTTATACAGTGTATAAAGTTCTTCTTCTCCTTGGGGTAACGTCCCTACTGGGACAAAATCTGCTTCTAAACTTCCACAGTTATTAACTGATTTCCCCTCTTCCAATCCTCATTGTACATGGGCGTAGCATGTAGCAGACAACAATATACTCTGCGCACTCTACTCTGGCAGGCATAATCAATGTGGCTACCGAAGGTAAGCTTATCGTCCACCATCACCCCCAAGCAGTCTTCCCAAACGAACACCAAACTCACTAAGTACTGCTGTATTCATACTCCGCCTGTACTCTGACTGTGCGTTCGTACCGCAACACACAAATCAGTACCCAAACGTGTACTTATGTTCAAAGTTCGTTTCAAACACAAGTTCGAACATATGTACAGTACATGTGTACCGTGCGAAACGAAGTGTGAAGCAATCGTGCAAAAAAGAACTTTCTCGAACGACGATTGACAGTTCGGCACCAATCGTTTGCCAATCCGAACGCCGCTTCGGGTTTCATTCTCGGTTTGTGCTCGGATCGATTTTAGTTTTGTACTTCTGTACGTACACAAGTTTTGTACTTGAGTACTCTTCGGTATGGAGTACGGTAGCAAACACGGGTACTCTGATGTTTGGCGTTTGATGTTCAACACAAGTGCGAGAAAACGTACAGAAGTTGAACATGTGTCAAGTTTGTGGGAAGACTGCCCCCAAGTGTTCGACGGAGCGCTTCGAAGTGATATTGCAATCGCCTACACTGATCACCGCTTGCGGCTCCGACTTTCGGTTGTTCACAACCACCACCTCAGTTTTGTGGTGAGCAAATTCCAATTTCTTGGAGCTCATCCACTCCACCACAACTGCGATCGAGTGGGCAGCAGTCAATTCCATTTCTTTGATCGACTCACGGTAGACTTCCAGAGTCAGGTCGTCAGTGAAGCCGACGATCGCCACTCCCACTGGCAACTTTAACCTCAACACCTCGTCGTACATGACATTCCATAACACCGGACCCTGGATGGAATCTTGCGGGACTCATGGTTATGTGAAAGCGTTTCTGCATCGTAAACTAGTATTCGATTCTGGCAGTAGCGTCCGAGAATCTTGTACAGGTTCCCGGGTATCCCCAGACGCAGGAGCGCAGGAGCGGAAATAGCCGCCAAACTGGCGCTATTGAACGCGTTCCTCGCATCAATAGTAACTGCTGCACAGTAGCAAATCCCCCTCCTCTTACGCTGGGAGCACTGTCCCGGTGGTGTTTGTAGCCAACAAGATAGCATCTATGGTTGACTTCCCCTTCCGGAAGTCGAACTGGTTGCTCGAGAGACCGTCTTCTGGAGTACCTTTCCCGCTGTGCCCATCAAGCATTTTGGTCTATAGGCTACCGGGTCTCAAGGTAATTGCCCGCCTTTGGTTATAGTAACAGGCTTTGCCGCTCTCGCTCTCAAATCTCTGGGAAAACTCCCCCGTTTTGGCATTTCTGAATAGCCGATCGGAACATCCCGGGAGCATCTACAATAGCTACTTTTAAGGCCAGGTTGCGAGCTCCGTCCGGACCTGGGGCCTTACCTACTCTAAAGAACCTTGATATCCCCGGAAGTTCCTCATCAAATGCACCAGTCCCCAGCTGTTCTAAGAAAGGAGGTCAAGGACCAGGATCATGGCGCGCCAAAAAAAAAACCCTTGTTTGTTCCGCTTTAACATCTCTGGAGACTGCTCTGTAGGAGCCATTACGCTCTTCTGCATTTGCCATTACGATCCATGGGTATACCCTCACGGATTCGCATTGGCACTCCTACAAAGAATCTCAGAGTAGGCCTTTTTGCTTGCCCTTATTTCAATCTTCAGCGCGACTTTAGAAGCGGCGAACACCATCCACCGCTCACTTTGCTCTTTCTTATTTCGCAGGTCCAGCATCGCTTGAGGGCCCATATAGCCGAGGCGGTAAACGCACGGGTATTCAGCATGACCATGCTGAGGGTGACGGGTTCGATTCCCGGTCGGTCCAGGATCTTTTCGTAAAGGAAATTTCCTTGACTTCCTTGGGCATAGAGTATCTTCGTGCCTGCCACACGATATACGCATGCAAAATGGTCATTGGCAGAGGAAGCTCTCAGTTAATAACTGTGGAAGTGCTCATAGAACACTAAGCTGAGAAGCAGGCTTTGTCCCAGTGAGGACGTCACGCCAAGAAGAAGAAGAAGAAGAAGCATCGCTTGAGGCCACCAGTTTTCTCCCATTTCTAGGGTGATTATGGTCTAGCCCGAGCAGAGGGGAATATCAAATTAATAACTACGAAATCACAAAACCTGTTTTTATATCTTGTTTTGTTATTATTGAATTATCAAGGCATTACGTTTCCATAACATGTTTTGTTGGACAATCTTATTTTGTTATGACCAAGCAATTGGTATGCAGCCCTTAAATAACATTTCAATATTACATTCTGTTGTGGAACAAGTTTGGTTATTATTGTATTATTGAGAGTGCACAAATACTTTATGGTATTGCTATCTAAACTAAAACAAATTTTGAAACAAAACCTACGTCATTCTACAACGTTATTTACAGCATTTTAGGGAAAGCAACTGCATATTCACTCATCAATTTGTCTTCCTCTTCCATTTATCATTACATCCAAACTGAGACAAAGTGCATGCCCCATATCATTAGCTAGTATTCCGTGGGAAAAAGTTTGCATAATGCACCAGAAAAACTATTTAACGATTTTTTGAAAAGTGCGCAAAGTTAGGCCCTAGGTGCGCAAAGTATGGTACGCTTACGGTATCACATTTGATAAGAGGTGTGGTATATTACGTGACATGGAGGTGCTGTAATGTGTACAAAACAAAGTCCCTGCTGGGCGGCGCGAGGTTTTGCTAAATTTCTAAAAATTGACTGAGTTGTAGCTGAAAAAACCCCAAAATACCAGCCACTGCCCAAGTGGCGCAGTAATATCGGCGTTGTTGTGGAGTTAGCGTATTGAAAAGATATGGTCTCTCGTGAAACATGCTTCGTAATTACACTGTTGAAAACGCTT
This sequence comes from Aedes albopictus, assembly GCF_035046485.1. Classification (NCBI taxonomy): domain Eukaryota; kingdom Metazoa; phylum Arthropoda; class Insecta; order Diptera; family Culicidae; genus Aedes; species Aedes albopictus. Next base: position 208,667,596 of record NC_085136.1, on the reverse strand, counting down.
TGACATCCACGTGCAGCACAACAGAACATGTGCTCGATGAACAAATTGAGATTTTATGAAAATGCTACGGTCAACCTTGGCTTGGTCAGCCAAAGCAAAATCAAGAAATTGACATTTATGCTTCGTAATGATTACTTTGAAGTCAATACTTTGGGCCTAGGCTGGGCAGATATGCTATTGGTGATTTGATGGTGCATGAAGAAGAAGAAGAAGAACGATGGTGTTTTGAAAAATCCTATCCCTACCACACAGGAGAAGATTTTAAAATGCCTCTATAAAATCTAAAACAAAATCTAATTAAAAACGGTTTGATGTACGGTGTAAGACTTTGGACGGACTACATATTGAACGTATAAATTTAAATTTAACATTTTTTTCTTGGTAAGGTACTTAATTTGTACCAATCACCAATTGGGTTTTCAAATTAAGAATAATATATTGATTTTTTGATTTTACTCGAAAGAGCACCTTTTTTTAAGCCAGAATGATTTTTTTCAGATTTTTAAAACTTTATTTTGATACCTAAATTCAATTACAAAAAGATTTTTTGAAATCACCTTTTGACAGCTGGGCAACTGCTTGACAGCTCCGCCCAGTACGAAATGCGACGAGGGGTGATTCGACAAATCGCTCCCATACAAACTTTAAATCGATTTTTAAATAGGTTCCCGGGCACCAAAGTTCATGAAAATTTGGATGTCGGCTCAGTTTGGCATGTAGATTGTGAATATGGAATTATCTCAACACCACTAAAGAAGCCAATTGCAGCTGGTCTATGGAAAATCCCGCGTGTATGGCAATTCGGGTTTTTTCTTAACTCACGATGACCAGATCGGTTCAGTCGGATTTGTTGTTGATGGAAAAAATAAATCTGGATCACATGAGATCAATATTGTCAAAATCGGAGAAAATTCATCGCAGATATAACCATTACATAGTTTACCTTCTTTATTTTATTGTCTGCTGTTTCATATTATGAAGTAAAAAATAAAGGCATTGCAACTTCTAGAAATTTCATCAGGCTCTTCCGTATTTTTTATTTTATTCATTGCTATAATTTGAGTTTTGGGTAAATATAGCATCATAGCTATTGATATGTTTATCTTTGTGTTAATTTCCTTCTTTCAATATCCCAGTCCCGTTACGGTGCCAAATTCCTATCACTTTTCTACGATTCCCAATTCTTATAGGTTAAGTAAAATTTTACCTTCAAAAAGTGATACATCTGCAAATGAGTTTTTTCTATCTCAAAATTGAGTAAACTTAGTTGAATTTATATGTCATTTTAACAGTACTGCTATTCTAACCTCTAATTATAACGTCAAAAAGTACCGAACAGACTATGTATTACGAAGTAATGAATGTTAGTGAGATTGGAGATAGCAAATATGGTACCTACTAAATAATTCTAATCAATAAAAATGTCACCTATACAGACAATTCTGCTCAATTGATGATTGCATTTGTCTATTATAACTTTTTTCTTTCGATCTATTATTATTCGATCATATGTATATTGTTTGACATTATGTCATAAATATCTTTTTTCATTACTAAAAATAATCTAAAACAGAATAAAACTAAACAGCATCTGCAGAAGTAATCATATCGGCATATGATATAATTACCTTTTACCTTCGCTCACGTAGGTACGTGTATAATCGCCGTTCTCACAACGCGAACAAAACAAAAAATTAAAAAAAATCATCTCCGTCTGGAAAGAATCTTTGTCACCACCAAAATGCACCCCATGACGAAGCTCAATCATAAATAGTCGACTAGCAACTTTTTCGTCGTTCTCTTTGTTCCGAAACAGTCGACGACGGGCCATGCGAACGCCACCACTGTTATTAGTGTTACAGTGTACATGTCTGCGCACCGCGATAGCGCTGTTGGTAAGAGAGAGAGGTTCATTGTTTGATCTTGCATTCAAATCTCTGTCTATTTTTGTCCTGCGACTGGCAAACATGAAATGGGGGAATGGGGAAACTGGCAATACGTAGAACCAGTAAAGCTTCTATCGTCCCTCACTGCAAGTGCTGTGATAGCCTCATTGGTAAAGGCGACTGAAAATTTACGATAGCAGGATTGGAGGTTCAAATCCCGTCCATGTTTGTAAGTTTTATAATGAATTCGAAATTTTTTTATGTGACCTGTTATTTTCTAAAAATAGAATAACACACTTAAAATAATTACCCAAAAATGAGTAAAAAAATTTAGTTTTTACCCTAATTTTGCTTTCGAAACATAACTTTTTAATATCAAAATTTGTTATTGAAATATTTCCCAAATTCACTGTTATTAAGTTGTTATTGCCACTAACAAAACATGCTATTAAATTGATTTTTCAGGAACAAATTTTTGTTATGTGACTTGTTATTTTGCCGCTTATGACAGCCAAGTTTATAACTCAATATGTTATGTTAATAACATGAAAATTACTAATTCCGTTATGCAGTTATTTTGCCAAAATAACGCATTTTGTTATGCTGTTGTTTTTCTCTTCTGCTCGGGAGGTTCTAGGGTCTATTCATGGTCGCATTGCACACCAGAGCACCGCTATCAGCTCGTCTTCGCTTAAACTGAGTAGGTTTCGCTCTCGGTGGAGCGCCTCTGCGAGTACCTCGTCGTTGATGTATGAAGTCTTCCACATACGAGGGCTTGGCCTTGGCCTCTACCCGCTGCCTGCTGTTGTTGTAGTCGATATTGTAACGAACCTCTAGGTGATCGATGTGAGTGTAGCCATCGTCCACTCTCCAGTTTTAACTTTTTGTTGGATCACACTACAAAAAGTAACGTCGATAATTGACTCCGCTCCATACCGACTACATGTACTTTTGGTACGACATTATCCAGATCGATATTCAACATTACCAGTACATCTAGCATACTTACGTTTACATTGGCGACTAGTAAACACCAACTCCTGGATGGGATATTTATTCTTCTTCTTCTTTATGGCTCTAAGTCCCCACTGAGACTCTGCTGCCTCGCTTGAACTTTGTGTTCTCTGAGCACTGCCACAGTTATTAATAAAGGGCTTTCTGTGCCTGTCATTGCATGAATTTGTATATTGTGAGACAAGTACAATGATGCACTATGGCCAGGGAGTCGAGAAAATTTCCTCGACCGGAACGTGAATCGACCCCGCCGTCTCCGGATTGGCGATCCATAGCCTTAACCACTAGGCTACCTGGAGACCCCTCGTCCATATCGCCGCCATTTTCCAGACCCATCCGCGACCCAATTTCCATTACAGGTGGTTACTAGGTATGGGCGATATCCGTCTCCCACTCAGAAACAGCCTCACGAATCAGATGCTGCGCTGCGTTACAGTGGTTCAGGCTCAGCTGCTTTACCTACACTATGATTTATCAGCTGCGGCTCTTCTGAAGGCCGGGTCCTTGGGCCTCCCGTTGAATGCTTGCTATTCGTGGATTTCCCGAAACAAATCGAACACTTGGGTGGACTCATGCAGCCTTGTCCATTGTGGCCTTCACCGCCACATCGCCTACAGAATGTTTTCCTGTCCTTTCTGTAATCCCATGACTTGCGTCCTGGTTCCAGACATCTGAAGCAAACCTCTGGTGTTTCGTTCAAGGTCAGTTGGTATACTGACCAGCCCTCCTTGAGCTTCCCTAGTTTAACGGACTGGCTAGCGTACGCCACAGGTAGCTGTATCCAGGCCACCTGTATCCATTACGGGCCTTTCCGTAGCCTAACGGCTGCGGTGGCCACGTACACCTCGCACTGTTGCCGCAGCGCTATGATAAACTCTTCCGAGTTAGTGAGTTCGTCTACATTTTTCACCTTCACCATGTTCCTCTTGTATGAGTACGTCAAATACTACGAACTTGTCGTCGCTCGTCATCGCCTTCAATACTTCCGAATACTTAGACTGTTCAGTCTTGATGACCGAATGCGTCGCGTGTTTTTTTCTTTTTTTGCTCCACTTTTGTCCAAGAGACATCCTCCTCCTGATCCGCCCTAAGTTGTGGTTGTTGAGGACCAATCAGTGATCGCAACCCCCTGTTCCCTTCGATCCGGGACGGGCTGGCCTTTTCAGGGCCACCCTTGCCGTCTTTCCGAAACGCCTAGCTGGGGTCCGACTTGCCGGCATTACTGCCGATCATGGCCGGGGTTAATAGCCGCCTAGCCTTGTTGGCGCCACCTGGAAGCTCCTTATCTGCCGGCTGCTTCACATGCTTCTGTGAATGCTTATCGTAAGCAATGGGATCCGCCACCCTTTTGGGGTTACCCATGAATGCAAAGGCCTCCGTTTGGATGGACGTCGGAACTTTTGACTTCACAGGTTTTGCCGCTGCTACAGATGCCTCGAGTTCTCGTGGTTCTGCCTGTCTCACATCATTGACTTACGAAGTCTAATAGGGGCCTGCCTGGGATCCTTGTTGTTATTAGACTTCGGGAACGCAAAGTCAATGATAAAGTCAAGCCGTTGCGCAGCCACCGCCATCGCAGAGAGTCCATTTCTATTTTTGTTTATGGCCCTCATCAACCACGCTTTTCGTTCATTTCCTCATCCTAAAAACTAGCCGGGAGGAAATGGGGTTACCTTCGCTGGTACTACGTGCGCAGCTCCCTGCATCTCCTTCTTTTGCCAAGCCGCTTCACGCGAAGGAATCGACCTCGCCACTGCCGCTACCACTTTTGTGATTATTTTTGTTAGTGTTATTACATATTACATATTAAATCTCACGAGAAGCACGTGAAAAAGGTCCGCCATGCACCAGAGCCCTGCATTAACGCGGTAAGGGGAAAAACAGGTTAGGGATTGGGGGGGGGTGGGTGGGTGAGTGCCCAGATACCCCACCGGCTCTGATAACGATCGAGCATCTTTTTCATCACCTCGATCACTCATTCCTCGGCACGAGTCGCCTGAATTGGGGTTAACATTCCCATTCTTAGCCGGTACCTACACGGTTGACTCGCAGAAGGGGAGGGGTCGTCAAGCCCCTGGATTACCGTCTCTGATGTCCCACTTACAATTCTCTGGGAAGACTCCTTCACCAATGCATTTCTGCACATCTGATCGTCCCGAGAACCTCTGCAATAGCTGACCTGGGGCCTTATCTACGTTAAGGTATTTTGCAATCCCCACATGTCTGACCCTTACAGATTCGGATCTAGTTTGGTATGAGAAGGTTTTAGAAGAGAAACAATGCACAACACATCCTCCTTCTGGAAAGAGGGGCTCCCAAGCAAATGAAACAGAAACTTCTGCGTGATAATGGAACCAAATTTGGCATGTTGGGGTTTTCGAAGGCAAGACATATTTCTATGGTAGTGTTAGACCCCTCTCTCCTATGCAAAGGGGGGTTGCGATACAAATAAAACAACTAACTAAAGAATTAAACAAGCAAATGAAACCCAATGGAAGTCAAAAAAGGTTTCCATCATAGATGTTGATCATTCAAATGAAACAGTAAATTCTGCTTATCTCGGGATTTGTGTTCGGCCGACGGCCATAAGACCGAAGGCCACATGGCCAAATAAACGTTAGCCCGAATAGTCATTATACAGAATTGACATTAGGCCTAATGGTTATTTTACCGAGAGGTCATTACGCCGAATGATCATCAGGCTGTTCCGCTGTTGTGTGTTCCGTTGTGTGATATCTCCAACACAGGCAACTAAAAGACAAACTGTGTTTTTCGCAGGGAAGAAGCACCATTTGTTAGAAGCTCTAACTTCTTCTTAGTCAAGAATGGGAAATTCTTGGAAAACATGGGAACACGTGGAAGATATCATGTCCAAGCAGCACCTGCAAGATCATCCAAAATGTGGCTTTCTGTGCCTTGGTTCAAATGAGTTGCACTAAAACCACACGAAACTTCCATCTTGTCAGTTGAGTTACATTTAAACTCCGAAATTCGTGAAGTTGCGGTTTTGTTTCATAGTAATCACAAATTACCTCGTGTTTGACATCGATTTGTGGAGCTCACATATTCCTCGCAAATGCTAATACCAATGATGCAAATTATCACCACACGAATGCTCAATCAACTTATCAATTGTATGAAATTCAAATAACTCAACGTACATATGTACAGATGGGTAAATTATTGGTTAAATTGGGAAAAAATCCACAGCTCAGGTGAGATTTGAACTCACGACCCTTATTCGCTAGACAAGTGCTTTACCAACTAAGCTACCGAGCCAATTAATGACCCGCCAACTTAGTTGTCATAAGGTTCAATTCTAATCTCATCGATCTATATCATCTTCCCCTAAACCGCAAATATAACCATCTCTGTTGTACATATGTACGAAGAGCGAAAGCGAGTGAGTCGTTTTCGAGCATCTACCTCTACGTAGTTACCCGTCGTATCAAATAGAATGCGAACGACGCGTTTGATCGCCTTCCAGGTAGCATTGTTCTTCCTCTACAAGTGGTTGAGGAAGCGTTGCCTGTACGATAGGCAAACAGTTTCAAACAATAAACAAATCGCTTTCGCTCTTCGTACTAGAGATGGGAAAACTGATTCAATTTTGAGAGTGAATCGCTCTCGATTCACTCTCAAAAAAGAGTCGACTCTTTTGATCGATTCAGTAACTCATTTGCGGGATTTGAAGATAATGTCGATTTTCGATGTGGGCCAACTTCTTTTCGTACAAAATTCACTTGCATGGTATGTATATTGACGATCTGCACAAACGTCCGAGCATAACGTTGTGAAATGCAGGATTCGCAGGTTTTCGTCTATATCTCCGAAGAAGCAAATCGCTGATGCGAGCCGGCCACATGATATAAGTATGAAAAGAAAATTAATTGTCAAAGATTACAATGTTCTGCGTTGAATCATCATTAGGTGCGCAGTCATACTAACTCTTTTCGCAATCGTAATGAACATCAGCGAATCGAAACTCTTTTGAAAAGAGTCATGACTCACTCACTCGGTTTCGCGAATCGATTCTTTGAGTCGATTCGCGAGTGAGTTACCCATCTCTACTTCGTACATATGTACAACAGAGATGGTTATATTTGCGGTTTAGGGGAAGATGATATAGATCGATGAGATTAGAATTGAACCTTATGACAACTAAGTTGGCGGGTCATTAATTGGCTCGGTAGCTTAGTTGGTAAAGCACTTGTCTAGCGAATAAGGGTCGTGAGTTCAAATCTCACCTGAGCTGTGGATTTTTTCCCAATTTAACCAATAATTTACCCATCTGTACATATGTACGTTGAGTTATTTGAATTTCATAATTTGACCACACGGATTGGTATTACCGAAAATTTGCACTTCAAGTGAGTTATCAATTGTATTTTTATCGCTTGTGATTGAACTGTACACTGCTCAGCGATGACCATAAGCAAAGAGGTGGCAAAACGACATGATGCAACTCACAAACGATTTTGCACACATCTGTCAGTGCCGCTAAATGCTTACCCGAACAGCCGAACAATACCGAATGGGTTGGTTATAGAAGCTACGGCACGAACGCTCGACAAGCACACAGAAGCATAATTCGCATGTACCGACACCACACCAATAACGTTTCCAGCCTACGATGCTTCGCGATAAGCTGATCGAAAAGCATCGAAAGCGATGAAAAGACTGGCTTGGCTGGAACGCAACCGATCAACGACGAAAAGGAGTAGCCAACAATGCTGATCAACGTCGAGTCGGTTCGTGTGCTATTCGTACGGGAGGTTGGTTTGATAAAGCGAGGAAGAGTGAAAACGTATTCGTTGTCGGAAGCGAATTGCATCATTTCGCGAATGTTTTCACCAAATCCGGACCAACAATTGAAAAAGCCGCATCAACATTTTGTAAACAAACATGTTTCTGTCGACTTGAGGCCTTTTGAACTCCACCCACACACCTCACCACCACTAACAGAAAGCGCAAACATCAAGCTTTCTGTTAATGGTGGTGAGATGCGTGGGTGGATGCCAGAAGGCCCTAAGTCGACAGAAACGTGTTTGTTTACGCAATGTTGTTGCGGCCTTTTCAATTGTTGGTCCGGAAATAGCAACCTTCCCAGTCAACACACGATCGCATACGATGTTCGATAGGATGTAAAAGTGGAGGCGAAATACGCACACTTTACACGCGATTAAATGGAATTTAAATACATTAAATGTGCTATGTATCATGTATGAAACATGGGGTGGCCAAAATGTTTGGGATAGGCATCTTATGTTTCTCTCACAAAACAGCTCAACATGTTGTAACTTTTCATAGAGTGCATCATAAATTCTCAAATTTTGACTGTTAGTCAACCTATTATATGTGTATCATTGGTACAAATTTGAGCTCGATTGGTTATTCTTTCGCGGAAGTTAGAACGGTTCTCGTAAATCACAATTTTAAACAACTTTTTTTTAACTGTCATATCTCGGAAGCCAGTGAACCGAATTGAATGGAATTTTGAACGTTTATCAACAAAATATTAATGCTTCATAAGTCTACAAAACATAGGTACTTTTTGAACGTTGGGAAAATGATGATGTATTGACAATTATTGGATCTTTCTCTAAAAAAACGCAATTTTTTCACATCATTGTCATTACATTTAAGTTTTGATTTCCAAAGATTTTCTACTTCTGTTCTCAAGATATCTATATTTAGATATATTAGAGACTATTTGGATCAAAGGAAGAACACATTTAGTATTTTTGTGCGGTATTGCAAACTTGATTCTTTTTCTTCTATGTGGATGAAAATGTGAAACCGCTATAACTATATTCGTCGTGAGAAAATAATTAATTTTATAACGTCGTATCAAGTATCAATATATTGTTGATAAACGTTCAAAATTTCATTCAATTCGGTTCACTGGCTTCCGAGATATGGCAGTTCAAAAATTGGTAGTCTTAAAAATAGTGTTTTACGAGAACGGATATAGCTTCGCGAAAAGTTAGCCAATCGAGCTCAAATTTGTACCAATAATGCACATACATTGACATATGGTCAAAATTTGAGAATTTTTGATGCACTTTATGAAAAGTTACAGCATGTTGAACTTTTTTGTGAGAGACAAAAAAGATGCCTATCACAAACAGTTTGGCCACCCCCTGTAACTCTGGTTTGTTTGCTTAGATCAGGTTTCAATTGTGTTGCAGAGAGCTTGCGCCTCTTTTCATTTTGACAGTTCTCTAAGTTGTGACAAAGAAGGTGCAATGAGGTAACAAGAAGCTTCAGTAGCTTCTATGGTGCGTTGACCACCGATTCTCTCAAAGAGCTTTTGGTGTAGTATGTAAAGTGAGTAGATAATACTTCTGGCACCCAGTGTTCGAGACTGGACAAAATCTTTTTCATTTTTTTCTAACATTCTCCCTTATTTATGTTGCATAACAATTCAGAATCTGTTCTTTTTAAGTTTCAAAGAAGACACAATTGTGTTCTGTCGTCCATAATACGGACAGCGAATAAATTGCACCAAGGTTGCTATTACTGGCTTAGAAACAAGTCGTGTCGCTTGGGATGCTTCTATAGTGAGCTTTCTGGTATACTTCGGTTGCAAAAATAAGCTAAAACATTAGAAAACTGTGAAAGTTGAGAAAAAATCAAGACAATCGGAATAGAAATAATCTAGAGTTCGGTAGTTCAAAGGCCTGACAATTTTTAAGAAAATGTCCAAACCAACACATTTGCCGATTCAGCTAGTTCTGGATAAATATATATGAGATTTGTGCGTAAAGCTACATATTGCAACTAGTTGCTTTCACAAATGTTTGAATATGTTTTTTTTTGTTATAAAACATCTTAAGAATCAGTCATCGCCAATCGTTACCCACGAATTGATAAGCTCACACACTTCGTCTCACTGTCTAGGCTACCGGCCATGCGTATTTCTACCACACCCTATCGCCTAGGTGCGCACACTTTACTTCATCTGTACCTCAACCCGGTAGATAGATATCTATCATTCTCTAATCGGCTACGCTTTCAGTCAAAAAGCCATAGGTATTTGGCACTGTACGGCAGCGATCGACGACGCTGCGGCTGATGCGTCACTACACCACACCATGCTGCTGCTTTATGCCATCCGTCCGAGTCGGTTTGTTTAATCATTGTCGGCTGCTTTTGGCGAGTTTGTCTGTCACCGGGGTTTTCACTGTTAAGCTGGAGAAGTTTTGCATTGGTGACGACGATATTTCGGTTGACTTGTGTTATCGGCAATGAGCAGACAACTCCGGGAATGACGATTTTGTTTGCGATAGAAAAAGAAAAGAACAAACCAAATGGTACAAAACTGCACCCATGTCTGGTTTGCGAATTTTTTTCGACATGATTTGGCCATTTGTTTATTTCGTTACACCAAGTACACCAAGAAAAATACTTACTCAGTAACTGAGTTGATTTTACTCAGAAATCGATGAGTCTTTTGTTTTCCTACTCAGTTTCAGCTAAAAGTGGGACAACTCATAGCGAATGATGTAAGATTTTTGTGTAAGATCAAATAAAGTTTTTTTCCGAGTCAAACCAATAATCAATCTTTTTATTTTATTGTATTTTTTTTTTAAATAAACCGTTAAACAGAATTATGCTCTTTATTTACTAATTCATTTACAAAGGTACAGGATTTCATTCACAGATAACCTCAATTTGTGTATTACGCATCAGTCAATGAACCACATCTCACAAGCTAATTTTCTTGACAATCACTAATTGCCCACTCTGTCTTGATACTAATGAGGTCTGTTTTCTCCTTTTCCCTGCTCCCCAACAGGCCCTGGTTCAAGTACAAACAGCTACACGATAGGTGGTAGCAGCTTAGATTTACAGTCCCAGCAGCAGGTTCTCCAGAAACAACAGCAAACAAGCCAACCGCAACATCAGCCGCAGCAGCACCAGCAACTACAACTACAACAACAGCAGCTACAACAATCATCGAGTTTATCAACTAGTAATAGTCTAATTAATAACAACGGTAATCAAATTAGGGATAGAGATAGTACCAATTACGTGAACGTGTCCTCGATATCGGCCCTCCACGCGTCCTCCATTAGCAACAGCAGCAGCAACAACAACAACATCGTCAACAATAGCAGCACTAGTGCCCACATCAACCAGAATAGCAGTAGTTCCAGTAGTAGTACCAATCACCACGTGAACCTAATCGGCGCTTCTGTCACAGCATCAGCTACAATGACCACCTCGGCCGCGATTTCGCCTCCTCGGCCGATGCAGAAGGTGAGAAATTTGTTATTGATTGTCTTATTCATAATTTCTCAGCATAGGGTTTTTACCCATTTTAGAGGAGCTCCGTTCATAGGTCTCGGTTTTCAAAATTGTCCGAGAAAAAAGTCTAAAAATTTAATGTTTAAAGACCTTCACTTTGCGGTTCAGTTGTGTAGGAGAGCAGTTGTGCGGAACTGTTGTGGTGGCAATCTGTTATCGAATCTTCAGCATTCTGTGCATTCCGAGACTCTGTGTCTGAGAAGATAGTCTAACATCAGACTTTCGATTTACCAAATCACTATTGAAATAGTGTAACAAGTGTGACAATAAGTCTTTGTTGAAAAAACAATCGACTTAAAAAAGAAACTATAAATCATTCTACATTTTAGATTTACTAAGTTATGCAACTTACTATTTCAATTCGAACGAACCTAAATCTGCTATATTAGCTCGTAGTACATACGATCATTGTAAACATTTGTTAACAATTTTTACATTTGTTGAATCCAAATCCTTATTCTTCTTGTTAAAAAGATTGATAAAATGCTAACATTATAACTTAATCTTACGATTTTTTTTGTAGACACACTAAAATCACAGTCATTCATAAAAGTACCAAAAGTCAACACACATTTCACATGTTCCAAACTGTTGAATTCATGGCGATAAACACAGACAAATCTGAATGAAAACTAGCACAGCAACCGAGTCATGAACACGCCAATCGTAAACATCTCCTCCCAGAAAAAGTCAGCTATCCTCCGCTTCCGCAGTACAGTGGCCATTCCCAAACGAGTATCCAAAGTTGGCGATGTCATCAGTAGTCAAGAGGTCGGTTGAAAAACGCAAATGAATGCAGCTGCAGGCGAAGGCTTTTGAAATAATCGCCACATTATGAGGGCGCAAAATAATATTCTTTGTTTTCCCTCTTCGGTGTTGTTCGGCTACTTCTACGACATCATCGCCACGCATGCATAATCACATGCAAACTAAAAAGTAGTGCAAAAGAAGTGCTCAGCTACCACAGTTGATTGATGTGACACTCGTTTGAGTTACGCTGAAGATAAAAAGAAAATGATACTCAATAGTTGACAATACAAAAATGAAATAAAATGGAGTGCCACAAAACGTTTTTTTTAACATTTTTAACAAAACCGGCTCGCCTCCTATCCACTACCAAAAATGTTGGTGGCAAAAAATGCGCGTAGAAAATAAAAAATAACGCCTCCCAACAAAAATAGGGTAAACCAATGAACCGAAAAAAAAAACGATCTAAAAACACTTGGCATATTGCTCACAAAATGCACTCAAAATTAACAAAAAAAAAAATCCATTTCCGCACAAAACTTGCTCCACAAAATTTATTAAAAAAAAAACACCAAAAGATCAAATATCACTGGCGGGCGCAATAAAAACGGAATAATTGGACAAAAAAAAAATCACAACACGATAAAAGTCACTACTGCAATAGTAGATTTTTAATGAATTATTCGCACAAAAGCGGTTAACAAAAAAAAACTGAACAACAGTCACTAAAAAAAATATGTTAACCCAAACATCACGCCATAAGCAGAAAAAACAACGGTCGTGAAAAGCACGAAAATTACAAAAAAAAAACGTTACATAGACGTTTTACACAGCAAATAGCACATCAAAATACACAATAAAGCGTTGTGAAATGCACAAAAAAAAAAAAACACTATTGCACGCTTATCACCAAACAAAACATGTACTGAAAAATTCACGCCAAAAGTAAGCAATCACAGGCGGTCGTGAATGGCACAGTACAAATAGAAATAACATTTTCTCCTCGTCGACACTGTTATATTCAATTAAAAAGATAGCAATCATGGAGTTTCTTCTATTAAGATTTCCACAGAGTTAGAAATAATACGATCGTTCGTGTCCATGGTCTATAGCATACTCCTTTATTCTTTTCTTCAGATTACATCAGATCTCTTAAACTTAGAACTCACTTAGGTACTCCATTGAGTACCCAGCCTGAGGGTATCGTCAGATTATCCGAAAGCAGGATTTAAACACCTGCCACTACAAGTTGAAAATCACAAATGATATATTTTTAGAATGTTTTTTAATAGTTAATCTTTTACATTGCTATACAGTCGACTCCCCAGGTCTCAATATTGAAGGGACCATCGAGATAGGGAGAGATCGAACTGAAGAACCATTTTGTAATGCACACTAGATTGAAAAAGCCTCCGTAACTAGGAAAAACCGACAACAAATAGATGTCACTTCACCTTCCCAGAATGTTTTGCACCTAGAAAACCAGGTCTAGTAACCTGTGAAAATGGGCATTTCGACATAGGAGAGGAAATCTAGAACAAAAACGAACGAGATCGCATCGAGATAGGGAGACATCGAGATAAGGAGATATCGACATGTAGAGAGGAAAAATGTACACTAAATTCTGTTTTTACGCGATTTTTTGTTCCGCGTAAAAAAAATCGTGTAAAAAAGTTTTCAAAACTTTTTTTATCGGATCATCCTAAAATTTTGACAGGGTATCAAGGATGATAAGAGAGATCTCTGGTAGAAATTTGAGCCCCATCGGAAGTAAATTGCGACCAGGAGAGAAGAATCTTTCCAAAAACACATCGCGTAATTTCGAGAAAATCGTGTAAAAAAAATCGTGTAAAATAAAACCGCGTAAAAAAAGATCGTGTAAAAAAAGAATTTAGTGTATGCAGATTGAAGGGACCGATCAAACTATCGAGATAGGGAGAGATATCGAGATGTAGAACATCAAGACATGGAGAGTCGACTGTATATTCTAGGATGATTTTTATTAATTTTCCGATATGCAAAAATCTTAATGATTTCTCTCACATTATCACGATTTCTTGCATAGCCATCCAGTTTTCAGCACAGAAAGAGTACAGCATACACGACGATCTTATCAGCCTTTTATTGGTTATCTAATTCAGTTACGATATTAACAGCTGGTCGTTCCCACGCACATTATGGGATATAAATGTGCAGGATATTATTCTTATCGTAGACCTGTGTGTTTTTTATAACAGCTGTACAATAATGAATAATTCTGGTGCACGCTCGTATCTGCATAGGAATCATAACAACCTTATGAGCTATTCAAGTCAATCGCCAGACTCAAACTTGAAAAAGCTCTGTGCTACCATCTAAATTCGTTCCTTTTGTAATGTTGAAGATTCAATGAAATTTTGATTGTTGTCAACCGTTAGCGAGGAACCGAGATTTGCGAATTCCGTCTCAAAGGTATCCCCGTCGATCGTAACACTGCTGCCAAGGCTTGTCCTTGCCTCCCGTCTTGCTCAGTTCCAGTTACCAGCATGTACTTTGTTATTGATGTATTCACCAGTAATCCGACTTTTGTTGCTTCGAGATTCAAGAGGCTGCACTAGGGTGGCCCAAACTTATATAACAAAAAACAAAAAAAATAATAAAAAATGTCAAGTCTTACCTCCTGAATCAGTCGTTTTGGACTCCTAGAAGCTACGTTCAAAATTTGCGCAAAATCTATTAAGTCTAAGGGGGCGCTCAAAGTGTTTGCAGTTTGTATGGGAAAACGTGGCCAAATGTATGTAGAAATTTTAGGTTTTCGATTTTTGCCGCTAGGTGGCACTGTAAGCATTTAATGATAAAACTCTTTGGTATTATTGCAGGTGGCTATATTCCAAACAACTTTATCTAAGACCGCAAAGTGATCCTACCCCTGCGATAAACATTGTACCCTAGGCAAAGTGAGGCGAAGTATTGAGATTTCATTGTTGATATTATTCCTTTGCATGTACTGGAAAAACAACCATATGACTCGCCACATTTTATCTAGGGTATAACTTTTTTAACAGGCGCCGTATCTCTTTGCGGTCTTCGCCAAAGTTATTTGGAATATAGTAACCTACAATAATGCCAAAGGGTTTTATCATTAAACGCTTACACCGCCACCTAGTGGCAAAAATCGAAATCATAAAATTTCTGAATATTTCTCACATTACTAGGGTAAAAGCACTAGACTTCGCCACTGCTCTAGTCTTCGTCCCCTAAATACGAATTGCATTTTTTATGTATGAAGTGGCGAAGATTAGAGCAGAATTTTAGGGGTGCGAAGTCTAGTGTTTTTACCCTATAGCTGAATGGTGTCAAGATATGTTTGCATAAAACGTTCTTCTAGAGGCTAGGCCGCGAAACCTACGGAAAATCTTTCGATTTCCCATTGAAAATTGGCAACTTCTGGTTTTACGTGCTTGCAAATAAAGTTTTGTGGCGGTTTTATTACGAGCCATGTGTTTCCAAGAAGATTGAAGCACACATGGAGGCGCATGGTTGTTGATGTATTGAGTTTACGAAAAAAGCAAGACAGAGAAGGGAAAGGGAGTCGGAAATACCTGAAAACTGATGGACGTAATTTTTAAAGTTTTCATGAAGTGGCATCTTACCCTATGGCAGATGGCCTTTTTGCACCACTTCCGTTTTAAAATCGTTAAGAGTCGATGAATATGCAATAGATTTGTGAATATTTTTGCTGAAGTATCGAGCAAATATTGTCTAGTTGCTGTTACCACTTTGAAATTCTAACAACTAAGGCTACTCATCATTGAAAACGATGAAAGTTTGAAAAATGCCATCTTACCCCACTTTTCCCTACGTTGTCGACCGACCATCGATAAAGTTGACAGACGACGAAATATGATCTAGAATACACAAATGGTCGCCTTTCTTGTAAATTGAGCAGATTACCCATCCTTTCCACTCCTTCGGAAACTGTTCTGTTTCCCAGATCATGACTACCTATCAGCCGGTGTAGGCTGCTGGGCAACTGAACTGACGTAGTCGTTTTCTCAGTTGCTTTCATCTCTCGTGCTTACATTCTTTTCGCCATTCAGGTGCACATCGAAGTGCTGCTTTTACAATTCAATCATCACGTTAGTTCATTAACCTTTCAGGACACACTCCTATTTGAACCTAACTTTGCACCGCGCTCGCACTGTGTACGACGAGCGAGGATTTCTAGTAGTGTTGTACTTTTTACAACGGCACGCGTCCTCAAAGGTTGAGTGGATTTAAAGACCAAATCCACTTAACCTTCATGCACATACTTATAGGCTCGTGTCTCGAAGCTGCTTCGGAATGCGTTAGGCTTCTGGTAGATCTTCCGTGTTTCATCGTACCTACTTTGCTTCTTCCAGGCGACATTTTATTTTTCTTCCAAAAGAGGCGGATCTGCTATTTTCACTTCCCTGGTATCATTCCACGTTCTACCGCGTCATACTACAGCAGTTCCACTCCTACTGCACTCTTATCCTCCAAAAGCGCTCTGCACTCCTCGTCGAACTACACGTCCCTTATACTCATTTTGGCTGCTTTTACTGTATTCCTACAGGCCTCTAGAGAGACCCTCATCTGGTAACGCTGCCTCGAGATTCTGCGCGTATGCTGAGGCGACATCCGGTTGCTTCAGTCGCTCTAGGTTGTACCAAGGCGATCGCCAATACCGGACATTGTTGATGACGGAAAGTTTTGGGCGCAGTTTGACCAACACTAGATAGTGGTTTGAGTCGTTGTCAGCGTCACGAGAGGTGCTGACATCGATAATGTCGGAGAAACGTGGGCGATTTCGGATTACGCCTGTTGTAATGATTTTTAAGTGTAACGATAAGACATTGTAGGCCGTTTTCGTTCGTCATCTGGTGGATGCTGAACTTTTCAGTTGTCAATCCGAATTTCTCCTCCTAGCCTATTTGAATGTTCCTATGATGATCTTGACGCCATGGCTTGGGTAGCGGTTGTGCTCGCGTCAAGTTATTTGCATTTCTATTTGTATTTGTATTTTAAATAATTCATCTGACATGTTAGTCTTAATGAATAAAATTAATTGATATTACTTACATTCAAAAGACATTTAACACAGATTTTATACGATTAGCGAAAAGTCTTGTCGGTACATTAAAACGAAGAATTCCTCCACATCTGTAAAAGCACGAATACACGCTGAGAAGGGCTCGTTGTAGCCATACACGGTTCGGTGGAAAGTTGGTTGCAGTAACGTCGAATTTCGAAAATATATGGTCGGAACACGGACGTTTAATGAAGAAAGCAACGCTGGAGCATCAATTCCTTAAGTAGTTTTGCTACAAGTAGCCATTGCTGTACTTTTCGCCGTCGCTCCAAGGTCTCCAACCCCAGTAGTCGGCAACTGTCTGGATATGGTGGCAAGTTATCAGGATCTCTCCAAGGCAAACTTCTCAAGGCTAAGCGGATGAACCGTCTCTGAATTCGTTCAATTCTTAGGCTGCACGTGACTTGGTACGGATGCCATACGACGGAGGCATTTTCCAAAATTGGGCGCACTAGTGCACAGTAAAGAGATTTCCCACAATGCGGGTCGGAAAAATTCTTGGCTATTTTGGAAATGAAGCCCAACTGACGCGATGCCTTCGATATTATTTCAGACCGATGAAGATCGAAAGTCATTTTAGCATCTAAACTAGTGTCGAAAAAATTCAGCACAATGATGTTCAATTTGTGTGAAAACGAGCACAAATAAACAAACACAGTTACCCATAGACACGAGGCCGAGAATGAACATGACAAAGAGAGACGAGACAATGAAAGCGGCGTCTTGTGGTGTCATCCACTGTAATTGAAGTTCAGTTCAGCTGAACTTCAGCTCGATGAATTCGAATATGAATTGAAATTGATTTATTATGGTTTAGGCATACAAATACCGATACGTTACCTTAATTCAATGCATTATAGTTACTTTTGGTGAGTGATGCAAAACAACTGCATTTTTCGCTTCTGCATCGTGCTTAATTAAAAATAATCAGTTGAAATTGAAAATACTGACTTTGAGTATCAGTAGGTGATTGAAGTTCAGCAGACAGCGGTCAAAAGAATTTCGAAAGCATACATTTCTGAGAATGCCGCTCGGGTTGTCAAGACGACTATCAAAACAAAAACAAAACAACGCTGGTACCGCTGGGCGTCGGTGCAGACGACCGTATTTTGACAATTGTCGTCACTGACTAAACGAACACCTAGGTCTGTCACACTAGTCACTCTGTTCAGGGAATCTCCTTCAATATGATATCGAAAATCAATCGGCTCTACTGTGCGGTGGAAAGTAATCACCTGACATTTTCCCACGCTAATAGCCAGCTTATTTCTACGGCACCAATCTGTGACCCAAGTAACACACATGTTATATAAAAGTTACGACAGCGCAAGTTTTGGTTGTATAGAAGTTTATTTTACGTTATTTCAACACAATGTTAGAATTACGTAAAATAAACTTCTATACAACCAAAACTTGCGCTGTCGTAACTCTATTATAACATGTGTGTTGCTTGGGAAAAGTGTCAGCGAGTTCTGTAGATGTCTGCGATCATTTATGCAACGCACCACAATATACAGCTTCAGGTCATCCGCATAGATCAGCTTTAATCCTTTGTCCAAAACCAAAGCAGCATCATTGAAGTTATGCGAAGGATGCGTTTTTGTCATGTGTTTATGCTGACGTTCAAGAATCTCCCATTCTCTCGGCGATCGGACACCAACCGATCACGCGCCTCTGGATATCTCCCATCATGATGAAATCTGTCATGTGACCACAGCTTTACTAGATGGTATGATTACCTCTAAAAGTTCACGTCATGGATCCTGTCCAACACATCTTCTGCAACGTTATAACCGAACCAGCGACACTCCCTCAGTAGATCAGAGAGTATACGAGTACTCCTGATAATGTAGAGAGATCGGCAGTTCCACTAATCGAGTTTTCAATCGCAAGTACTGTTTGCTGCCTGCGTCCGTTGGTATCGGTTAGCATAATGCTGTTGCTGACTTTCACTTGAAATTGTGTTCTGCAGCTGGCTCGCAGGGCTAGACAAAAACCTCTAACTTTTAGGAGGACCTTGGTGCGTAGAGCTTACAATTCTTCATTGGCGTTCGGACGTTGATCAGCCGCCTCAAACATGGAGAACAGACTCAACCTTGCAGGAGCTATAATATGGGGGCAGCAGAAATTACAGTCCCGGGGCCTGACCAGAAGTTTGGCAAGATCATCGACTTTGCGTCCACAAAGTCCAACATAAGTAAGGACCTGAAAACGGCCCTGTTGCGACAATGGACGATTCCAAGCAGGATTACGTGAGACTCGTCAAAACTGCAGCAGCGGCGGAACTGGCGAAGCCTTCACACTCGCAGGAAGTCCGAAAGGTATGGCGGATGCGACTGCTTGTGATGAGCACTCGCAGAACCGGGTGTAGGGATGTAGTACCGGTAGTACCGGTA
The DNA here is from genome assembly GCF_035046485.1 of Aedes albopictus. NCBI lineage: Eukaryota > Metazoa > Arthropoda > Insecta > Diptera > Culicidae > Aedes > Aedes albopictus. The sequence goes on along the minus strand of NC_085136.1, from coordinate 208,648,148 downwards.
CCGAAAATCTCGGTATTACCGACCAATTTTTGGTACCGAAATACCGGTACTGACTGAAGCTTGGTACCGGTACTTTCAGTACCGGAAAATATCTCCCGAAACGCTGAAATACGATCATAAGTGTAGCTAAAATGCTAAAATGGAAATAAACGAAAACATGTAAAACCAAGTACTTTGACAATTATCGTTTCATATATGCAACCTTTCTGCAAATCCAGGATATCGTTCAACGTACGCTGAATTTTGAAAATAGATTTACTAGCTTTGAAAAAAAAATATAGTTTAGGGTTTCTGGTTATTTCTTTAGTTTTTAGAATTCGTATATAAAATCATCAAGGTAAAATCAGTTAAATCTTCTGCTGTCTTCACCTTGTAGCTATGTATCTGAATTTAGTACATGTAAGGTTGTTCCTGTTTTGTTTTAGACTGACTAACATAAATACTATCTGTTAAACTGTGCAGAGGATAAAAATAGCTTTAATACAGTTCCATACAACTCATTTCTTTTAATCTATCTATATTTTTTGTTTAATTTACTATTTTCTTGTTAGATTTTATGATATCCCTGAAACCGGAATTCACAAATGATTGGTATATTGTAGATGTTCTGTACAAAATAGATTACTCTTAATTTTAGTGACATTTTTTTTCAGTACCGGTATTTTACCGGTACTACCGGTACTGTAAGCTCCAGTACCGAAATACCGGTACTCACCGAAAGTGGTCGGTACTGCGACCCCTAACCGGGTGAGATAGTCGTCAAGTGAGGACCTGTCTGACGGTGCCCGCAAGGCTAGGAAAATACTAACCCCGAAGGTTAGCAGTAATGCCGGCAAGGCGGACCCCAGCCAGGTGTCCCGGAAAGCTGAGAAGGGTGGGCCTGAAAAGGCTGGCTCGTTCCTAATGGAAGGGAACAGGGGGTTGCGACCGTTGTTAGGTCAGCAATTACAGAGTAGGGTGAACCAAGGGAAAGACCCGCTTCGACAAAAGTCGACCGGAAGAAGAAGACGAAAAACCCGCAGGTCAAGGAAGTCAGGAACGCCAAACCAAGAAGGCGTAAAAGAGTAGGTGCCAATCGGCCAAGTATTCAGACGTCTTGAAGGCGATACGAAGCGATGCCAAGCTCGTGGATCTGAGAACCGACGTGCGCAGTATCAGACGCATTCGTACGGGTGAGATGATTCTGGAGCTGAAGCGTGATAAGGAAGGCGAAGGGGTAGAGGTGAGGGCTCTTACGTGAGAGGCGACTCTGAAGGTGAAAAACCTAGACGAGGTCACCGTGGTTTATTAACGGTCCCATGCCTAAGTGAATCCACCCCTGAAATGGGAGGCCACAAGATTACTGGTGGACTCAAGCAATTGCGAACCTGTGCCGCGCCTGCCTACGAGCTGGGCGGTGGATGCAGCGAGCACGATCTGAGGAAGAACTAAACGATCGGTGGGTGGTGTTCGCCGCTTCAAAAGCCGCGCTGAAGACCGAGATAAGGGGATGCAAAAAGACCCTCGAATCTTTGTCAGAGTACCAATGCGAATCCGTGGTGTGATGCCCACAGGATCGTGATGACCAATACGAGAGGTATAATGGCTCCTACAGAGCAGTCTTTAGAGATATTGGAGGGATCATCGAGGGCCTTTTTCCGCGTTATGATCCTAGTCCTTGGTCTCCTTTCGTAGGACAGCCGGTTACTGGGGCTGGCGATGAGGAGATGGTCACCGATGTGGAGCTTACGGTGATAGCAAAGTCCCTTAGCGTTGGTTAGACCCCAGGTCCGGACGGAGTTCCTAACTTGGCCTTAAAAGTGGCTATTGTAGAGGCTCCCGAGAGGTTTAGGTCTGCTATGCAGAAATGCCTGGACGAGGGAGTTTTCCCAGAAGTTTGGAAGCGGCAAAGCCGTCGGTAAGGCGGGGATGGTGCTCCAGAGGATCATCCTAAATAGAATGTTGAGGTGCACCGAGGCTGTAAATGGTCTCTCGAGTAGCCAGTACGGCTTCCGGAAGGGGAGGTCGACCGCTATCCTGTCGGTTACAAAAACCGCCGAGATAGCGCTTTAGTGTAAGAGGAAGGTCATTCGCTACTGTGCAGTAGTGACTCTAGATATGAGGAACGCGTTTAATAGTCCCAGTTGCCCGGCTATTGCCAGCCTGTGCCTGGGAATACTGGGTACTTGTACGAGATTCTCGGAAGTTTTTCCAGAATCCAGTACTAGTTTATGACAAGGAGGGTCGGAGCTCGGAAGTGCTTTCACATAGCCTCAGGAGTCCCGCAAGGTTCTATCCTGGGCCCGGTGTTATGGAATGTCATGCACGATGAGATGTTGAGGTTAGATTTTCCGCTAGGAGTAAAGATCATCGGCTTTGCTGACAACATTACGCTGCAGATCTACCGTGAATCGATCGAAGAAGTGAAATTGACTACTGCCACCTACTGCCCACTCGATCGCGTGGATGCTTGGATGAGATCCAGGAAACTAAAGTTGGCTCACCCCAAAACTGAGGAGGTGGTTGTGAACAACCGAAGGTCGGAGCAGCAAGTGGTGATAAGTGTAGACGATTACACTATCACTTCGAAGCGCTCTGCCAAACACTTCCCGACTAGAAAATTATATCAAGTTTATAACACATTGTGTTATGATGTTATAAAAATTTTCTATAACTTATTCTGTTATAAACTAGGTGCAGGATGATGTTAAAATAACTAAAATTGTAACAAAAAGTACACCGGTCCAATCAAAATAATAGCCTATTTTGTTATGATCTGATCAATATTATAACAAAATATGATATAAGTTTTAGCTTCAAGAAAACTAGTTCCTATCATATTTTGATACAATTGTACAAAATGATTTTCTGAATGTCAAGTAATTGAAACTAAATTATTTCACAATGAGTTATAAAACAACATTTATAACATAATATGATATAATTGAGATATAATATTTTTAAACCCCAAAGATATTAAAACTTGATTATATCACAATGAGTTATACATATCAGGGTTTGTTATAATAATGTTATATTTTTGTTAGAATCTTCTAGTCGGGTTGGGGGTGATGATCGACGATAAGCTTATCTTCGGTAGCCACGTTGATTACGCCTGCAATAGAGCCTCCACAGCTATATTAACACTGTCCTGAATAATGTCCAATAGCTCTGCGGTATATGCCAACAAGCGCATGCTAATGTGGCTGTACCGTGTCACACAATACACACTGCGTCATCACTGGTATGGTGCCCATCGGTATCCTCATCAGGAAAGTCATAGAGTGCTTCGAAATGCGCGGCACAAGAGGCATACGCAGAACTGCCAGATTAACATGGTCAAATGATTAGAATAACTAGTGTATTTCTATTGTCAAATGGCAGCGCGTGGGACAGTTCCACCAAAGCCTACAGGTTGATCCCGAGGGTAGATAGTTCGTGTTTGTAGGCTGTTATTTTGCTTTAAGCGATGCTGATTGGACCCGACGAAATTGTATACGGAGAAGTTGGAAACGAGGAAGTCAAAATCGTAGGCAAGCTTACTAATTCCATTTTTGCACCCTTGCGTGTGCATCTTCCAGTCAACAGAGGATAACAAGAATAATCCGAAGGTTCTAGTACAGAACTGGCTTCCAGTTCAGCGGGATCTTATCTGTCCCAACAGTCCTCTGAGTATTGCGGGGTAATGGCTTTTACACCCTTGTGCGTCCCATTAGTTTCAGAAACATTCGAGTGTTGGAATTGTCCGTCAGTACCGGTTGGAGTATAGCTTCCCCGCTTATTGGGTTCCATCCATCCAATGCTCACACTGGTGTTGGTAAATGCCAGTTTCTCGTGGATTGGGTTGGTGATGCGTCGTTGTGAAAGTTGAGCTCACACTTAACCTCTGAGCAATAGATCTCGGTTTGGTTGTTCTCAGGGAATGTTGTTGTATAAGGAATACTCCACTGGGGTTGGGAGTCTTGAATGAGAGGACTGAACGGACGACTTTGTAACCGTTCAAGAACTCAACCGAGGTTTTTTGTAAACTTTCGGTGGCTTTAGCGCCACTCTCGCTTGCGAGAGACCACCAGTCTGTTGATTTGCCCGACTTTGCTGAGACAAGTCCTCAGGGGTGATTCGAACGGCTGTTTTTGACTTCACCAAAACAAAATGACCGAACTAGACACTTTCTCGACCGCTAGAAAAACGCCAAACTTTCGCTCTAAGACCACCAATCTTATTATCCAAATTACCCAAACCTTCGTCGACTTAAACTCGCTCAAACACAATCGCAAACTCGAATGAAAATTAGAAGTCCGGCGGCTCAATTAGCCCAAACGAAAAACGGAAACGGAAACGTAAGAAAAAGGGAGAACTTTCAGTGTTCAAAAACGGGATCAAACTAAGTCTCGGAACTTCAACTTTACAATTACTTTTATTGAACCTTTCTCATTCGGGTTGGACTATTTTATGGTAGTGGGAAATGGGAAAAACTATTCATGGCCATGAAAAAACTACCACATACCTGCGCAGGATTTTTGATGTCGTTGACTCGAAGCGGCGTGTTCTACGATGCGATGTTCGACTCGATGAGCTTCCGGCGGGGTGCCGGCGAAGAAGTCTTGGTCGAATTCGAAGAATTGCTAGCGGTCTGCTAGCAGCGTTCCTCACCCGATGGCGGCGAGGAGCGGACCTGAGCTCGTGCTAAGATGGCCGATATAAAGTTGCGGCGGGAAGTGGCGGCTGGACGGAGGCCTTCCGATTTTCTTTAGGAAGAGCTTTCCGCCGACAATTGGTCGCGGGTTTCCCGGGACGGTCTTCCGGACCGACACTAGACCCAACGACCCGGCTTCACATACCTTTCCGTTATGACCGAGCGAGGAATAGTGCCGACCTTCGGACTGTACGGAAAGGGACACGCTTTTGGCGACGTGAACCCAATCCGAGCTCTCCTTGACTCCCGATCCACAGGGGTTGTAACGGTGGGTGGATCTTATACAACGGTTGATTGGCGACCGTTGGAGAATATCGCTCGTCTTACTGGCGATCTTCACTTCCCCCGTTTGACTGCCTATGCTAGGCGGGCCTTAGCGGATGCACGAGCTCCTTTCAAACTAAGCACGGTGTCTTGCACAGCACCACAAAAGCCCCAAACGACTCCGCTTGTCGAAGGTTCGAACTCCAGCCCGTACCAAAAAAGCGCCCAAGCGCTGAAAAGTCCAACACGAATGATATTTTAAATTTCACAACTTCAAAATCAACATTTTCAATAAATTTACCTTTTTTTTACGATATTGCGAAATCACTTGATAGCGTTCGCGTAGAAATAACGGAGACTGCGTCTCAAACTATAAAGCACAAAAAATCAAAGAAAATCACCGTCTTATAGCACTGCACAATATTTCACTTTTTCTTAATTACCTCTATTAGATTTTCAACTAAAGAACAAATCAAAATAACTCAACTAAAAACTCAACTGAAAAAGTTATACCCAACGCGATAACTGCTATCCTCCAGCCGATATGCGAGCGAAGTGATCGAGCTTAAGTCGTCTTTCTATTACGAAACCTAACTCTAACAATTCCCCTATTATCTTCTGCAATTGCGCCAATGGCAAATTCAAATGGCGACATAAGAAATTGGCGCTTGTCTAGGTTCGTCAAGATGGTGATAATGAGACACATATATTCAGGAGCCATTGCTGCACTCACTACGTCTTATTATGGTATGGTTATAGCCGAGACACAAACCAGTCGACATAAACAAATTTACTTCTAACGTGAACAGTCACAAGCAAAGTCAGGTTATGTTTCAATCTAATCCAAATGCTTTTCGTCCATGAATTTAAACTACAATTTTGTAATGAAAATAATTCAACTATTTACTAAATACAATTATTCAAAAATAATTTTGCTTAAAAAGAGAAAAACGTCAAAGCGTTTTTCTGATGATTAATTTCGATTAAGCAATTGTATTAACTCAAGAATTTATTTCAATTTATACTCTTAAATAGAAACTATATACACATTTAACGTAATTCAAAGCAAATCTAAACGAAATTTATTTTACTTACAAAGACAAAAACGTCAAAACGTTACAACTTGTCTATATTGGGGGGCTGGAAATATCTCAGTATCGCTTGAAGACGTAATGTAGTACGGACGCAGCTCTTGACATGTCCTGTTAACTACAGGCGCCTCTGTTCTGCTCTATCCAGCTTTTAATCATTCCTCTCTCTCTTCTTTCTTTCTTTCATTCTTCTCTTCCCAGGTGATACCGACGGTAGTGTATCTGATGTCTCGCATCGCTGTACATATGGAAATAGAGGGTACCGCACAATGCCCGGCTCAGGTGATGCTGGCCGCGGCACTCGGCTGTGAAGAGTTAGGAATAACCAATAAGCTACTGGCGCAAAGTGTATTCGGGCTGTGGATGACCAGTCCGCTGCTGGAGGTCCAACTGAAGCCCCACCATCGGCCGTACGCCGTTCGGGTGGCGTGGTCCAAACTGCTGGACAAGCACAGCCACGGGAACGAGCTGGAAAAGCTATCGGACGAACCAATGACCACTCTCAGGCGGAATGTGTTCTTCTCGAAAAAGGACGAGGAAAAGATCAAGTATGTTGATAGTTGGAACAACAATGTGTTCAAACTTGTTAAACGAAATTGAATTCTTTACAGGGATCCTCGGATACTGGAGCTGTTGTACGAAGAGGCCCGACACAACGTTCTGCTGGGAAGATACGTGATGGAATCGTCTCATTCGATAATGCTAGGGGGAATCCAGGCAAGGATAGAGCTAGGGCCGTACAATTCCCATACGCATTCCACTAGTTATTTTAGGTATGGCATGCGATTTTTATACCCTCTTTACAGATATTAATCCAGAACTTTATTCTAACAGAGAAAACCAATTCCGCTTCCTGCCGGCGCATGTGGCCAAAAGTTCCAGCTGGTCGTGGCTTCCAATCAGTCGGCGATCGTCGGCAGAAGTAAGACTGCTAGAGCAATTCAAACGGGTACCAACGACGGCTACTACCAAGAAACTTATGCGAAAGTATTTGGAATTCTGTTGGGCGTTACCATTCTATGGGTAATTCTGTTCAGCAGCCTTTCATAAGCTGGAATAACTAAAGTAGAATTTTAATTTCTTAAAGGGCTGCGTATTTTCATGGACAAGTGGAACAACCGGTTCGAGGGTTAACGAGCTTGATGCAACAAAAGGATCTCCCCGTGCTGATAGCAGTGAACGAGCGGGGCATCTTCGTGATAGACCAGATCGAATGTGTAAGTTTTAATGACTACACGTGCAACCGGTCCACTTCTAACACTTTCCCGTTTTTAGACGTTACTGCTAGGACTCAAGTATGAGGAACTTTCGTGGGACTACGCGAAACCGAGCAACGTGAACGATCCGGAGTGTATGCAGTGTATATTCCTGCAGTTCGCCGCAGTCGAGAACGGAATTGCCGCCACCAAACTTATGCAAATCTTCACCCGCCAAGCTGCCATGATAGACGCCTTAATAACCCACTTCACCGATCAGGCCAAGCGGCGGAAAGAGAGCGGCGAGGGTGAGGTCCCCGCCGGAGAGAATCCATATGAAGGTAGGTGATGTTTATTTTTCATTGGTTTGAGTTTTGTAATGGTGTTGTGAACGAATGTTTACAAGAATAAATGCATCAACTGGAGTGATGTAATGCTAGAGCCGACAAATTTATTTGATTAGTTAAATGCTTTTATCTACCCAGAGAAAACAACAAAGATACCATTAGATGATTCTGCACTGTGAGTCTAATTAATTCACTACTGGTTTGATTGGTATCGATAACTGATTTGGCCTCCTGAAGGCTGAGATCCAATCGATGACTTCGGGAAGTAGCTTGCACTTACTGGCATGCACCGCAGACCTCTTGGACAAGTGGGCTGCAGTCAATTTCACTTCTTCGATCGATTCACCGTAGACCTCCAGTGTAATATCGTCAGCAAAGCCTACGACGGCCAGGCTCAACGGAAACTTTTACCTCAACCCCTCGTTGTACATAACATTCCATAACACCGGACCCAGGATGGAACCTTGCGGAACTCCTGAGACAATGTGACAGTGACATTCGATTCTGGAAATAGTTTCCAAAAATCTTGTACAAGACGATAGCTATTGAACGCGTTCCTTACATTACTGCAATGTAGTAAGTCCTCCTACTCCTACGCTGGATGGCTGTCTTGGTGGTCTTTGTAACCGACAAGATGGCGTCTGCGGTCGGCCTCCCCTTCCGGAAGTTGAACTGGTTACTGGAGAGACTAACTACGCCCTCGGTGTGGCTCAACTATTTGTCGAGGATGATTCGCTGGAACACTTTCCTCGCCGTGTCGATCAGGCATGTTGGTCCATATGCCGACGGATGCCTGAGTAATTTCCCCACCTTCGGCAATAGGACTAGGTTCTACCGCTTCTAAACTCCTGAAAAGACTCCCTCGTCCAGAATTTTCTGCATAGCAGACCTGAACATCCCAGGAGTCTCTGCAATAACTACTTCCAAGGCCAAGTTCAGAACTCCGTCCGGACCTGGGACCTTACCCACTTCGCAATTCAAGCAAGACCCACATGGGTGACCCTCTCCTTATCGCCAGCCCCAGTCGCCGGCTGTCCTATGGAAGGAGGCGAAGGACATGGCACGAAAAAAGCCCCTGCATTACCTCCGGAGATTGCTCTGTAGGAGTCATTATACCTCTCGTCTTGGCCATCACGATTCTGTTGGCATCACCGCACGGATTGGCATTGGTACTCTGACAGAGACCCTCAAAGCAGGCCTTTTTGCTTGCTCTTATCTCAGTCTTCAGCGCGGCTTTTACAGCGGCGAACACCTCCTGTCGTTCGTTTCGCTCTTCCACCGCCTAACCTGTAGGCAGGCGCGGTGTAGGTCTGCAATCGCCATTAAGGTAGTGGTCTCCCATTTTTAGGATGGACTCGCCTAGGCATTGTCGCATCGCACGCACGGGAGAGCACCGCCATCAGCGCGTCGCCGTTTAGACTACCCAGTCAACCAGTGATCGTATAAGATGCTGTATAAGATGTTAAAGTGAAGGCGATATACGTACATTTTACATGCGCCTAAATGGAGGCATGTACGCATATGGCCTCCACTTTATCATCTTATGAAACATCTTATATGATTACTGATTGTCAGACTAAGTATGTTTTGTTCCCGGCGGAGCGCCTCCCTAAATACCCCTTCGTTGGCTTATAATGTCTTCCACCTGCGGGGGCTTGGCCTTGGCCAAGCCGTCTCTTCCTCTACCCGCTGCCTACTGTTCTTGTAGTGGATACTGTAGCGAACCGCCAGGTGGTCGCTGTGAGTGTAGCTATCTCCAGTTTGAACTACTTGTTAGGCCAGGATTATGAAAAGTAACGTCAATAATCGACTCCGCACCGTTTCGACTACAGGTACTCTTGGTACCGACATTAGCCAAGTCGACATCTAGTATGGCCAGTGTCTCTAGCAGGATCTGACTCGTTCAGCCTTGGCCTTATGGCCTTCGGCGCCGCATCTCCTGCTCAGTTTGCTGCTGTCAGGGCATAACTTGTATCCTATTTCTAGGCACCTAAAGGAAACCTCCGGTAGCTCGTGGAACGTCAGATGACACACGCACCAGCCTACCTTTATCTTCCCTACTTTGTCGGATTTTTTAATGTCCGCCACAGGTAGCTGAATCAAAGCTATCTGTGTACCTGCCAGCCCCTTCCGTAGCCTAACGGCTGCGGTGGCCACCTGCACCTCGCACTGTTGCCGCTGTGCCGTGACAAGCTCTTCCACTTCGGTGACCTCGTCTAGGTCTTTGACCTGCAGAGCCGCCTCTTGTGTGAGAGCCCTCAACTTCGCCAAGAACCTCTTCTGCCAACCTCTTGCAGGTGGCGCCCTTGCGCTTTAGCTCCAGGATCATCTTGCCCGTGACAGTACGTCTGATTTGGCGTCCCTCGCTTCTTCTACCTGCGGTTTCGTCTTCTTCTTCTTATTCTTCCGCTCTACCTTCATCCAAGTAGGGTCCTGCCTTTGGTTCGCCCTACTCTGTGGCTGATGAGGGCCTTCCAACGATCACAACCCGTTGTTCCCATCCTTCCGGGACGGGCCAGCTTTTTCAGGCCTACCCTTCCCAGCTTTCCGAGACACCTGACTGGGGTCCGACTTGTCGGCATTGCTGCCGACCTTCGAGGTCAGTATTCGCCTGGGCTTGCGAGTGCTTGTCACGAACAGTCACATCCACTGCACATTTTGAACTACCTGCGAAAGCAAAGGCCTCCGTCTGGGTAGACTTCGTATCCTTTCCTTTCACAGGTTTCGCCGCTGCTGCAGTCTTCGCGTATCGCTTGTTCCTGCTTGGCATCGTCCATAGACTTACGAAGTCGCAACAAGGCCGTTTTCATGTCCTTACTAATGTTGGACTTTGTGGACGCAAAGTCGATGATCTAGCCAAGCTGCTGCTCAGTCACCTCGATTGCTGGCAGTCCTTCTCTGTTTTGGTTGATAGCTCTCAACAGTCACGCTTCATCCAGTATCTCCACCGGCTGGCTTGCTGGCAGCTTCCCGCACCTATATCCTCACTTCTCCTCATCGGAGAACTCGCAAACCCACTCTTTGCGAAGGGGTTAGCATCGCCACTACCACTTCCTACTACTTTTTGATTTTTGTTGTTTGAATTTTTAATGATTAATCCCACGAGTAGCACGGGAAAAAAAGGTCCACCACGCCACAGCCCTGCATTAACGTGGTAAGGGACGAAATACTGTGGGGAGTGTCCACTCATTCCTCGGCACGGGTCGCTTGGCACCTTGAATTGGGGTTCAGTAGGTCGGCTCTAGAGGCACGTTCTCCTCCATTCGGGAAATTTGTGCCATAACACAGTAAATTAGTTAGTAAATAGTCCTATCCTTAGCCGGCGACTACGCGGCTTCTTCTGCTCTACTTCGGGTCAAGGGACGTCCTCACCCTGACCTGCCCTAACTTGTGATAACTGATAATAAATCAATGGCCGTTTCGATCTGGGACGGGCCGGCTTTTTCAGGACCACCTTTTCAGTCTTTCCGGGACGCCTAGCTGGGGTCCGACCTGCCATTTTTACTTCCGACCATCGCCCATGTAACACATTTGTCACGAAAGAGTCACGGCAGCGCAGGTTTTTGTTGCGTAAAAGTGACAGTACTGTGACTTTATTCTTACAAATAACGCAGCGTAACATTTCTTTTTGTCTCAAGAGCAAACTTATGTGCCTCTGACAGATCCGAATCTGGACTCAGATGTGCTCCAGGACATCACAATTTTGAGCTATACCTCAATTTGTAGGGCGCTTTTTTGATTGCAAGCCATTAACCTTCACATTCCCGACCCCCAACATCTCATTTTCAAAATGCTGGCATTTCGACAATTTTTATCCGATTTTTTTGAAGTCACCCTCAATCGATCATAAATTGGTGCAAGTTTATTATTATTTATACCCAAGCGGCCATGCAATATCCGGAACCATTTCGGAGATATTCCAGATTGTACTGGGGTCCGGGAGGGTGCCGAAATGGCTAAAAGTGATTATTTCGTGTGTTATTTTGTTTGAACCATCGATTTTCAGGGAAATTTTCATTTGCGAAAAATAAAACGCAACTGCTATAATCAGATTTGAATAAGTTGACCCATCTGGATCACCGTGGCAGGTTCCGCGGGGGCCTCATTGGGGACACTTCTGGTTTTCATCCAAAACATGTCGTGCGACATATCAAACTTCATGATTTCGAATGACTGAGTCAGAAACGATACCCTGAAGTCTGTATCAACTAATATGGCCGCCCGGAACATCTAGCATAGGTTCCACGGGGGTGACATAGGGGACATTTCTGGATTGCATTCAAAACATGCCGTGCGACGTATCAAACTTAATGATTTCGAGAGAATGGGGCAGAAAAAAATGACTGAAGTATGAAGCAACTGATAGGCCCGCTCCGGAGCACCTGAAACAGGTTCCGCGGGGGCCTCTCAAACACAATAACACACGAAATAATCACTTTTAGCCATTTGGCAAAACAGACACCTCCCCCACCCCCTGACCCCAGTACAATCCGGAATATCTCCGGAATGGTTCAGGATATTACATGGCCATTTGAGTGTAATAAACTTTCACCAATTTATGATCGATTGTGGGCGACTTCAAAAAATTCGGATGAAAATTGACGAAATGCTAGCATTTTGAAAATGAGTTATCGGGGGT